>NC_044301.2:23029106-23384106 GCF_004027225.2 Strigops habroptila
GACATATGGACTTGGGCTTTTGGTAAATGTGTATCCCAGTGTTTGAAAGTCCCACCACCCATTGCTCTCAGGGTAGTTTTTAACAGCCCATTGTACCGTTTGATTTTCCCAGAGGCTGGTGCATGGTAGGGGATGTGATATACCCACTCAATGCCATGCTCTTGGGCCCAAGTGTCTATAAGGTTGTTCCGGAAATGAGTCCCATTGTCTGACTCAATTCTCTCTGGGGTGCCGTGTCGCCACAAGACTTGTTTCTCAAGGCCCAGGATAGTGTCCCGGGCAGTGGCGTGGGACACAGCGTATGTTTCCAGCCAGCCGGTGGTTGCTTCCACCATGGTAAGCACATAGCGCTTGCCTTGGCAGGTCAGTGGGAGTGTGATATAGTCAGTCTGCCAGGCCTCCCCATACTTGTACTTCAGCCATCGTCCTCCATACCAGAGAGGCTTTAACTGCTTGGCTTGCTTAATTGCAGCACATGTTTCACATTCGTGAATAACCTGGGCAATAGTGTCCATTGTTAAGTCCACCCCTCGATCACGAGCCCATCTATATGTCGCATCTCTGCCTTGATGGCCTGAGGTGTCATGGGCCCACCGGGCTAAAAATAATTCACCCTTATGTTGCCAATCCAAGTCCATCTGAGCCACTTTAATCTTAGCAGCTTTATCCACTTGCTGGTTGTTCTGGTGTTCCTCAGTGGCCCGACTCTTGGGTACATGAGCATCTACGTGGCGTACTTTCACCACGAGGTTCTGCACCCGAGCAGGGATATCTTGCCACAGTGCAGCAGCCCAGATGGGTTTACTTCTGCATTGCCAGTTGCTCTGCTTCCATTGCTGCAACCACCCCCACAGGGCATTTGCCACCATCCATGAGTCAGTATAGAGATAAAGTACTGGCCACTTTTCTCGTTCAGCAATGTCCAAGGCCAGCTGGATGGCTTTCACCTCTGCAAACTGACTAGATTCACCCTCTCCTTCAGCAGTTTCTGCAACTTGTCCCAGGGGACTCCACACAGCTGCCTTCCATCTCTGATGCTTTCCCACAATATGGCAGGACCCATCAGTAAACAAGGCATATTGCTTTTCACTCTCTGACAGTTCATTATATGGTGGGGCCTCTTCAGCACGCGTCACCTCCTCTTCTGGTGACATCCCAAAATCTTTGCCCTCTGGCCAGTCCATGATGACTTCTAGAATTCCTGGACGACTGGGATTTCCTATTCGAGCTCGTTGTGGAATTAGTGTGGCCCACTTACTCCATGTAGCATCAGTTGCATGATGTGTAGAGGAGACCCTGCCTTTGAACATCCAGCCCAGCACAGGCAACCGGGGTGCCAGGAGGAGCTGCGCTTCAGTTCCGATCACTTCTGAACCAGCTCGACCCCCTTCATAGGCTGCCAGTATCTCTTTTTCAGTGGGAGTATAGCTGGCCTCGGATCCTTTATATCCCCGACTCCAAAAGCCAAGGGGTCGACCTCGAGTCTCCCCTGGAGCTTTCTGCCAGAGGCTCCAGGTAGGACCATTCTCCCCAGTTGTGGTATAGAGCACATTTTTCACATCTGGCCTGATCCAGACTGGTCCAAGGGCTACTGCATGAACTATTTCTCGTTTAATTTGTTCAAAGGCTTGTCGTTGCTCAGGGCCCCATTTGAAATCATTCTTCTTCCGGGTCACGTGGTAGAGAGGGCTTACAATCAGACTGTAATTTGGGATGTGCATTCTCCAGAACCCCACAACATCTAAGAAAGTTTGTGTTTCTTTCTTGTTAGTTGGTGGAGACATTGCTGTTATCTTGTTGATCACGTCTGTGGAGATCTGGCGGCGTCCATCTTGCCATTTTATTCCCGAAAATTGAATCTCCTGTGCAGGTCCCTTGACCTTATTCCGTTTTATGGCAAAACTGGCCTTCAGCAGGATTTGGATTATCTTCCTTCCTTTCTCAAAAACTTCTTCTGCTGTATCACCCCACACGATGATGTCATCAATGTATTGCAGGTGTTCTGGAGCTTGCCCCTGTTCCAGTGCAGTCTGGATCAATCCATGGCAGATGGTAGGGCTGTGTTTCCACCCCTGGGACAGTCGGTTCCAAGTGTACTGGACGCCCCTCCAAGTGAAAGCAAACTGTTGCCTGCACTCTGCTGCCAAAGGGATTGAGAAAAATGCATTGGCAATATAAGTTGTGGCATCCCACTTGGCTGCCTTTGACTCCAGTTCATATTGAAGTTCTGGCATGTCCGGTACGGCAGCACTCAATGGTGGTGTGACTTCGTTCAGGCCACGATAGTCTACTGTTAATCTCCACTCTCCATTAGACTTTTGCGCTGGCCATATGGGGCTATTAAAGGGTGAGCGGGTCCTGCTGATCACTCCTTGGCTCTCCAGTCTGCGGATCAGCTTATGGATGGGAATCAAGGAGCTTCGGTTGGTGCGATATTGCCGCCGGTGCACGGTTGTGGTCGCAATTGGCACTTGTTGTTCTTCGACCTTCAGCAACCCCACAACAGAAGGATCCTCTGAGAGACCGGGTAAGGTGGACAGCTGCTTCATTTCCTCTGTCTCCAAGGCAGCGATACCAAAAGCCCATCTATACCCTTTTGGGTCTTTGAAGTACCCTCTCCTGAGATAGTCTATGCCAAGGATGCATGGAGCCCCTGGACCAGTTACAATGGGGTGCTTTTGCCACTTCCTCCCAGTCAGGCTGATTTCAGCTTCCTGCATAGTTAACACTTGGGATCCTCCTGTCACTCCAGAAATAGAAATGGGTTTCACCCCTTGATACCTTGATGGCATCAGAGTACACTGTGCACCGGTATCTACTAGAGCCTTATACTTCTGTGGGACTGATGGGCCAGGCCACCTGATCCACACAGCCCAGTAAACCCGATTATCCCTCTCCTCCACCTGGCTGGAGGCAGGGCCCCTCTAATAGTGATCACAAAATTCTCCACTTCTGTCTTGTAGAAAGGGATTAGTATTCCTTATCACAGGAGCTGGAGTAAAATCAGCTCTTTCACTCCATCTGGGAAACTGCTCACCAGAGACTGGAGCAGCAGCTTTCCTGGGAGGATCATCCTTGACCATTGTTCTCCTCTTCAGTTCACGCACCCGTTGCTCCAGAACTGAGGTAGGTTTTCCATCCCACTTTCTCATGTCTTCTCCGTGATCCCGCAGGTAAAACCATAGGGTGGCCCATGGCGTGTACCTCCTATATTTTCTTTCTCGAGCAGTAGGGCGCCTTCTGTTAATAGCTGAGACATGGGTTGGTACGCGTAGGGAGCTGGATAGATCGGATAAATCGTCTCTCAATTGTTTGAACTCCTGGGACAGTTTTTCCACAGCTGAAATGATGGAAGGGGTGAGATTGTCTTCGAACTCTCAGAGTTGACGAATCAGGCAATCCACTGTTGGTGATATTCCGTCATTCCAGGTCATTGATGCCAATGTGTGGGCATATGATGATGGCGCACGCCGTGTAAGTTCCCGCCACATGGGTCGTGTACATTCGACTTCATCTGGATCTACGGATATGTTCCTGGCATCCGGCCTGCGATAGATCATCTCTAGAATGGCTGATTCCCTCAGGGACTGGATGCCTTTCTCTATCGTGGTCCAGTTGGCTGAGCGATTCGTAATATCGTCTTTGTAGGGAAACCTTTCCTTCACAGCTGCCAGGAGCCGCCTCCAAAGACTGAGGGCTCGCTTCTCTTATGCAATTGCTTTGTCAATTCCTCCTTCCTTAGCTAGTGATCCCAGCTGCTTGGCTTCCCTACCTTCTAGTTCGTGACCGTCGGCCCCATTGTCCCAGCACCAGAGCAACCAGGTGACAATGTGCTCCCCTGGAAGACGGGTGAAATCTTTTCGCATATTCCGCAGTTCGGTTGAGGTCCGGGGTCGAGAAGTGACCTCTTCTTCTTCTTCCTCTTCCTCTGACCCACGTAGTAGTAACTCTTGTTCAGATGCTGTTGCATGTAGTAATGGCATTGGGTCTTCATCTTTCTTCATTTCAGGGGTTGCTCTTTGTCGGCTTTCACTTACAGGGGCAACAGACATTGTCACAAACTGGCCATTTGGTTTAGCTGCAGTGTTTGTCACTGTGGTTGGAGTGGCTGCAGTGTCTGCCACTAGGATTGGAGTGGTTTCAATGTCTATTGCTGGGGTTGGTGCAGCTGTTGTGCTTGGGAGTTGAGTAACACCAACAGCTGCATTGTCTGTTGCTGTCGGGGTTTGAGTAGCTACTGTGCATGTCACTGGGGTTGGTGTAGCTGCGGTGCTTGGAGTAGCTATATTGTCTGTTACTATCGGGGTTTGAGTAGCGACTGTGCTTGTCACTGGGGTTGGTGCGGCTGCGGTGCTTGGAGTAGCCACATTGTCTCTTGCTGTCGGGGTTTGAGTAGCTGTTGTGCTTGTCACTGGGGTTGATGTAGCTGCTGTACTTGGAATAGTTGCGTTGTCTGTTGTGGTCAGGGTCTGAGTAGCTGCTGTGCTTGTAGTTGGCATAGCTGCGTTGTCTGTTGCTTTGCCATCAGATCCAGAGACACTTTTTTCCCTTTGAAGGTGCTGGATAGTGTTGAGCAGGGCTCTGTAGGTGTAGGCCAAGCCCCAGCACGTTGCCATGATTTGTCCCTCTCTGGTATAAACAGGACGACAGCACACCTCGTTTAAGTGTTTTACTAGTTTTTCCGGATGTTGCACTTGTTCAGTGGTGAAGTTCCAAAGCACTGGAGGGGCCCACTGGCCTAGATACTTGCCCATACTATCCCACACACCCTGCCACTCATGACTGTCCAGCCTCAGGGAAAATCTCCTGGTGGTCCTCCTATATCGTCGTCTAACCCTAGACCAGATTCGAACCTGATACTGCTGAATTTTTGAGATTAAACAAAATAGGATGTTCCTACGACGGGATGGCCGTGGGTAAAACACACTCCGTATGTTTGCCAACATGCTGATCCCCAGCACAATCAGCAGGCAGGTTTCAAGGGTACTCAAAGGCCATCTAAAACCTTCAGAACTCTCAACTGCTGTTGCAAATAGGCTGGTGGGGGAACGGGGGGTGAAAGAGAATGCTTCCTTCGTAAGTTTACCCCCCGAGGAGAAAAAAAAAGATATGCAATTGCTAAAATATTTCATTATATACCTCCCAATGTATAGAGGTGATGGCCACGCTGGAAGCACGAACCAGACCAGTTTCATGATCAATGAGTCTATTGTATTACAAGTCATTACCATGAAGTACAGTGAAACAAGAACCTTAGCCCAGGCCCCCCAGCCGATAAACACTAAAACAGCAAATAGTGGCTGTAAGTAAGGTACAACATGCTGAAACTCTGAGATCAAGCGCAACAAGTCTGAGAGCCAAATAATCACCATTGTGATGAGTAGTAACAATGAATGCTTATCACAAATATGATTAAACACACTCTTGTCAGATCTGTCGTTATCTCAACCTTTCGTGCCCCACGTTGGGCGCCAAAAAGAACTGTCGTGGTTTGAGCCCTGCCGGTAACTCAGAACCACACAGCCGCTCGCTCACTCCCCCCCCTTCCTCCCCCCCCCACTCCCGGAGGGATGTGGAGGAGAATCGGAAGAATGTAACTCCCACGGGTTGAGATAAGAGCAGTCCCGCAACTAAGGTATAATACAAAACCACTACTGCTACCACCAGTGATAATAATGATTAGGGAAATAACAAGGGGAGAGGATACAATTGCTCACCACCAGCCGACCGATACCGAGCCCGACCCAAGCAGTGATCTGGGCATTCCGGGTAACTCCCCCCGGTTTATATACTGGGCATGATGTGCCATGGTATGGAATACCCCTTTGGCTAGTTTGGGTCAGGTGTCCTGTCTCTGTTTCCTCCCGGCTTCCCCTCCTCCCTGGCAAAGCATGAGACTGAGAAAGTCCTTGGTTGGAATAAACATTACTTAGCAACAACTAAAAACATCAGTGTTATCAGCGTCGTTCCCAGGCTGAAAGTTAAAAAACACAGCACTGCACCAGTTACTAAGAAGGAGAAAAATGACTGCTATAGCTGAACCCAGGACAGAGGCTTGCCAGGCTGGTCAAGAAAGCTTTAAACTAGATGTGTTGGGGGAGGGGAGCATTGATCCATCCCAACACTCCCAGTCAGTTGCCAGCACCTGTAATAAGTGCTTGGAGGAATGTAGAGATGTTCCAGCTGCCCCAGCCATTGAGTCAGCTTCATTTGGAGCTCGGCTAAGGTGCCTCTATACAAACGCCCGTAGTATGGGGAACAAGCAAGAGGAATTAGAGATGTGTGCAAGGCTACGGGAATATGATGTCATTGGTATCACAGAAACATGGTGTGATGGCTCCTATGACTGCAGTGAAGGAATGGAAGGTTACAGGCTGTTTAGAAAAGACAGGCCAGGCAGACGGGGAGGGGGCGTTGCTATCTATGTCAGTGATAGGCTAGAGAGTATGGAACTCTGTCTGGGGATGGGTGATGAGGTAACAGTGTTTGTGGGTCAGGATCAAAGGGAAAACAGCAATGGGGGACATTACGGTGGGGATCTGTTACAGGCCGCCTGATCAAGAGGACTCTGTGGATGAAGCGCTCTACAGACAGATAGGAGCAGCCTCACGCTCGCAGGCCCTGGTCCTCATGGGAGACTTCAACCATCCTGACACCTGTTGGAGGGACGGTATGGCCCGGCACAAGCAATCCAGGAGGTTCCTCGATTGTGTGGAAGACAACTTCCTCTTTCAAGCAGTAGAGGAGCCGACGAGGAGAGGTGCCATGCTTGACCTTGTGCTCACCAACAGGGAGGGACTGGTTGGAAATGTGACGCTCCAGGGCAGCCTTGGCTCTAGTGATCACGAGATGGCTGAGTTTGAGATCCTCAGGACAGTGAGAAGAGCATGCAGCAAGCTCACTGCCCTGGACTTCAAGAAAGCAGACTTTGGCCTCTTCAGGAACCTCCTTAGTAAGGTTTCATGGGATATAGTCCTAGAGGGCAGGGGGGCCCAAGACTGCTGGTTGATATTGAAGGATCACCTGCTACGTGCTCAAGAGTGTTGCATCCCGACTAGAAGAAAGTGCAGCAGGAGGGCCAGGAGACCTCCATGGATGGACAAGGAGCTGCTGAGGAAACTTAGAGGGAAGAAAGAAGCGTATAGAAGGTGGAAACGAGGACAGGCAGCCTGGGAAGAATATAGGAGCATTGCCCGGGAAGCTAGGGACCAGGTTAGGAAAGCTAAGGCCCAGCTAGAATTAAGTTTGGCAAGGGATGTAGAAGATAACAGGAAAGGATTCTATAGGTACGTAGCAAATAAAAGACAGACTAGGGACAATGTAGGCCCTCTCCAGAAGCTATCAGGAGAACTGGCTACCATGGATTTGGAGAAGGCTGAGGTTCTCAATGACTTCTTTGCCTCAGTCTTCACCAGCAAATGCTCTGACCACACCACGAAAGTCTTGGAAGGCAGATGCAGGGACTGTGAGAATGAAGACCTTAGGCCCACTGTAGGAGAGGATCAGGTTCGAGACCATCTTAAGAACCTGAACGTGCACAAGTCCATGGGACCTGATGAAATCCATCCACGGGTCCTGAAGGAGCTGGCGAATGAAGTTGCTAAACCACTGTCCATCATATTCGAAAAATCCTGGCAGTCAGGTGAAGTTCCCGATGACTGGAAGAAGGGTAATATAACCCCCATTTTCAAGAAGGGGAAGGTGGAAGACCCGGGGAACTACAGACCAGTCAGCCTCACCTCTGTGCCTGGCAAAATCTTGGAACAGTTTCTCCTGGAAAACATGCTAAGGCACATGAAAAACAACAAGGTGGTTGGTGACAGCCAACATGGCTTCACTAAGGGGAAATCCTGCCTGACCAATTTGGTGGCCTTCTATGATGGAGCCACGGAACTGATGGACAGCGGCAGAGCAGTTGACGTCATCTACCTGGACTTGTGCAAAGCGTTTGACACTGTCCCGCATGACATCCTTGTCTCTAAATTGGAGAGACATCAATTTGATAGATGGACCACTCGGTGGATAAAAAACTGGCTCGATGGCCGCATGCAAAGAGTTGTGGTAAATGGCTCAATGTCCAGTTGGAAACCTGTAACGAGTGGTGTCCCTCAGGGATCGGTGTTGGGACTGGTCCTGTTCAACATCTTTGTTGGTGACATGGACAGTGGGATTGAGTGCGCCCTCAGCAAGTTTGCCGACGACACCAAGCTGTGTGGTTCGGTTGATACGCTGGAGGGAAGGGATGCCATCCAGAGGGACCTTGACATGCTTGTGAGGTGGGCTGATGCCAACCTTATGAAGTTTAACCAAGCCAAGTGTAAGGTCTTACACCTGGGTCCGGGCAATCCCAGGCACTGCTACAGGTTGGGCAGAGAAGAGATTCAGAGCAGCCCTGCAGAGAAGGACTTGGGGGTGTTGGTTAATGAGAAGCTTAACATGAGCCGGCAGTGTACGCTTGCAGCCCAGAAAGCCAACCGTATCCTGGGCTGCATCAAAAGAAGCGTGACCAGCAGGTCAAAGGAGGTGATCCTGCCCCTCTACTCTGCTCTTGTGAGACCTCACTTGGAGTACTGTGTACAGTTCTGGTGTCCTCAACATAAAAAGGACATGGAGCTGTTGGAGCGAGTCCAGAGGAGGGCCACGAGGATGATAAGAGGGCTGGAGCACCTCCCGTATGAAGACAGGCTGAGACAGTTGGGGCTGTTCAGCCTGGAGAAGAGAAGGCTGCGTGGAGACCTCATAGCAGCCTTCCAGTATCTGAAGGGGGTCTACAAGGATGCTGGGGAGGGACTCTTCCTTAGGGACTGTAGTGGTAGGACAAGGGGTAATGGGTTCAAACTTAAACAGGGGAAGTTTAGGTTAGATATAAGAAAGAAGTTCTTTACAGTGAGGGTGGTGAAGCACTGGAATGGGTTGCCCAGGGAGGTTGTGCATGCTCCATCCCTGGCAGTGTTCAAGTCCAGGTTGGACAGAGCCTTTGACCACGTGGTTTAGGGCAAGTTGTCCCTTCCCATGGCAGGGGGGTTGGAACTAGATGATTTTAAGGTCCTTTCCAACCCTTACGATTCTATGATTCTATTCTATGATTCACATTCCGAACAAGAAAAACTAGCAAGTATAAAAATATCACCACAGCACTTCTCAGGATCACTTACCCTCTGTCTGGCAAAATAAACAAAAGTTTTCTAGGATAACAGTTCTCAATCACCAATGCATCAATAGTCAAGATATATACACAGACTCCCAAGCAGATAAGTCAAGAATTGAACATCAATGTGCAGTACTCCTCTCATTCTACGATGCTTAGGAACTACAAACAGAATCATATGTTGATACACATTCTGTTCTTTACCTCCTATTTCTTACAGGAAGTCAAATATAAAGGGGAAAAAAAGCCCAACAATATTTACCATCTAGTAGCACCTTTATGCCGTAATTCATAGTATATTTGCAAAAAGCAAAACATTAACATTTCATCAATAGCTCTATCCTTGAAGTCAAGATTCTTTAAATACCAGTGTAAAATTCTATATTTGTTTGCCTGGCTGAAGAGCTATCTACAAATGAAAAAAAGTCATGATCTTTAGGTAAACTGGTTAAATATGAAAAATCAGATATGGCAATGCAAATATAAGTTTTGGTTTTTTTTTTTTTTTAAATATTAGACATGATTTAGCAAATTCATATATGTGCTGTAGTCTCTCAAAACCCTTTAGATAATGCACTGTGACTAACATGTTCCACATTTTACTCTAGGTCTGCAATGCTATAATGCTAACACAGAAGTCATAAATGTGTCAGATATGATACTCCTGTCCAAAAATCCACACTTAACAGGTTTGATTCCAAAGTCATGTTGCAGCAAAAAATGCCAAAGGAATTAAAAACTGACTGGCAAATAAATTTTTTCACTTAAAAAACCCCAACCACACAAAACAAAAACACGCACAAATGCCCAAATACCTGTTTTGCAAATGCATTTTTGGGGTGGATTTGAAAATGTTTTTGGAAAGTATCATGAGCTATTAAGATATTTGAAGTTAGCTGCTTGCAAAATTGGATTGTTTGGACTTAATGTTTTAACTTGTGCACTGTGCATCATAGACTTTAAACCATGAGGTTATTATGGTTTTGGCCATCTTTAAATTAAAAACAGTCAAGCTAAATGCAGTTAAATTTTGCACTTAAGAAAATGTGTTCAGTCTAACAAGCCACAGGCCAAGTTTCTCCCTTAAGTCAGAATTAAATCAGAATTATATATTCTTGAAATAATCCCCAATATCTAATGAAATATTGAAAAAAACCACTGACTGCAAGCCACATTACAATAATAATCTCAAGGAGTACACTGCATATGAACTCAGCTCTGTTATGTAGCTCTTGTGTTGTCATACAGAAATTGTAGTGAAGCTGCAAAGGCAGCTTTAAAATATTACTGTATTTCTTGTGGGTAGAGGACTCCAGATAACTAGTATCTCCCTCCCTTACTGCTGATGGATCAATGATTATTAACCGTGGCTGCTTCACCGCTTGAAAACTACAGTTATTTCAATCACAAGAATTTCTTAATCATGTAGCAGAATAAAGAATGTTTCACTAAAGGCTGAAAGTAACCTAATTTTGTTAACACCAGGCTGAGATCAAATGGTGCTACAACATGAAGATCAGTGGAAGCACATATATTATGTCCTTTTGGCAACATACAGTCCCTAAAGATAGCTAATCTGTTGAAATTCTTTAAGTAGTAGATGACAGCCAAGTGTATTCTTACAAAACACAAGAAAGAGCTGTAATTTTTGTACCAAAATTCAAAGACATAACCTACAAAGACAAAATAAGATGCCCTTATCAGTCAACCAAATTTCCAATTTTTCCTCCAGTATTTCAGTATTGACAGTTTCTTCCCTGGTGAGGGAAAGATTAAAAATAAGAATTACATAGAACCTATAAAACTATTTGTGTAATAAAACAACTAATACAGATTGTTCTAGATACCAGTTGCAAGACTTCCAAGAAAACAAGCTAATGAAAATCTCCAAAAGATAATATATATAGGTACCTATGCTTGCAGTTAAACCTGGAGACAATAGTATCCCTCTAAGTTCTGGCTCTAGTTCATTCAGCATAAAAAAAAATATAACTTGAAAACATGAGGATAAACAGCCTACCATAAAGTATTCCACTGGCAAAATTATAGAATGCACACTATTCTAGAGATGCACTAGTGGACAATTTTAAATTTTTTTCCCAGTGTGTACAGCCAAACACAGTAACTCTTAAAGGCTTAACCTATATTTTATCAGGTTTCAAACAAGAAAAGGACTATAATGGAAATACTTCCAGAAATTCATAGAATCATAGAATCATAGAATAGTTAGGGTTGGAAAGGACCTTAAGATCATCTACTTCCAACCCCCCTGCCATGGGCAGGGACACCACACACTAAACCATGCCGCCCAAGACTCCATCCAACCTGGCCTTGAACACTGCCAGGGATGGAGCATTCACAACTTCCTTGGGCAACCCATTCCAGTGCCTCGCCACCCTCACTGTAAAGAACTTCTTCCTTATATCTAATCTAAACTTCCCCTGTTTAAGTTTGGACCCGTTACCCTTGTCCTATCACTACATTCCCTAATGAAGAGTCCCTCTCTGGCATCCTCGTAGACCCCCTTCAGATATTTGAAGGCTGCTATGAGGTCTCCACGCAGCCTTTTCTTCTCCAGGCTGAACAGCCCCAACTTTCTCAGCCTGTCTTCATACGGGAGGTGCTCCAGCCCCCTTATCATCTTCGTGGCCCTCCTCTGGACTTGCTCCAACAGCTCCATGTCCTTTTTATGTTGAGGACACCAGAACTGTACACAATACTCCAAGTGAGGTCTCAAATATGAATTCACAGATATTAACTTAGGTCAAGTGTCATGGATTGTATACAAGTAATTTGATAAACATAAATAAATAAGGATCTGCACTACTTTTTATTGCCTGACTTTAACGATTTTTTTTTAAGCCGAATTTGAAGTGCATCTTTACTTTAAAAGTCCTTAAAAATGTCTCAGAAATATGGTAGCTGACATTAAATTTAGATGTTCAGTTTCTGTCTGCTGTAAAGAATAGTGTTTACCTACAGAAAAACGAAGCACAGAAGTTCTTTGAGATTTGTATCAGATTATTTTCAAATAATGAAAAAAATCTTTTTAAATATTTTCTGAATTCACAGACTGAGAAATTATTCATGATAACTTCTTTAACCTATTTAAACTATATAAAGGAAATTCTGAATAGGGGAGACTGTTGCATTAAAAGGTAAGACAATTTGGCAGAAAATAAACTCCCTTGTGTTCCAGCTGGTCCTCAGATATTAGAGGGGCTGGGTGCGGCTAGGCTTAGATTCTGAGTGATGCCCAATTTGCCACTATCAGTCTGGTCACATTCAATATATATTGAATAATCACGATTCCAGATGCACTAATAGTGCACTGCACCTTCAGTCTAATCGTGCTCACGAACTAGCACGGCCACACTGAGGGAGCTGGTTGTGTTCAATGAGAGATTTACGATTAGCTACTTAAACAGTGCAGTTTATTAAAGCAACAGATACAGGTTCTTGTGGATTGCTGGTGATAAATACACTGTCTGCAAAAGCACGTGCAAATAATAAGGTATACAACCGCGTGACAAAGTTATGAATAATACAGCCTGGCTTTAAAGTATGAAAGTAAAAAGTAACTCTATATAGAGATTCCTAATTTTCCCAGGGAAGCACTGGATACAGTGCAAGTCTTACCCAAAGGCGTCCCTATGAGGGGGAAGAAAGGTCCAGCCCGTTGACCAGTCCCAGGAGTCAAGGGTAATCTGCTGATGGAATCTTCCTCAACTCATCCATGATGATGTCTTCCCTAATGCCCCCCACTTTTTGGGCCATTTTTATACTATTTTTCACTTTCAAGGTGGAGCTTAAGTGACTCTAGTCATACATACCTTTATTGTTATTGGTGTAAATTTTCCTCGCTTCGCTTTTAAAGGTACATGCCACAAAAAATTCAAAGAGCATGCTCAAAGAGGGGTGGTCTCACTTTGGAGGTGGGTAGCATTGGAGGTGGAGGTGTGTTTTCGTATTAAAATGCATTATAATGAAGCAAAGTTCACACAAAGGACAGCATTTTGTCAAAAGATGACAGACCATTGGCTCAGGGCAGCAAGTATGCAGCTTATCAGTTTTAAGTGCCACCTAGTTCCCATCTCTGCTGGTGTTATGACAGAGTTTGGCCGCAGAATCTCCACTCTGCTCCATCCTCCGTCAAGCAATGTTGCCACGGGAACTGCTGTGGAGTGAATTCCTGGCATACCACGTGCAGCTGCATCTTACCCTGAAAGTCCGTTTTTCCTTTATGTGTGAACAATGCTACATTTTTAAATATGTTTAATTTCTAAATCATATTCAGCAATTATTCCACAGAGACTGACTTATGACTTTGTGAATAATTTAATAGCAAACATTGTGATGTATTATTTATTTAGTGCCACTGATGCACAAAAGAATGTTCACACATAATAATGGGGTCCCTCCCTTGAAAGGCAGTTAAATAACTGACCACACATTTCTCATCCAAGTAGAACTTCCACTGAAATCAAATGAGTAAGGAATGCAGGATCATGCCATATTAGATCCTTCATAGAATTAAAAGTAGCAGGCTGAAATTGAAACAGAGAAAATATATGCAAACTTCTATGATTTTGCATATATTTTTTCAAAAGTGAAAGAAAATAGAAGAGAAAGAAAAGATCTTAAATTAATAGAGGCTTTATTGTGAAAGAGATTCCACAAGCATATTTGTCTGACTGTTTCACTGCACAGCCATACTATATTCCTTTAAAAATTTGCTAATCTACCCTTACAGGGCCATTATTTTTCTACTATTTGTAGACTCCAAATTATCAATGAGTATTAATGAACATTAAATTACTCACCAGGAACCTATATTTAAAATTTTCTAAGAATTATATTGAAGAAACAATAGATAATTAAAATGTAATGAGTTGAACTTCAATCTGAATCAGCTGGACATGAATTCTCTAAAATGGCAATTATGAACTTGTTTATTTATGAAAATACATCATAACCTATTATCATAACAATCTCCTTGATTAGAATTATCCATGGCTATTTGGTAAAACATTTTATTACTTAGTTTCACCAAAGAGGGGTTAAAAAATGAATAAAGCACATATTTCTTAGCAGAACAAGAAATTTTTACAGCTATATATAAACATTATGACATAGCTCTTCTAATGCTTCCACCATGGAGATTTCCATTTTTCACAATACCTTTGGCTTGCTGTTTCTTGCTCTTTCAGCCGTAGGATGGATTCTTGAATTGCCTTTCTTTCCTTCTTAGCTCACTCACAAGTATCTCTCTGGCATGCTCTAATTCCTCAATGTGTTCCTTTTGGGACTCAATCACAGTCTCCCTGCAAATACAAGCATCTTACAAAAGAAAAAAAAATATTCAAGAGAGCAAATATTTTAAAAGTGTTAAGCAAAATTAGTGTTTCTTAATGATATGCATCACAACGGAGGTTTAAGAGTTCAACTTACCATGAAAATAATTACAGGTGACCCCATGAAAAGATATGAACAGTACAATAAAAAGAGAAATAAATCAAACATTATCAAACATAAACTCTTAAAATAAATGTTTATGTGGACTGAACAACATTCAGTGGAACATAGCTGAAAACATCATTAATGGTTTCTTATACTCTATATTAAACATATCTTCCTCCTAATCCATTAGTACCAAGTATTTTCTGTAGAGGAAAACACCATTACTACCCATCAAAAGAACACAAAATCTTCAACAAATGGAGCAGTGAAAGTAATTTTTAAGCTTTTATTCTGAGTTAGGTAACTTTACAGAAACAAAAATAAAAATCAGATTATGTGTCTTTAACAGTGGAATTTATCCAGTAAATGCAATTAAAAAAAGTCAGACATCAGCCTTAATATTTTTAGTAGGCCACAACTTGGCAATTTTGATTTTCTCAACACGTTAATCTTAGATAACTTTTCCAATAACATTTTTTCAAATAAGAATAAGCAACAACTAATCTACAATTTTTTCCACTCTAAAGCTTTTGATGATGTCCTGGGTTCAGCAGTAGCAGTCATTTTTCTCCTTCTTAGTAGCTGGTGCAGTGCTGTGTTTTTGACTTTAGCCTGAGAACAACACTGATAACACACCGACGTTTTTAGTTGTTGCTAAGTAATGTTTACTCTGACCAAGGACTTTCTCAGTCTCATGCTCTGCCAGGGAGGAGGGGCACAGGAAGACAGGAGGAAGCAGAGACAGGACACCTGACCCAAACTAGCCAAAGGGGTATTCCATACCACAGCACGTCATGCCCAGTATATAAACTGGGGGGAGTTACCCGGAAGGCCCAGATTGCTGCTCAGGTCAGGCTGGGTATCGGTCAGCGGGTGGTGAGCAATTGTATTCTCTCCTCTTGTTATTTCCCTTATCATTATTATAATTGGTGATGGTAGCAGTGGTTTTGTATTATACCTTAGTTGCTGGTCTGTTCTTATCTCAACCCGTGGGATTTACATTCTTTCGATTCTCCTCCCCATCCCTCCGGGAGCAGGGGGAGGAAGAAGGCGGGGAGTGAGCGAGCGGCTGTGTGGTTCTGAGTAACTGGCCAGGCTTAAACCATGCCAGATACATAAGCTACAGTTCTTCATTACCTCATATACAAATCATAGACTTAAAAATACCTTGACATTTTTGGCCACGTGTTTGCTTTTGTACCTGAGTGCACCATTCTGAGCAGCTATGGTTATTTTTCACACCTTTGTGAGAACTGAAATCTCTGGGGGAAAAAAACCCCAAACAAAACTATTCAACTGTTTCCTGCATTATAACAATGTATTTGATCAGTTTTAGGTGAAAAGCTATTGTGAACACTGAGATTCATGGCAGTATTAATGAATAGCTCTTATTTTCCAAGTCCTAAAAACCGATAGGTGTAGGAGAAATAGCCCTTTCTAGGCCCATCAGTATAAAATTACTAAAGGGTTTTTTTTTTTTTTTTCCCCAGTAACAACTTTCTATTATAATGCAGATTATTTTAAAAAATAACTGTTCAGCAAGGGTTAAATTCAGACAGGATACTAGCAAGGGTGCAGTTTAAACACTGTTAAATAATTTCAAGTCATTTATTAAAATAATTGATAAGAACATTTCTGTAAAATTATTTCCTATGATCCCACTAAATCTTTGTGTTTACAAAATTCCGTGCACAAAATAGGTAATTGCACATATTAATTCATATATTTGTATACTTAGCTTGCCCACTTACTGAAAATTAGCATTTATGGATATTGTAGTAAATCTGATTTAGGTTCATGATTTCATCATTATGGAAAGAAACACACATACTGAAAGTAGCTTTTAGAAAACCAGATGTCTAAAAAGCATAATAGGTTCCGATATATTTTGGAGATGAAAAATATTCTAATCAGATCTTTAAATTAGATGTTAACTACCTCTTCTCCACCTTGTATAATGCCTCTTTGTTCTCATGCAGTGTCTACATTAAGGATGTTATCAAGACATTCCTGAGCTTCCATTTCAGTTAAAATGTGCAATTGGACCACAAACCAACTTTCAAAATGCAGATGTGAACCAAAATCATTTTACATTGCTATCCCATAGTGTGCTATTTGCAACTTATCCATAAAATCTGACCACCTCTAGAAACTGAGCTTAAATACATTAGCATAACGCATTCAATACAGTCACCACTTGCCTGGGTTATCCCACACATTTTAGGAGTTATGTTCATAATAATTTTGCAGCTAAGGTTCCCCTTGCTTTTGTCAGTTTTGTCCAGTGGTAAGCCAGGCAGCACTGCATCCTAGCAAAAAGAGAGGCTCACCATGGAAGATCAATTTCAACTTCCAGCCAAATTCTTATATACCTACATTGTGCATTCTGAATCTCTAATCCTATGTTTTCCTTATCATAAAACACTTCTGCATTGTTACCAGTGTTATTGTTGTCAGATCTAACAACTTTATTTCCTGTAGTGAAAACTTCTGAAAAATGTATTTTTTTTCCTTCAAGAAAACCACAAGTATTAACAGCTATAATGACAAAAATAAAGAAACATGAAAACCATACAAATCTCTTATTTCAGCCCTTGAATCCTCGAGCAGACTCAGTCCATATTCTGGGAGCACAAGGTTAGGTGATCTCACTTCTAAAATCTCATTCCTAAAAACAAAGAAAAGAAATTTTTGTCATGCTGAATGAAAAAGCATTTAACAAAACAACAATCTCTACACAGTACAAACACTTACGACTTGTATATAGATGCCATAAGAAGTATTTTTACATCAAATTCACATGGAAAGAGATAATCAGAGTATCTACAACATAGCTGCTGTGAAATTTGAACTATGGGTGATACAGCATGCATTGTTAAAAAGAAGTGTTAAAAACATGTCTTGAAAGGTTTTTCTTAGATGATTTTACTTTTAAAGACAGAAGAGAGATGTGGTCTTCAAAAAACAACAGTATCGGTATTATTAAACAGGAACATTTGTCATCACTTTTTCTCTGATAGCACTTTCTTTACAAAATCACCTAGACAAGCAACTACAGGACCATTTTTATCAGCACTGCAAATAATCTCCTTATGTTCTTTAGAAGCATATTGAGTCCCTGGTGAAGAAGTGAGAAATTACTTAAGGAAGAATTATTAGTTCAGGAGCAAAAGCAATGGTTTCTCCAAATCTCTTTCTCCTACTTCTCTACCTTCAGTAAGATGAAAACAATGAAGTTTAGAGTGGGGACCAAACTATGCATTAAATTTCAAATATAGCATTAAGGCTGCCATCCCTCAGTTCCCAAAATGGAGTCATTTAGGTTCAAGGTACAACGATACCAGCAGGTTCACAAAAATGACTAAAAAAAAAAAAATTCCTATATTGCATTTGTGCTGAGTTAACTTTATTTATTTATATATTTTGAACTTTATTATTTTAAGGCATTGGTAACTGTACTATATACATACGTGTGTATATATATGCCTAAGTATATGTATTTTGTTTATTTTTGTTCTAATCAAGATTTATCTTAGATGGTTGTATTCAATAAAGAATGTTATGAGAGAAACCAGTGAGTATTTAATGAACATTCATACCTGAACACATCTTTTGGATTGCCTTGTTACAGTATTCATAAATCAGCCAAACACAAAGCAGATACAATAAAGGGGACCTTATTATTTGTGGACTCTTCTTGCCTCTTCATACCCTGGAGACAGCTAAGCCTTCCTGAATTTATCCAGGCTTTTTTTTTTTTTCTTTTGATAATTGCTCTAAATAGTTTCTGATCTGCACTAAAAATGTTTTGAGATTCAACCTTATGGTTTCACAGAGGAATCTAAGAGTCCAACAATCTTTAAAGACAGGAAGCACATACCCGACACCAGACTGCAAGGTTTATCATCATTAATCAAAAGGGCAAGATGAGAAAACACAGAATCATAGAATAGTTAGGGTTGGAAAGGACCTTAAGATCATCTAGTTCCAACCCCCCTGCCATGGGCAGGGACACCTCCCACTAAACCATGTCACCCAAGGCTCTGTCCAACCTGGCCTTGAACACTGCCAGGGATGGAGCATTCACAACCTCCCTGGGCAACCCATTCCAGCGCTTCACCACCCTCACTGTAAAGAACTTCTTCCTTATATCTAATCTAAACTTCCCCTGTTTAAGTTTGAAGCCATTACCCCTTGTCCTACCACCACAGTCCTTAAGGAAGAGTCCTTCCCCAGCATCCTCGTAGGCCCCCTTCAGGTATTGGAAGGCTGCTATGAGGTCTCCACGCAGCCTTCTCTTCTCCAGGCTGAACAGCCCCAACTTTCTCAGCCTGTCTTCATATGGGAGGTGATCGAGCCCCCTTATCATCCTCGTGGCCCTCCTCTGGACTTGCTCCAACAGCTCCATGTCCTTTTTATGCTGAGGACACCAGAACTGTACACAATACTCCAAGTGAGGTCTCACAAGAGCAGAGTAGAGGGGCAGGATCACCTGCTTTGACCTGCTGGTCACGCTTCTTTTGATGCAGCCCAGGATACGGTTGGCTTTCTGGGCTGCAAGCGCACACTGCTGGCTCATGTTAAGCTTCTCGTCAACCAACACCCTCAAGTCCTTTTCTGCAGGGCTGCTCTGAATCTCTTCTCTGCCCAACCTGTAGCTGTGCCTGGGAGTGCCCCAACCCAGGTGTAGGACCTTACACTTGGCTTGGTTAAACTTCATGAGGTTGGCATCAGCCCACCTCACAAGCCTGTCAAGGTCCCTCTGGATGGCATCCCTTCCCTCCAGCGTATCAACCGAACCACACAGCTTGGTGTCGTCGTCAAACTTGCTGAGGGTGCACTCAATCCCACTGTCCATGTTGCCGACAAAGATGTTGAACAGGACCGGTCCCAACACCGATCCCTGAGGGACACCACTCGTTACAGGTTTCCAACTGGACATCGAGCCATTTACCACAACTCTTTGCATGCAGCCATCCAGCCAGTTCTTTATCCACCGAGTGGTCCATCCATCAAATTGATGTCTCTCCAATTTAGAGACAAGGATGTCATGCGGGACAGTGTCAAACGCTTTGCACAAGTCCAGGTAGATGATGTCAACTGCTCTGCCCCTGTCCATCAGTTCTGTAGCCCCATCATAGAAGGCCACCAAATTGGTCAGGCAGGATTTCCCCTTAGTGAAGCCATGTTGGCTGTCACCAACCACCTCGTTGTTTTTCATGTGCCTTAGCATGCTTTCCAGGAGAATCTGCTCCAAGATTTTGCCAGGCACAGAGGTGAGGCTGACTGGTCTGTAGTTCCCGGGGTCTTCCACCTTCCCCTTCTTGAAAATGGGGGTTATATTATCCTTCTTCCAGTCATCAGGAACTTCACCTGACTGCCATGATTTTTCAAATATGATGGACAGTGGCTTAGCAACTTCATTCGCCAGCTCCTTCAGGACCTGCGGATGGATTTCATCAGGTCCCATGGACTTGTGCACATCCTATGTTAATGAATACAATAGAAAATATTCTCTGACCTTCTGGAAGACAACAGTACTGTGTTCAAGTTCTAAGTATTGGTTACTAGATTTTTTTAATAAGTCTTCACCTTTGAAAAGTGTGTTTGAGAAACTGCATATTGATAGCACTCAAATTATCAGAATCCCTTCTAGTTTGGACAAGGTCTTAGAACTAAGGCACACTAGAACTTCTCTGAAATTTCTGAATGTTATTATCTGAACTGGATATTCTGTGGACAACTTTTCCCTTTTTTTCTTCCTCATGCTCTCTTCAGTTTCCGAACCAATAGCACAATCAACATGGCCCCAGTCCTAGTTCTGCAGAGGACATCTTTGATCTGGATCTGTTATTATACCAAGTCCTCACAGCATGTCATATCAACATTTGATCTTTAATCCTTGAATGAAGTTACCCTTTTCTCTCTGCTAGCACTGGGACTGAATAAATTTATTATATTTCTATCCTTTTTTTTGCATTGTTAAAATAATCAAACAATTTATTTTGGAAATAAAACTGCCTAGTTTATTTAAAATGTGAAAATGTAGGTGTATTTAGAATGTCAAAACTTTCACTATATTCAAATTAAAGCAGCAACTTGGTAGAGCTAATTGCTTTTTATTGCCTAAAAAATGAGAATTGTTTCTGTTTTCATATTCCTGAATAATCAATGCAATCAAAATAAAGACCAGTGGAAGGGTGATATGGAGAAAAAACACAGTACAGCTATGGATCAGACCATCACCCTGATCCATAGCTTGTAGAAGTCAAGGAGACAATTGTCTTGACTCAGTTTTGAATCAGGGCCATAGAGGTGTTTGGTGTTTTTTTTTTTAAACACATTATCTGTACATTGTGTAAGTTAACTGAGTACAACTACTTCTGCAAATGTTCATATGAAAATACAAAGGTTTTAAAGTGTAATTTCCAAATGTAGCTACCATAAATAAAGGACTGAGAGTGAGACTGCCTTAAGCAGCAAGTCTTGACAGTAAAAAGTATCATTATAGATGGCTGCATTGTGGTATTCTGCTTTCGAAAGTCCACACGTGTAATAGATTTTTCAAGTCTGCAGTGTTGTGCACACATGTATCAAGAGACGAAAACAAACCTTGAAATTAAAAAGGAAAAACATGTGCAAACAAACTACAGATGTAAAACTTTGTTATAACATGATAATGCTAAACTTTTTCATATACTTCTTTTATAAGCCTTGAACATGTTGTACTAAGAAAGTCCCATGACTTAACTGTTAGAAAACATGCTTGATAACTACTTTATTTTCAAATCTGTCCTTTTACCCCTACCACTGTGGATTCTCAAAATAAGGATGTCAAAGGCAAACAAGTTATCATGACTACTATAAACAAACACAAGAAAAAGGGGAAAGAACAATCTTTTTGCCTACAGGTACTATTGCCCGCTGGTGAACAGAGAAGAGTATGTACTTGCTTACTGTGATGTGCTAATTAGTGGTACCTATATAAATCACTGCTTTTCATAAATGTGAATTATATCTTTCTTTGTGTGCTCAGGCATGCCAGCAGCCTCACTCACTTTTTTGAGCCCAGTGTTAATACAAGATTGAACATAGCTGTATGGACAAGGTCTATGGCCTTGAATCTGAAGCTGCTGTTTAGCTGAAATGAGTTTGCTGTGGAGGCTCTCGTTTTGCTTCTCAAGCTCACGAACTCTCTTGCAAATCCTCATTCATTTCTTCCAGCTCCACAGCCTGGCCCAGCTGCTTGGGGCTGCCACCAACCTGTTCTGTTCAGACCTTTTTTTTAATCATTAACAAGCCATATTAACTTGGTGGCCATTCTGGGGAAAATAATAAAAAAAAGATGAAAAAGAATGTGAAAAGTCAGCATAAAAAGCACTCTGTTGAAAGGAACATAATCACTGTGAAGACTTCAGCATAGAACCTGAATAATAAATTTCAGGTTTTCATATAACTATTACTGTGAAGAACTCTTTGAAGATAATTTAAACCACTGTGCAGGAATCTGCTTTATAGCAATGACAAACAACAGTTTCCTAAAGCTTATCATTTAATGTCAGTAAAGGGAGGACACATATTTGCTCCATATGCTTCTTAAACGTAATTTTTAAAACATGACCTTATAGAGGAACCTCAGCAAGCTGTTAAGCAAAGTTACAGATTTGGGATGCAGTGGGGCAAACTATAAAAGCTACAATTCAAAAAAAAAAAACAACAAACTATTGAAAGAATGTTAATAATATGCAACATTCCGTAGTTCAGCTTGGAGAAGAGAAGGCTGCGTGGAGACCTCATAGCAGCCTTCTAGTATCTGAAGAGGGTCTACGAGGATGCCAGAGAGGGACTCTTCATTAGGGACTGTAGTGATAGGACAAGGGGTAATGGGTTCAAACTTAAACAGGGGAAGTTTAGGTTAGATAAAAGGAAGAAGTTCTTTACTGGGAGAGTGGTGAGGCACTGGAATGGGCTGCCCAAGGAAGTTGTGAATGCTCCATCCCTGGCAGTGTTCAAGGCCAGGTTGGATGGAGTCTTAGGTGACATGTTAGAGTGTGTGGTGTCCCTTCCCATGGCAGGGGGGTTGGAACTAGATGATCTTAAGGTCCTTTCCAACCCTAACTATTTTATGATTCTATGATTCTATACACAATTTCTAGATTTTTAGGGTTTAAATATATATATTTCAGTTCAAAAGTGCCTAAAATATAAAGGTGGAAGGTACTCCAGAAAAAGAAAATTAATAGTTCCCATTACCATACTGTTGTGGTTTAAGCCTGGCCGGTAACTTGGAACCATGCAGCCGCTCGCTCACTCCCCGCCTTCTTCCTCCCCCCACTCCCGGAGGGATGGGGAGGAGAATCAGAAGAATGTAACTCCCATGGGTTGAGATAAGAACAGTCCAGTAACTAAGGTATAATACAAAACCACTACTGCTACCACCAATAACAATAATGATAAGGAAAATAACAAGGGGAGAGGATACAATTGCTCACCACCCGCCGACCGATACCCAGCCCGACCCGAGCAGTGATCTGGGCCTTCCGGGTAACTCCCCCCAGTTTATATACTGGGCATGACGTGCTGTGGTATGGAATACCCCTTTGGCCAGTTTGGGTCAGGTGTCCTGTCTCTGCTTCCTCCCGGCTTCCCCTCCTCCCTGGCAGAGCATGAGACTGAAAAGTCCTTGATTGGAGTAAGCATTACTTAGCAACAACTAAAAACATCAGTGTATTATCAGCACTGTTCCCAGACTAAAATCAAAAACACAGCAGTGCACCAGTTACTAAGAAGGAGAAAAAATGACTGCTACTGCTGAACCCAGGGCACATACTCAATTTTATGCTTGGTAAATATTAGCAATGTGCTTCAGAGAAGGAATGGTTAGCTGAAGAATATAATTAGATACAGAGCGCATGGTTTTCATCCATCTTTAAAGTAACACAAACTTTGCTTTTGGCATCTGAAGAGTTGTACCTTTGATTTCCTTTAGTTCTGATAAACATTGATAAGCTAGAACAAAAGGCAGAGATGGCACATGGGGGTGATGTAATATACAAGAACAGAAAATATAACCAGCAGCGAATGAAAAAACTTGGCATATAAAGAAAGAAAAGGTGGCTTTGATGAGAGAGACAAGTTCAAGACTTCACAAATTTGGTCACAAATCTTCACGACCTTTATCTATTTTACAGGGAATCTATTTTTGCAGGCCCAGAAAGAAGACTGAAAATAAGGACATACTTCATTTCTTTAAAGGGGCTTGTTTTATTTTTGCATACTTGTGGACAGAAGCTTCTACTTCAAAGAACAAAAGTGAAACAAACAAAAAAAATCCATAGTAACTTTAGGATGTCACAGAATGTTACTTGCCTGTAAGCAGGTTTTTTGTTCATTTGTTTTTTTCAATGTACTTCTACTGCAAATTAATTCCAAACTTTTTGTTACAAAGGTTTTGACATAAGGGATACTGGGAAAGAAATTTAGCTTGAGGAGTTAAAATTTTTCTCTGGCAGCCTAGACAAACACTGTGTTTTATTTTCTGTACCTTAAAATATTAATTCCGGTATTCTAATTTGGACATTCTGTGTAATTTTACCCAAGTGGCTGATGAGTGCATTTGATGAGTCATCTAACAGAAACACGGGAAATCCCATTTGGAATAAGCAAACAATTCATTTATTCTGCTGTCTTATATTTGACAGTAGCCTGACAGAAAAGATGGAAGTTATGTCATGCTGGTTAATTTGATCCTGAATCACTGAATATGGAGTCAAAAGGGAAGAATGTTTTGGACTTTAGAGAAGTATGAAATACTCCCATCTACAGAGGCAATATCTTCAGATACACTTTCATGAACTCGTTAGCTTCTGACCAGAAGCTAGCTTAGATGCAGCAAGATTTTATTAGCTTAAGTACAGCTGTCCTGGGTTCAGCTATAGCAGTCATTTTTCTCCTGCTTAGTAGCTGGTGCAGTGCTGTGTTTTTTAACTTTCAGCCTGGGAACAATGCTGATAACACTGATGTTTTTAGTTGTTGCTAAGTAATGTTTATTCCAACCAAGGACTTTCTCAGTCTCATGCTTTGCCAGGGAGGAGGGGAAGCCAGGAGGAAGCAGAGACAGGACACCTGACCCAAACTAGCCAAAGGGGTATTCCATACTATGGCACGTCATGCCCAGTATATAAACCGGGGGGAGTTACCCGGAAGGCCCAGATCACTGCTCGGGTTGGGCTGGGTATCGGTCGGCAGGTGGTGAGCAATTGTATCCTCTCCCCTTGTTATTTCACTAATCATTATTATCATTGGTGGTAGCAGTAGTGGTTTTGTATTATACCTTAGTTGCGGGACTGCTCTTATCTCAGTCCGTGGGAGTTACATTCTTCCGATTCTCCTCCCCATCCCTCCGGGAGCGGGGGGAGGAAGGGGGGGAGTGAGCGAGCGGCTGTGTGGTTCTGAGTTACCAGCTGGGCTCAAACCACGACACAGCACAATGTGAACAGAGAGTCATGGTGCTTTTGGATTAATGAGTCCTCCTGGAATAGAGTAATACCATGAACAGTTCTGCTGAGTCCAGACTGGTTTGCCAGCACAGCACAAAGTTTAATAACACCCTTACTGTTGCTTGTGTATGTTTGGGCACACTGGATACTGTACTCCCCATGCTACTTGGGACTTCTTCAATGAAGTTATCTATTACCCTTAATAAAGGGGAGCTGATCATAATTATAAAGATATTTTAGGGTTAACTAGATGATAAAAGGTTAGATGCTAGTCAACTTGGAGGACAGAAAACAACAAAAAAAAAAGGGGCAGAATCTTTCTATATAGGCCATTTTGATTCTAGGATGAAATTCCTGATGAATAATTAGGCTTCTATAGCCTCTTCTTTAGTTCCCAGAATACCTGTTATATTTGTACTGAGACAGCATAGCTATGAACCTGAAGTACCAACTCTGAAGTGGTGGATAGCAGTGTGCCTCTCTACATGGAAATCTAATATTGTCCACTGCAAAGAATATCCCACATACCACAGAGACAACCAGAAATCAATTAAAAAAAAAAAAAAATGAATTCCCATGAGTGATTTATGCTACTGTTTTAAAAAGTGCTCTGAGAGAAATCAGCATGATTTTAAATTAGTTGATAATGCTTTAAAGAGCAAAAATGTTATTGTGAGCTAAAATAAAACCATTAAGCCCATACCTTTTAATCTTCTCCTCTTGCTTATTTGCATGCTGCTTGAGTAAGATGTTCTCATCATGTACATGAAGAAATCTGTCTTCCAGTTCCTTTTGACTGATTTGTGATACAGCTTGTTGAGCTTTTACATTCTGTGTAGTTGATGATTCTACCCAAACCAAGACAACTTTAAATTACCTTCAATACATTGAACAACATGTAATCCAAAGTCTAACTCATTTTGAAATAATGAAAAAAACCAAAGTTTTTAAGTAATTTGATATTTTACACTTGTATGAGTCTGTTGATTATCTTTTACAGATAAAAAAAAAGTAATTCAAATGATACAGCAAACAGTACATAACTAGACAGCACAAAGAAAATAGTTGAGCAAGTAACAAGGCACTGTCAAATATACTACTTAAAAAAATAAATGATCATTACCACCAAGATGCTTTCTAATCAGTTTCAAAGTTAACGTGCTCTCTTGAAGCTTGACAAGATTAACTCACAATTATGTAAATTTACTCGGATACAAGACTAAGCCCAGTAGTTCCATTCTAAGAGCAGCTGAGTAACATACCAGAATTCAATAGTACTTTTGGTTCCCATTTTGTTCAACATGCCTGGCCTTGTCCTCAGTTCAGCAAAACAAGTCCTCCTTTCTTCTGGAAGGATGAATGTTATAGCTCAATGAGATTTCCAGTTTCTAGCATTTCACAGCAGCCCCCCTCTTATAACAAGCAACATGAACATAGAATGGGTCATAGTACCTTTCATAATTTAACCCAGGTTTTGAATGGTATTTGAATTTAATTTTGTGAGTGGGAATGTCAGAAACACTTTTAGAAAGAAACTAAAGAAGCCACTGATCAAAGTCTGTAATTGTAATAAATAACAGCTGGTACAAACCTTGTAATCCTTCAATTCCAGCTGGAGTTAGATCTACATCTCTCACAGGCAGGTCCCCCACAGATTCATCAGGTGGAACAGACATGGCTTATCTATGGATAACAAAATACAAATTAAATTCTTCTCCATCTGTAACGTAAACTTGCGAGACTAGAATGAACTACAATACATCATATAAAATAAAGGAAAAAGTAATGACAGAGTCACTGAAATGACAGACTCACACATTACTGTAAATGCTTCCATCTCAATTGTGTCGCTCAGAGGAGAATCTAAACTTTCAAATTTAAAGTTATACCAGTTTTAATCCATGCACAAAATATGGCTTCTGGTACATGAGTAATGCCATTTTCCACATTTTGAATGGGACTTTGAAACAGAGGTGCTGGGGTGTTATGAAGTAATTTCAGTGTTGCCTACCATTCTCTTAGTCTTCTTTCAATCATTGTCATAAGAGAAATTCATAGAATCATAGAATCATAGAATCGTAAGGGTTGGAAAGGACCTTAAGATCATCTAGTTCCAACCCCCCTGCCATGGGCAGGGACACCTTGCCCTAAACCACGTGGTTCAAGGCTCTGTCCAACCCGGCCTTGAACACTGCCAGGGATGGAACATTCACAACCTCCCTGGGCAACCCATTCCAGTGCCTCACCACCCTCACTGTAAAGAAATTCTTCCTTATATCTAATCTAAACTTCCCCTGTTTAAGTTTGAACCCATTACCCCTTGTCCTACCACTACAGTCCCTAAGGAAGAGTCCCTCCCCACCATCCTTGTAGACCCCCTTCAGATACTGGAAGGCTGCTATGAGGTCTCCATGCAGCCTTCTCTTCTCCAGGCTGAACAGCCCCAACTCTCTCAGCCTGTCTTCATACGGGAGGTGCTCCAGCCCTCTTATCATCCTCGTGGCCCTCCTCTGGACTCGCTCCAACAGCATCATGTCCTTTTTATGTTGAGGACACCAGAACTGTACACAATACTCCAAGTGAGGTCTCACAAGAGCAGAGTAGAGGGGCAGGATCACCTCCTTCGACCTGCTGGTCACGCTTCTTTTGATGCAGCCCAGGATACGGTTGGCTTTCTGGGCTGCAAGCGCACACTGCCGGCTCATGTTAAGCTTCTTGTCAACCAACACCCTCAAGTCCTTTTCTGCAGGGCTGCTCTGAATCTCTTCTCTGCCCAACCTGTAGCTGTGCCTGGGAGTGCCCCAACCCAGGTGTAGGACCTTACACTTGGCTTGGTTAAACTTCATAAGGTTGGCATCAGCCCACCTCACAAGCATGTCAAGGTCCCTCTGGATGGCATCCCTTCCCTCCAGCGTATCAACCGAACCACACAGCTTGGTGTCGTCAGCAAACTTGCTGAGGGCGCACTCAATCCCACTGTCCATGTCGCTGATAAAGATGTTGAACAGGACAGGTCCCAACACCGATCCCTGAGGGACACCACTCGTTACAGGTTTCCAACTGGACATCGAGCCATTTACCACAACTCTTTGCGTGCGGCCATCGAGCCAGTTCTTTATCCACCGAGTGGTCCATCTATCAAATTGATGTCTCTCCAATTTAGAGACAAGGATGTCATGCGGGACAGTGTCAAACGCTTTGCACAAGTCCAGGTAGATGACGTCAACTGCTCTGCCCCTGTCCATCAGTTCCGTGGCTCCATCATAGAAGGCCACCAAATTGGTCAGGCAGGATTTCCCCTTAGTGAAGCCATGTTGGCTGTCACCAACCACCTCGTCGTTTTTCATGTGCCTTAGCATACTTTCCAGGAGAAACTGTTCCAAGATTTTGCCAGGCACAGAGGTGAGACTGACTGGTCTGTAGTTCCCTGGGTCTTCCACCTTCCCCTTCTTGAAAATGGGGGTTATATTACCCTTCTTCCGGTCATCGGGAACTTCACCTGACTGCCAGGATTTTTCGAATATGATGGACAGTGCTTTAGCAACTTCATTCGCCAGCTCCTTCAGGACCCGTGGATGGATTTCATCAGGTCCCATGGACTTGTGCACATTCAGGTTCTTAAGATGGTCTCGAACCTGACCCTCTCCTACAGTGGGCCTAAGGTCTTCATTCTCACAGTCCCTGCATTTGCTTTCCAAGACTTGGGTGGTGTGGTCAGAGCATTTGCTGGTGAAGACTGAGGCAAAGAAGTCATTAAGAACCTCAGCCTTCTCCAAATCCATGGTAGCCAGTTCTCCTGATAGCTTCTGGAGAGGGCCTACATTGTCCCTAGTCTGTCTTTTATTTGCTACGTACCTATAGAATCCTTTCCTGTTATCTTTTACATCCCTTGCCAAACTTAATTCTAGCTGGGCCTTAGCTTTCCTAACCTGGTCCCTAGCTTCTCGGGCAAGGCTCCTATATTCTTCCCAGGCTGCCTGTCCTCACTTCCACCTTCTATAAGCTTCTTTTTTCCCTCTAAGTTTCCTCAGCAGCTCCTTGTCCATCCATGGAGGTCTCCTGGCCCTCCTGCTGCACTTTCTTCTAGTCGGGATGCAACACTCTTGAGCACGTAGCAGGTGATCCTTGAATATCGACCAGCAGTCTTGGGCCCCCCTGCCCTCTAGGACTGTATCCCATGAAACCTTACTAAGGAGGTTCCTGAAGAGGCCAAAGTCTGCTTTCTTGAAGTCCAGGGCAGTGAGCTTGCTGCATGCTCTTCTCACTGTCCTGAGGATCTCAAACTCAACCGTCTCGTGATCACTAGAGCCAAGGCTGCCCTGGAGCATCACATTTCCAACCAGTCCCTCCCTGTTGGTGAGCACAAGGTCCAGCATGGCACCTCTCCTCGTCGGCTCCTCTACTGCTTGAAAGAGGAAGTTGTCTTCCACACAATCGAGGAACCTCCTGGATTGCTTGTGCCGGGCCGTACCATCCCTCCAACAGATGTCAGGATGGTTGAAGTCCCCCATGAGGACCAGGGCCTGCGAGCGTGAGGCTGCTCCTATCTGTCTGTAGAGCGCTTCATCCACAGAGTCCTCTTGATCAGGCGGCCTGTAACAGATCCCCACCGTAATGTCCCCCATTGCTGTTTTCCCTTTGATCCTGACCCACAAACACTCTGTTACCTCATCACCCGTCCCCAGACAGAGTTCCATACTCTCCAGCCTATCACTGCCATAGATAGTAACACCCCCTCCCCGTCTGCCTGGCCTGTCTTTTCTAAACAGCCTGTAACCTTCCATTCTGACATTCCAGTCATAGGAGCCATCCCACCATGTTTCTGTGATACCAATGACATCATATTCCCGTAGCCTTGCACACATCTCTAATTCCTCTTGCTTGTTCCCCATACTATGGGCATTTGTATAGAGGCACCTTAGCCGAGCTCCAAATGCAGCCGACTCAATGGCTGGGGCAGCTGGAACATCTCTACATTGCTCCAAGCACTTATTACAGGTGCTCGCAACTGACCGGGAATGTTGGGATGGATCAATGCTCCCCTCCCCCAACACATCTAGTTTAAAGCTTTCTTGACCAGCCTGGCAAGCCTCCTACCAAAACAGCTCTTCCCCTTCTTTGTCAGACCAGCTCCACCAGCCTCCAGTAGATCTGGCCTCCCAAATGGAGCCCCATGTTCTAAATAGCCAAACCCCTGACTATGGCACCACCATTCTAACCATTTATTAACCTGCCAAACGCGCCTAGCTTTTTTAAGGTACTCCCCTTTGCCCTGGAGAATTGATGAAAAAACTATCTGAGCTCCAGAGCCCCTAACCACCTCTCCCAGGGCTCTGTAGTCCTTCTTAATGTTTTCCAGGCAACTGCTATCTATATCTCTAGCACCCACATGGACCACTAGGAGGGGGTAATAGTCAGCAGGACTTAGTAGACCAGGCAGCCTCTCAGCAACATCCCTGATCCGAGCCCCTGGCAGGCAACACACCTCCCTCGAGACTGGATCAGGCCGGCAGATGAGTGCCTCTGTGCCTTTCAAAGTAGAGTCCCCTACTACTATGACCCTCCGCTTTTTCCTGGAGGCACCAGTTGTGATCCTCTTTACTGGTGCATCAGCAGGATGCTCATTAGGTGTGGAGGGTGCTTTCTCATTAGCCCCCTGCAGAGCTGCGAAGAGGTTCTGGGTGGGGACATCAGATTTAGGAGGAAGCCCCTTGTCGTTAATTGTCCTCTTCCTCCTTTTTTTGTTCGTTTTTCTCGTGACTAATTCCCAGCTTCCTGGGTTGCTGCCCTCCTTCTTTCCTATATGAGCAGTGCTAGACGTTTGCAGCCCCTGCACAGTTTGGGCCTGGAGCAAGCAGCCCAGCTTCCTCTCAGCTTCCCTGGCATCTTTTAGCTCTCCAACAGCCTCCCGCAGCTCAGCCACCTGCTGCAGGAGGACCTCCACCAGGGCGCACCGAGTGCAGCCCTGTCCATTGTGCACCCTCGCCTCAAGAGACCAGTCGAGGCACTTTCTACACTCCGAGGTCTGCGCCACAGCCTCCCCTCTCATCGGCTCTGTCTGGGTGCCTACGCTGGCCACTGCCGGGGCAGAGCTCCCAGAGCGGGCCCTGGTCCTGAGGCGAGTGCTCACCATCCCGCTCGCTGCCCGCTCGCCCTGCCTGCGCGAACTGCCGTGCCACGCTCCTGGTCGCTCGCGCTCCCTGGGATGGGTTTTTCCCCACTGAGGGCTGGTGCCGTCACTTCTGGTGCCGCCCTGTGAGTCAGTTGCTCGCGTCAGCTGAGCTGCCGGCTCCTGGGCAAGTCCTGTCGAGGACTTGAGGCTCCCTCGGTCGCTCTTGCTGCTCCGAGCTGAGGCTCCGGGACGCTGTGCTTCCCCCCGCTCCGGTGTTAAAGGCATCCTCTCTGGAGATACTCACCTCGGCAAATTACTTTCTAAGAGACTGTCCTATGAATGATTCTCATAAATCCAAACACATTTCTTTCTTGAGGCAACAGAAAGCTTAGCTATATGACAAAGTGAGGTTAAGAAAGTATTAATGTGAGAAAGTACCACATTCGTTTCAGTGTAATGTAATATGAAGATACTTGTTAACAACTACTGTTTCTTTCTTCCAGTGCAGAAAATTAGGTGCTGGCCATAGAGTCAAGTAAAGCTGAAATAGCATGAAAAGAGAGACATGAAGTCCTTTGGACAGTCTTTTTTCCCCCTATATCACCTTTCAGGTGATATAAATCCTTAGTGAATCAAAAAACATCTAGGAAAGTATTGGGAAATTAAGAGTGATATTACTTAAGACCTGCATTGGATGACAGAAGTGACAAAGTATAATCCACAGACATTGCATGAAGTATCTGTTAATTCTATTGTAACCAAAACTTCTGCTAAAGATGTGCCTTTCTTCTACCAGTAAAGTCATGACTGTTAAAATGCCTGAACTGATCTCCACTTATAGATTAGGAATAAGGTTGCAGTTTCAATGTTGTCAGTCACAGAAACAGAATAATAATTTGTGATGTTGAGTTCCATGGCACGCAGCCATTGTAACCAACGGCACAATTCTAATGACAGACCCATATCAGCCGGAATCCAGCTCCTCAGTGTCCTCTGCTCTTTCTGTGTTAATCACACGAATCCCTCAAAACTTTTTTTTAATTTGTTAAATTAGTGCTATCTGCAGTCATTGACTTCAACTCAGGTCTAGGTTCGTTACTGAGATGAGTATTATGTGTCACTGTATCAATATCACCACAGCAACTGAGACTGTAGTAAACCAGAAACCATTACTTCTCAATGATCCATCCAAATTTGGTTCATGATGGTAGGTAGCAAGGAGAAGATGCTACCATTATGTGTCTTCCTAGAATATGGTTGTCTTAGTCTTCACAAATCAATTACAGGGATTTTTTGGCAAATTTCAGAGAGGTCAAGAGCTAAACAAATATTTTATCAGCATGACTCCACAATGTTTGTGATCTATCAAAATCAGGCTTCAAAAACTCTAGCCCAATAACAGCACAGGCAAATATTCCTGTTTATCACTATTTGCCACTTGCTGAAGAAACATTGCTATGAATAGCTACATGTTATTTTCGGTGTGAAAGGAACCTATTCATTTGAAAAACAAAGACAAAACAACAGGTGCTTGTCGCTCAAATAAACAAACATAAAACCTCTTGTTAGTAGTAATTCATTACTGGCTGCAACAAAACCACAGAACTACTTAAGTTGTAAGCAAACATATCAGGGCTGTACATAAAAGCCAGTTTCTACTGGCAACATGATATGACTTGCAGACAAGTGAGAAAATAAAGCTGCTATAAATCTAAGGTTCCAAAAACTTAGAAATGAGAAATTTTCAAAAGTAAAAGGAAGAATTAGTCATTTCATTTTCATTACGAAGAGACTGAAATGGAGTATTCAGCTTTCTTTTCTGTCATGGGCCACAGGAAAAGAAAAAACCAAATTAACTGTTTTGATGAAAAAGAGTGGGTTTAGGTAGAAACAGTACAAATCTGCCTCCTAGCTTTAGGGAGGTAATGTATAATAACAAGATTTAGAATTTGGCTTGGCAATTTATTTGCCTCATTAGCAACACAGGAACCACCTATGTCCTTAATAATCACTAACAACCAGCATTTATGCTTCTTCTCCAAGAATCATAGAACAGTTAGGGTTGGAAAGGACCTTAAGATCATCTAGTTCCAACCCCCCTGCCATGGGAAGGGACATCTCACACTAAACTATGTCACCCAAGACTCCGTCCAACCTGGCCTTGAACACTGCCAGGGATGGAGCATTCACAACTTCCTTGGGCAACCCATTCCAGTGCCTCATCACCCTCACTGTAAAGAACTTCTTCCTTATCTCAAACCTAAACTTCCCCTGTTTAAGTTTGAACCCATTACCCCTTGTCCTATCACTACAGTCCCTAATGAAGAGTCCCTCTCTGGCATCCTCGTAGACCCCCTTCAGATATTTGAAGGCTGCTATGAGGTCTCCACACAGCCTTCTCTTCTCCAGGCTGAACAGCCCCAACTTTCTCAGCCTGTCTTCATATGGGAGGTGATCAAGCCCCCTTATCATCCTCGTGGCCCTCCTCTGGACTCGCTCCAACAGCTCCATGTCTTTTTTATGCTGAGGACACCAGAACTGTACACAATACTCCAAGTGAGGTCTCACAAGAGCAGAGTAGAGGGGCAGGATCACCTCCTTCGACCTGCTGGTCACACTTCTTTTGATGCAGCCCAGGATATGGTTGGCTTTCTGGGCTGCAAGCGCACACTGCCGGCTCATGTTAAGCTTCTCATCAACCAACACCCCCAAGTCCTTCTCTGCAGGGCTGCTCTGAATCTCTTCTCTGCCCAACCTGTAGCTGTGCCTGGGACTGCCCCAAGCCAGGTGTAGGACCTTGCACTTGGCTTGGTTGAACTTCATAAGGTTGGCATCAGCCCTCCTCACAAGCGTGTCAAGGTCCCTCTGGACGGCATCCCTTCCCTCTAGCGTATCAAATGAACCACACAACTTGGTGTCATCAGCAAATTGCTGAGGGTGTATTCAATCCCACTGTCCATGTTGCCGACAAAGATATCCAAATACCAATCCTTGAGGGACACCACTTGTTACTGGTCTCCAATTGGACATCGAGCCATTGACCACAATTCTTTGCGTGTGGCCATCCAGCCAGTTATTTATCCACCGAGTGGTCCATCCATCAAATTGATGTCTCTCCAATTTAGAGACAAGGATGTCATGCGGGACAGTGTCAAACGCTTTGCACAAGTCCAGGTAGATGACGTCAACTGCTCTGCCCCTGTCCATAAGTTCTGTAGCCCCATCATAGAAGGCCACCAAATTGGTCAGGCAGGATTTCCCCTTAGTGAAGCCATGTTGGCTGTCACCAACCACCTTGTTGTTTTTCATGTGCCTTAGCATGTTTTCCAGGAGAATCTGCTCCAAGATTTTGCCAGGCACAGAGGTGAGACTGACTGGTCTGTAGTTCCCCAGGTCTTCCATTTTCCCCTTCTTGATAATGGGGGTTATACTTCCCATTTTCCAGTCGTTGGGGACTTCACCTGACTGCCATGATTTTTCAAATATGATGGACAGTGGCTTAGCAACTTCATTCGCCAGCTCCTTCTGGACCCGTGGATGGATTTCATCAGGTCCCATGGACTTGTGCATGTTCAGGTTCTTAAGATGGTCTCAAACCTGATCCTCTCCTACAGTGAGCCTAAGGTCTTCATTCTCACAGTCCCCGCATCTGCCTTCCAAGGCTTGGGCGGTGTGGTCAGAGCACTTGCCGGTGAAGACTGAGGCAAAGAAGTCATTGAGAACCTCAGCCTTCTCCAAATCCAGGGAAGCCAGTTCTCCTGTTAGCTTCCAGAGAAGGCCCACATTATCTCTAGTCTGTCTTTTATTTGCAACATACCTATAGAAGCCCTTCCTGTTATCTTTCACATCCCTTGCCAGACTCAATTCTAATTGGGCCTTAGCTTTCCTGACCTGGTCCCTAGCTTCCCGGACAATGTTCCTGTATTCTTCCCAGGCTGCTTGTCCTCGCTTCCACCTTCTATAAGCTTCTTTTTTCCCCTCTAAGTTTCCTCAGCAGCTCCTTATCCCTCCATGGAGGTCTCCTGGCCCTCCTGCTGCATTTCCTTCTAGGCGGGATGCAACACTCCTGAGCTTGGAGCAGGTGATCCTTGAATATCAACCAGCAGTCTTGGGCCCCCCTGCCCTCTAGGGCTTTATCCCATGGAACCTTACTAAGCTGGTTCCTGAAGAGGCCGAAGTCTGCTCTCTTGAAGTCCAGGGCAATGAGCTTGCTGCTTGCTCGTCTCACTGTCCTGAGGATCTCAAACTCAACCATCTCATGATCGCTAGAGCCAAGGCTGCCCTGGAGCATCACATTCCCAGCCAGCCCCTCCCTGTTGCTGAGTATGAGGTCAAGCATGGCACCTCTCCTTGTCGGCTCCTCTTCAAAAAGAAATCATGTGTTACATCTGTGACAGTTACTTACTGAATATTATAGAATCATAGAATCATAGAATAGTAAGGGTTGGAAAGGACCTTAAGATCATCTAGTTCCAACCCCCCTGCTATGGGCAGGGACACCTTGCCCTAAACCATGTGGTCCAAGGCTCTGTCCAACCTGGCCTTGAACACCGCCAGGCATGGAGCATCCACAACCTCCCTGGGCAACCCATTCCAGTGCTTCACCACCCTCACTGTAAAGAACTTCTTCCTTATATCTAATCTAAACTTCCCCTGTTTAAGTCTGAACCCGTTACCCCTTGTCCTACCACTACAGTCCCTAAGGAAGAGTCCCTCCCCAGCACCCTCGTAGGCCCCCTTCAGATAACTGGAAGGCTGCTATGAGGTCTCCACGCAGCCTTCTCTTCTCCAGGCTGAACAGCCCCAACTCTCTCAGCCTGTCTTCATACGGGAGGTGCTCCAGCCCCCTTATCATCCTCGTGGCCCTCCTCTGGACTTGCTCCAACAGCTCCATGTCCTTTTTATGTTGAGGACACCAGAACTGTACACAATACTCCAAGTGAGGTCTCACGAGAGAAGAGTAGAGGGGCAGGATCACCTCCTTTGACCTGCTGGTCACGCTTCTTTTGACGCAGCCCAGGATACGGTTGGCTTTCTGGGCTGCAAGTGCACACTGCTGGCTCATGTTAAGCTTCTCATCAACCAACACCCTCAAGTCCTTTTCTGCAGGGCTGCTCTGAATCTCTGCCCAACCTGTAGCTGTGCCTGGGAGTGCCCCAACCCAGGTGTAGGACTTTACACTTGGCTTGGTTAAACTTCATATGGTTGGCATCAGCCCACCTCACAAGCATGTCAAGGTCCCTCTGGATGGCATCCCTTCCCTCCAGCGTATCAACCGAACCACACAGCTTGGTGTCGTCGTCAAACTTGCTGAGGGTGCACTCAATCCCACTGTCCATGTTGCCGACAAAGATGTTGAACAGGACCGGTCCCAACACCGATCCCTGAGGGACACCACTCGTTACAGGTTTCCAACTGGACATCGAGCCATTTACCACAACTCTTTGTGTGCGGCCATCGAGCCAGTTCTTTATCCACCGAGTGGTCCATCTATCAAATTGATGTCTCTCCAATTTAGAGGAGACAAGGATGTCATGCGGGACAGTGTCGAACGCTTTGCACAAGTCCAGGTAGATGACGTCAACTGCTCTGCCCTTGTCCATCAGTTCCGTGGCTCCATCATAGAAGGCCACCAAATTGGTCAGGCAGGATTTCCCTTAGTGAAGCCATGTTGGCTGTCACTAACCACCTTGTTGTTTTTCATGTGCCTTAGCGTGTTTTCCAGGAGAAACTGTTCCAAGTTTTTGCCAGGCACAGAGGTGAGGCTGACCGGTCTGTAGTTTCCCGGGTCTTCCACCTTCCCCTTCTTGAAAATGGGGGTTATATTACCCTTCTTCCAGTCATCGGGAACTTCACCTGACTGCCAGGATTTTTCGAATATGATGGACAGAACACCTTATCTTAGTGTCAATCACAAAGAAACAAAATTACTTTCCATCCAGTCAAAGTTTTAGCATTTTTTCTAAAAGCATGATGTTTTTCCAGAGTTCCATTTCCAAAGTGATTAAATCTGACAAAATTGTACAGCAACACTGCCACATAAGTGATTGTACTCAAGCGTCCAGCATTTCTTAAAGTAAAGCATAATAAAGCAAGAGAGATACAAATTTTTATTTGCATCTGGACAGATCCATATGCCAGGATGAACCTCAAGAAATTAAGCAAGTTTTTATTTCCAAGAAAGGTTACCCTACAGTCGCATTAGCACTTCCTATTCTTAAAAAATAAGAAAAAAAGAACTTCACATACAAAGAGAGAAGAATTTTCTATATCTCTGGGATTAACTAATTAGAATTTCAAGTTTGGTATAAGCAAGAATTTTAGATATATAGCTACTGAAGTTAAAGAAATCGTAACATCTTTTATATACTGCACTACTTAGAAAACTGGTGCTATGACCACCTGTATCTGACAATTAATTACAAAAACTTGCATACGCGTTTGCAGAGTTATGCAAAACCAGACGGTAAAAAGCATGAATACTTAAAATTAAGTATCAAAGCTCATACTTGAGGTCCAAATTGTCATATAACTCACAGAAGTGGACTGTTCTCCCAACATCGTTCAAATGTAGCAAAACTGAGGAGGGAATACATACACTTCCATAAGTTCCCAGCCAGTGGGGCTAGAAGGGACAGTTTCTAGTGAAATCTTAAAAATTACAACAAATAAATTATTTCAAGATGAATTTAGAATTTCATGAGTCTTGCCCATGACCAAGATGATGCTTTTCTTACAAAATCCTACCCCACTTCTCCGGTAAAGGGAAGGTGTCCTGGGTTCAGCAGTAGCAGTCATTTTTTTCCTTCTTAGTACCTGCTGCAGTGCTGTGTTTTCAACTTTAGTCTGGGAACAGTCAGGATCAAGCTGCTAAGATTGAAGTAGCTCAGATGGACTTAGACTAGCAACATAAGGGTGAATTATTTTTAGCCTGGTGGGCCCATGACACCTCAGGCCATCAAGGCAGAGATGCAACATATAGATGGGCTCGTGATCGAGAGGTGGACTTAACAATGGACACTATTGCCCAGGTTATTCACGAATGTGAAACACGTGCTGCAATTAAGCAAGCCAAGCAGCTGGGATCACTTGCTAGGGAAGGAGGAATTGACAAAGCGATTGCAAACGAGAAATGAGACCTCAGCCTTTCGAGGTGGCTCTTGGCAGCTGTGAAGGAAATGTTTCCCTACAAGGATGATGTGTCGCTCAGCTAACTGGACCATGATAGAAGCATCCGGTCCCTGAGGGAATCAGCCATTCTAGAGATGATCTATTGTAGGCCGAATACCGGGAATGCATCCATCGATCCAGATGAAACCGAATGTACACGACTCATGTGGCAGAAACTTACATGGAGTGCACCATCATCATATGCTCACCTCCACCACTCTGGGGTTTGAAGAGAAGATATGTGCTGTCATGATCATCAGCGGAGAATAAAGTCATGGGAAAAGCTGACAGCAGCAGCACTGTCCTCAGGTTACCATCGACTGACCCTGACTTCCCTCTGATCATCACCCCAACAAAGAATGAACTTTGACGAAACCAGACAAGCTCAGCAGTGACCACACAAGTTCGGCGGTGTCGTCAGCAGGCAACAATCCAACACTACACACCGTCCCTCCTGCCCTGAAAGACTATTACAAGAGATGGAGCCTGACATCATGGACTGGATGAATTCAGCAACTTTATAGGGATTGGTCCATGGACTAAGGAATGATATCTTTCTCTTTGTGTGTGGGTATGGGCGTATATATATATATATGAGACAAAAGCGATGGTATATTGAGAAATGTGGGATCTGAGCATGACATAAATGGTATGGAATAAGGGGTGGATACTGTCCTGGGTTCAGCTGTAGCTGTCATTTTTTCTCCTTCTTAGTAGCTGGTGCAGTGCTGTTTTTGACTTTAGTCTGGGAACAGTGCTGATAACACTGATGCTTTTAGTTGTCGCTAAGTAATGTTTACTCCGACCAAGGACTTTCTCAGTCTCATGCTTTGCCAGGGAGGAGGGGAAGCCGGGAGGAAGCAGAGACAGGACACCTGACCCAAACTAGCCAAAGGGTATTCCATACCATGGCACATCATGCCCAGTATATAAACTGGGGGGAGTCACCCAGAAGGCCCAGATCGCTGCTCTGGTCAGGCTGGGTATGGGTCGGCGGGTGGTGAGCAATTGTATCCTCTCCCCTTGTTATTTCCCTTATCATTATTGTTATTAGTGGTAGCAGTAGTGGTTTTGTATTATACCTTAGTTACTGGACTGTTCTTATCTCAACCCGTGGGAGTTACATTTTTTCGATTCTCCTCCCCATCCCTCTGGGAGCAGGGAGAGGAAGAAGAGGGGGAGTGAGCCAGCGGCTGTGTGGTTCTGAGTTACCGGGTGGGCTTAAACCATGACAGAAGGGGGGGGAAGGAAAGGGAAAAAAAAACCCAACAAACAGAAGCAAGACAGACTACCCACCTATCTCAGCCTATCACAAAGTATTTCCAGCCTACATCCTTCCTCTACTGATTGCTTGAATGTTTACACTCTGCTGGGCTTGTCATCTAAAATAATCTTGTTTATTACTTGGTAGAAGTATACACAAATATCTTTCAAACATCATCTGTTGCAGTGTTGTTAGTTTTAGGAGGTGGAAAGGAAAAAAAAAAAAGAGACAAGACATGGAAGATATTAGGAAACAAGGTCCTGCTGTAGTCTGAGGGAAGTAGCATCTCTGACCTGCAAGTCCTACTACTGCGACACAGAAAAAATGAAAATGACTGTGTCTTGCCTCAGCAAACTTTACATATGCTTTCCCATTTTTTCTTCAGCTCCGTCTGTTCTGACGATGACTGGAGGGGGCAGAGGGGACAGGCAGCATTTCCTCACGAAGGGACGCCTTCACTGCCTGATTTTTCCTGCCCTCGGGCACAGGCCACAACTCCCGCTTGCGTCCAGCGGCCATTTTACGTACAGAGGCCGAACCGACGAGGGCTATAGGGCTGCTTTTTAGGAAAATGGTGAGGCACCCTGCCTCTTCCCACGAGCACTAGGCTGCGAGGGAGAGAAGGACGGAGGAAGGGAGCCAGCCTCACGGGTCTGAAACACCCGCCTCAGGAGCGCGGCCCCAGGCCGCGCCCCCCTCAGCGTGGGGCAGCCCCGACACCACCAGCCCAGCTCCTCAGGGACACCCACGCTCCAGGACATGGTTCCGCATCCCTCTGAGCGGCTCTAGCACCACTATCCTAGTACCGCTGTGACGCCAGAAAAAGATAAACATTCCCCATACTCACAACTCCCCACCAGCCTTATATTTCCTCTCAGCGTTCTGTTACCAACAGCCGCTGTTGCCAACCGAGCGCTTCCGGCCACTGTGCCGTGTGCCAGCCGCGCTGCCCGCTGGGGGCCGTAGTCGGGCTGGTGTCGGCGGGCGCTGCTCGAAGCAGCCGCGGGAGGACAGCTGAGGTGGCAGTATGAAGAAGATAGCAGGGGAGCGGAAAAATTGAAGGTACCTTCTCTTTGCTTCCTGCTCCCGCTTAGCCTGGAGGAGCATGTCCGTGCCAAGCCCTCGTTACCGCAGCTATTGCGCGGCTTGTGGGGCTGCTGGGGGCTCCCATGCTGGAGCGCTAGAAGCCCTATGTGAGGGAGGCTCTAAGGCCGCTGTGGAGTTAATTGTGGAAGGGAAGTGACCCCAGCACTGGACTACCTGCCGCGGTATGGCCGTAGGCGGGGGACCGCAGGGGGCTGCGAGGCGGCTGCTGAGGCGTCCCCTTAGGGGCCGGGCAGGGCGGGAGCAGTGGCTCCCGGGGCTAGACCCGGCTGACGCCCCGTCCCTCCCTCGCCGCTCTCCAGTCGCCGTGGTGAAGCGGGTCCTGTGTGCCCAGTGTCACCGGGGCCGGGAGCAGGGGCTGCGGGCCAGTGAGCTCCGTTCAGGTGGAGATCTGCCTGCTCGGGGCCGGGCTGCGGGGCTACAAGTAACTTACAAACCTTAGATTCCCTGTTCCTGCGAAAGAGGGGAGCCTAGTGCAGCTTTAACAGTACTAGTAATGAAGATTTTTACTGTCTGGGCAAGATACTTCAATTTAAACGCGAGTTCTACGGCGTTATATGAAAAAAAAATTAGACGAGCAAATATATGTTTGTGAAGTCATTCTCAGTGAGATGATGCATTATGTAACTGTGCTTTATTTCCAAATTTAAAAGTACTCTACACCAAGCCTAACCTAAATAAACACTCTTAAGTCTGTTTCAGCACCCTAGCTTCATAATGTTTTTTCCTGATTATGTGTTTAGATGCAATGGTGTTAAGTGCTTACGCTGAAGATGCAATTACATAGCTGGTGTAAGCAAAGGCACTGCTGGGTGTTTTGTTTTTGCAGGTGCTTTTGCATTTTACAATGTTTGACAGCAGCTCTTGATGGTTGTACTTCTGCTGGTTTGGTTTACAAAACAGTAGTACAGAGAAGCAAAAAGTTACTTGTTTGAAAGCATAACATTGATGTTAATGACAGGAACGCTAATTCACATTATAAATTTAGAAAAAGCTCTCTAAGATGTTAATCTGGTTCACCTGTGTTTGCATACTGAGCACACTGGGTTTGATACTGCTATTAATTTACTATTTAACATTAGAAGTTATTTCACTATAGGGGCAGGGAGAAGGTCTGTTTTAAGTTTGCAACTAAATATTTAAATAGAAAAATAACTTTAAAGCCTGTTCACAGTAGTAAGATTCCTAACTCTTTAAGGACAACCTGGTCATTTTGTAAGTAGCCTTTCTGCTTTCCCTCATTGCTAAAGGACAGTAACTTCAGTGTTTCATTTGTGTTCTGCTCTTTCTTTATATGTGAAAACACATGCAGATGTAAGCTGTCCCATCCAATCCAATGGAATTACATTGCAGAAAGAAAAATATACCTTTTTTAGCCTGTATGTCTATGCTATTCCTCCAAGGGCTTTTGTCTTTGCAATAGATCTCAAACACATTTGGGAATCATTTGCATCAAGAGATAATTGCCATTGATAAGCTAATTGCTCAGGGACCTGTGTGAGGGAGTAAGAATTGTGAATTACACTGGCAAAGGCTGTAGGAGGACATGGCACTGGAAAAGGTATCAGAGAAGTAGTGCATAAGAAAAATTCAAGGATGCTGGAGTGAGAGAGTACTGTCTTAGGTGTGCAAAGAGAAGGATGAAAATTAAGATGAGGTCCTTAGAATTTAAAGGTATGAATACTTATAGGGTGCCTTAGGGGGATGTTGTAAGTTGGGTACTACTTGAGAGAAGTGTATTGGAAGCGAGTCAAAAGGAGCCTGTAGAACATCTTGGAATAAAGGATGCTGAAGAAGAAGGCGGCAATGGGAAGATGAGGGGTTATACAAGAAGGAATGTGTGCTTTCTTTTCACAGATGAATCCTTGTACTGGTATTACTTTACACAACTTAATTAGTAAGGTAATTTCTGGGCTCCTGGCACTCTGCCAAGTTGTCCCTCAGCCCCTAGGTTTAACCATTTGTCATTGTTAAAGCCCAGCAGGTAACTCAGAACCACGCAGCCGCTCGCTCACTCCCCCCCTTCTTCCTCCCCCTGCTCCCGGAGGGATGGGGAGGAGAATCAAAAGAAGGTAACTCCCACGGGTTGAGATAAGAGCAGTCCCATAACTAAGGTATAATACAAAACCAATACTGCTACCACCAATGATAATAATGATTAGTGAAATAACAAGGGGAGAAGATAGAATTCCTCACCACCCGCTGACCGATACCCAGCCTGACCCGAGCAGTGATCTCGCCTTCTGGGTAACTCCCCCCAATTTATATACTGGGCATAACGTGCCATAGTATGGAATACCCCTTTGGCTAGTTTGGGTCAGGTGTCCTGTCTCTGCTTCCTCCTGGCTTCCCCTCCTCCCTGGCAGAGCATGAGACTGAGAAAATCCTTGGTCAGAGTAAACATTACTTAGCAACAACTAAAAACATCAGTGTTATCAGCATTGTTCCCAGGCTGAAAGTTAAAACACACAGCACTGCACCAGCTACTAAGAAGGAGAAAAATGACTGCTATAGCTGAACCCAGGACAGTATCCACCCCTTATTCCATACCATTCACGTCATGCTCAGATCCCACATTTCTCAATATACCATCACTTTTGTCCCATATATACACATATATATACACCCACACCCACACCAAAGAGAAAGATATCATTCCCTAGTCCATGGACCAATCCCTATGAAATTGCTGAACTCATCCAGTCCATGATGTCAGGCTCCATCTCTTGTAATAGTCTTTCAGGGCAGGAAGGATGGTGTGTAGTGTTGGGTTGTTGCCTGCTGATGACACTGCCAAACTCGTCTCGTCACTGCTGAGCTCGTCTGGTTTCCTAAAAATTCATTCTTTGTTGAGGTGATGATCGGAGGGAAGTCAGGGTCAGTTGCTGGTGACCTGAAGATATCTAGCTGGTGGGCTATAAAAGTGTTCTATAGCAGGCAACAGCATCCAATTGAGTTCATTGGCTGTTTTCCCCCAAAATCAAATCCCCTTGAGGTACACATCGGACTTCCCCATCTTCCCGCATTACCCACCAAGTATATCCAGGTCCCTGAGCAAAAGCAACCCCATGAGTGGGTTTGCCTTTACCTGAAGCAGGAATGACCCAGACTGTCTTCCCCAACAAATTCTTCATTTGTGCCACAGGAACTTTATTCCTGTCTACAGTACGTAAAAGTTCTGATTGGGCTGGGCCAGCCCTGTTGGCAGATCCCCTACTGTTGACCAACCAGGTGGCTTTTGGCAAATGTGTATCCCAATGTTTGAAAGTCCCACCACCCATTGCTCTCAGTGTAGTTTTTAACAGCCCATTGTACCATTCGATTTTCCCAGAGGCTGGTGCATGGTGGGGGATGTGATATACCCACTCAATGCCATGCTCTTTGGCCCAAGTGTCTATGAGGTTGTTCCGGAAATGAGTCCCATTGTCTGACTCAATTCTCTCTGGGGTGCCGTGTTGCCACAAGACTTGTTTCTCAAGGCCCAGGATAGTGTTCCGGGCAGCAGCGTGGGGCACAGAATATGTTTCCAGCCGTCCGGTGGTTGCTTCCACCAATATAAGTACATAGTGCTTGCCTTGGGGGGTCGGTGGGAGTGTGATATAGTCAATCTGCCAGGCCTCCCCATACTTGTACTTCAGCCATCGTCCTCCATACCAGAGAGGCTTTAACCGTTTGGCTTGCTTAATTGCAGCATGTTTCACATTCATGAATAACCTGGGCAATAGTGTCCATTGTTAAGTCCACCCCTCGATCACGAGCCCATCTATATGTCGCATCTCTGCCTTGATGGCCTGAGGTGTCATGGGCCCACCAGGCTAAAAACAATTCACCCTTATGTTGCCAATCTAAGTCCATCTGAGCCACTTCAATCTTAGCAGCTTTATCCACTTGCTGGTTGTTCTGGTGTTCCTCAGTGGCCCGACTCTTGGGTACATGAGCATCTACGTGGCGTACCTTCACCACCAGGTTCTGCACCCGAGCAGGGATATCTTGCCACAGTGCAGCAGCCCAGATGGGTTTACTTCTGCGTTGCCAGTTGCTCTGCTTCCATTGCTGCAACCACCCCCACAGGGCATTTGCCACCATCCATGAGTCAGTATAGAGATAAAGTACTGGCCATTTTTCTCATTCAGCAATGTCCAAGGCCAGCTGGATGGCTTTCACCTCTGCAAACTGACTAGATTCACCCTCTCCTTCAGCAGTTTCTGCACCTTGTCGTAGGAGAATCCATAAAGCTGCCTTCCATCTCCGATGCTTTCCCACAATACGGCAGGACCCATCAGTAAACAAGGCATATTGCTTTTCACTCTCTGACAGTTCATTATATGGTGGGGCCTCTTCAGCACGCGTCACCTCCTCTTCTGGTGACATCCCAAAATCTTTGCCCTCTGGCCAGTCCATGATGACTTCTAGAATTCCTGGACGACTGGGATTTCCTATTCGAGCTCATTGTGTAATTAGTGCGGCCCACTTACTCCATGTAGCATCAGTTGCATGATGTGTAGAGGAGACCCTGCCTTTGAACATCCAGCCCAGCACAGGCAACCGGGGTGCCAGGAGGAGCTGCGCTTCAGTGCCAATCACTTCTGAGGCAGCTCGAACCCCTTCATAGGCTGCCAGTATCTCTTTTTCAGTGGGAGTGTAGGTGGCCTCGGATCCTTTATATCCCTAACTGCAAAAGCCAAGGGGTCGACCTCGATTCTCCCTTGGAGCTTTCTGCCAGAGGCTCCAGGTAGGACCATTCTCCCCAGCTGCGGTATAGAGCACATTTTTCACATCTGGCCCTGTCTGGACTGGTCCAAGGGCTACTGCATGAACTATTTCTCGTTTAATTTGTTCAAAGGCTTGTTGTTGCTCAGGGCCCCATTTGAAATCATTCTTCTTCCAGGTCACGTGATAGAGAGGGCTTACCATCGAACTGTAATTTGGGATGTGCATTCTCCAGAACCCCACAACACCTAAGAAAGCTTTTGTTTCTTTCTTGTTAGTTGGAGGAGACGTTGCTGTTATCTTGTTGATCACGTCTGTGGGGATCTGGCGACGTCCATCTGGCCATTTTATTCCCCACAATTGACTCTCCTGTGCATGTCCTTACTCCGTTTTATGGCAAAACCGGCCTTCAGCAGGATTTGGATTATCTTCCTCCTTTTCTCAAAAACTACTTCCGCTGTATTACCCCACACGATGATGTCATCAATGTATTGCAAGTGTTCTGGAGCTTGCCCCTGTTCCAGTGCAGTCTGGATCAATCCATGGCAGATGGTAGGGCTGTGTTTCCACCCCTGGGGCAGTCAATTCCAAGTGTACTGGATGCCCCTCCAGGTAAAAGCAAACTGTGGCCTGCATTCTGCTGCCAAAGGGATTGAGAAAAATGCATTGGCAATGTCAATTGTGGCATCCCACTTGGCTGCCTTTGACTCCAGTTCATATTGAAGTTCTAGCATGTCCGGTACGGCAGCACTCAATGGTGGTGTGACTTCGTTCAGGCCACGATAGTCTACTGTTCATCTCCACTCTCCATTAGACTTTTGCACTGGCCATATGGGGCTATTAAAGGGTGAGCGGGTCCTGCTGATCACTCCTTGGCTCTCCAGTCTGCGGATCAGCTTATGGATGGGAATCAAGGAGTCTCGGTGCGATATTGCCACCGGTGCACTGTTGTGGTCGCAATTGGCACTTGTTGTTCTTCGACCTCCAGCAACCCCACAACAGAAGGATCCTCTGAGAGACCAGGCAAGGTGGACAGCTGCTTAATTTCCTCTGTCTCCAAGGCAGCGATGCCAAAAGCCCATCTATACCCTTTTGGGTCTTTGAAGTACCCTCTCCTGAGATAGTCTATGCCAAGGATGCATGGAGCCCCTGGACCAGTCACAATGGGGTGCTTTTGCCACTTCCTCCCAGTCAGGCTGATTTCAGCCTCCAGTACAGTCAACTCTTGGGATCCTCCTGTCACTCCAGAAATACAAATGGGTTTCACCCCTTGATAGCTTGATGGCTTCAGGGTACACTGTGCACTGGTATCTAGTAGAGCTTTATAATCCTGTGGTACTGATGGGCCAGGCCATCTGATCCACACAGTCCAGTAAACCCGTTTATCCCTGTCCTCCACCTGGCTGGAGGCAGGGCCCCTCTAATAGTGATCATAAACTTCTCCACTTCTGTCTTGTAGAAAGGGATTAGTATTCCTTATCACAGGAGCTGGAGTAAAATCAGCTTTTCCACTCCATCTGGGAAACTGCTCACCAGAGACTGGAGCAGCAGCTTTCCTGGGAGGATCATCCTTGACCATTGTTCTCCTCTTCAGTTCACGCACCCGTTGCTCCAGAGCTGAAGTAGGTTTTCCATCCCACTTTCTCATGTCTTCTCCGTGATCCCGCAGGTAAAACCATAGGGTGGCCCATGGCGTGTACCTCCTCTATTTTCTCTCTCGAGCAGTAGGGCGCCTTCTGTTAATAGCTGAGACTTGGGTTGGTACATGTGGGGAGCTGGATAGATGGGATAAATTGTCTCTCACTTGTTTGAACTCCTGGGACAGTTTTTCCACAGCTGAAATGATGGAAGGGGTGAGATTGTCTTCGAACTCTCGGAGATGATTAATCAGTTCATCCACTTTTGGTGATACTCCATCATTCCAGGTCACTGATGCCAATGTGTGGGCATATGATGATGGTGCACTCCGTGTAAGTTTCCGCCACATGGGTCGTGTACATTAGAATTCATCTGGATCTACAGATGTGTTCCTGGCATCCGGCCTACGATAGATCATGTCTGGAATGGCTGATTCCCTCAGGGACTAGATGCCTTTCTCTATCGTGGTCCAGTTGGCTGAGCGACTCGTAATATTGTCTTTGTAGGGAAACCTTTCCTTCGCAGCTGCCAGGAGCCGCCTCCAAAGGCTGAGGGCTTGCTTCTCTTTTGCAATGGCTTTGTCAATTCCTCCTTCCCTAGCAAGTGATCCCAGCTGCTTGGCTTCCCTACCTTCTACTTTGTGACCGTCGGCCCCATTGTCCCAGCATCGGAGCAACCAGGTGACAATGTGCTCCCCTGGAAGACGGGTGATATCTTTTCGCATATTCCGCAGCTCGGTTGAGGTCCGGGGTCGAGAAATGACCTCTTCTTCTTCTTCCTCTTCCTCTGACCCACGTAGTAGTAACTCTTGTTCAGATGCTGTTGCATGTAGTAATGGCATTGGGTCTTCATCTTTCTTCATTGCAGGGGTTGCTCTTTGTGCCTCTCGTCTGCTTTTGCTTACAGGGGCAACAGACATTGTCACAAACTGGCCATTTGGTTTAGCTGCAGTGTTTGTCACTGTGGTTGGAGTGGCTGCAGTGTCTGCCACTAGGATTGGAGTGGCTGCAATGTCTTTTGCCGGCGTTTGAGTAGCTGCTGTGCTTGTCACTGGGGTTGGTGTAGCTGCTGTACTTGGAGTAGCTGCGTTGTCTGTTGTGGTCAGGGTCTGAGTAGCTGCTGTGCTTGTAGTTGGAGTAGCTGTATTGTCTGTTGCTTTGCCATCAGATCCAGAGACATTTTTTTCCCTATGAAGGTGCTGGATAGTGTTGAGCAGGGCTCTGTAGGCGTAGGCCAAGCCCTAGCACGTTGCCATGATTTGTCCCTCTCTAGTATAACCAGGACGACAGCACACCTCGTTTAAGTGTTTTACTAGTTATTCCGGATGTTGCATTTGTTCAGTGGTGAAGTTCCAAAGCACTGGAGGGGCCCACTGGCCTGGATACTTGCCCATACTATCCCACACACCCTGCCGCTCATGACAGTCCAGCCTCAGGGAAAATTTCCTGGTGGTCCTCCTATATCATCATCTAACCCTAGACCAGATTTGAGCCCAATACTGCTTAACTTTCGAGATCAGACGAAATAGGGTGTTCCCAGGGTGGGATGGCCGTGGGTAAAACACACTCCGTATGTGTGCCAACCTGCTGATCCCCAGCAAAATCAGCAGGCAGGTTTCAAGGGTATTCAAAGGCCATCCAAAACCTTCAGAACTCTCAACTGCTGTTGCAAATAGGCTGGTGGGGGAACGGGGGTTGTAAGGGAATGCCTCCTTTGTAAGTTGACCCCCTGAGGAGAAAAAAAAAAGATATGCAATTGCTAAAATATTTCATTATATACCTCCCAAAGTATAGAGGTGATGGCCATGCTGGAAGCACAAACCAGACCAATTTCATGATCAATGAGTCTATTGTATTACAAGTCATTACCATGAAGTACAGTGAAACAAGAACCTTAGCCCAGGCCCCCCAGCCGATAAACACTAAAACAGCAAATAGTGGCTGTAAGTAAGGTACAACGTGCTGAAAATCTGAGATCAAGCGCAACAAGTCTGAGAGCCAAATAATCACCATTGTGACGAGTAGTAACAATGAATGCTTATCACAAATATGATTAGACACACTCTGGTCAGATCTGTCGTTATCTCAACCCTTCGTGCCCCACGTTGGTGCCACAAAGAACTGTCGTGGTTTGAGCCCAGCCGGTAACTCGGAACCACGCAGCCCCTCGCTCACTCCCCCCCTTCTTCCTCCCCCCGCTCCCGGAGGGATGGGGAGGAGAATCAAAAGAATGTAACTCCCACGGGTTGAGATAAGAGCAGTCCTGTAACTAAGGTATAATACAAAACCACTACTGCTGCCACCAATGATAATAATGATTAGTGAAATAACAAGGGGAGAGGATACAATTGCTCACCACCAGCCGACCGATACACAGCCCGACCCGAGCAGTGATCTCGCCTTCCGGGTAACTCCCCCCAGTTTATATACTGGGCATGACGTGCCATGGTATGGAATACCCCTTTGGCTTGTTTTAGTCAGGTGTCCTGTCTCTGCTTCCTCCTGGCTTCCCCTCCTCCCTGGCAGAGCATGAGACTGAGAAAGTCCTTGGTTGGAATAAACATTACTTAGCAACAACTAAAAACATCGGTGTTATCAGCGTTGTTCCCAGGCTGAAAGTTAAAAAACACAGCCCTGCACCAGCTACTAAGAAGGGGAAAAATGACTGTTATAGCTGAACGCAGTACGCCATTGTTCACTTATGTTGCCCACCTAAGAAAAGCTGAAGGCAAAGGAAGTGTGTATTTATTGTAGTAGTTCTGCCAAGACTTCCATTTACGTCGTGATCAAAATTTTTCATAGCAAACCAAGTATTAGTGAGGTTAACCTGACCTCTTCTGAAGAGCCATTTATGAAGCCTACTAATGAGAGGGAAGTGGTTGGATAGAGTAGCTGGTTTGGATTATCTATCTCCTGGCAACATCTTTCTTCTGGGGAATTAAATCCTGAATAAAAGTTCTTGTTTTGCTCTAACTGTATACGGTTAAATGCTGTCTGTCAGAAGCCTGATGATTGGCTTTTGCTTTAAAATTATGCATTATGTTTCTTGTATGTGATAAGCTGTTATCCTTCTCTCAAATTTTCTTGTGTATATCAAGTTTTGATTTATTCTGTTATAGAACATTCCTGTTCCAAGTACACGTGGTAGAAATTCTTTAGAGTGCAGTGCTGTTATACAGCAATTTCTACTTTGCATATAACTCAATTGTATTGGGTAAGATTGACTCTGTAGCAGAAATGAAATTCTTTATGCTAGTATTTGTTGTTCTGAGCCCAAGAGGAGGAGGACACAAATTCATTCCTGGGAAGAGGGTCTGAGAAAAGTTGAGAAACAATAACCATAAGTTAATTACTCAGCTGTCTTAAATACCATGTTGGGGATGCTGGTGTTCTGTGGAATATTTCTCCGAGTCTGAACTGGACAGCGAAACAGAATTATCCTGAAGTTTGTAAAGACATCTTTAGAGATGTTGCATGTCATCAGCTTTGCTGGTCTTCCCCATAGTAAATATTACTTCTGTGCATAAAACCAGAGCTGTTAGAGTAAATGTTGCTCATTAGCTGGGAAGGCATTTTAATGAAACAGTCCACTGGGGGTGTGTTTCATTTGTGTGCTTTTGTTTTAACTTAGAATTCAGTTTTAATTAGTACATTTCATAGTTATTTTGATATTTATTTTTTTTCTTTACACTGTTGGTCAGAGTTTTGGTCATCTTGCAGTAAACTTTTTCTGGGTGAAAAAAAGGTACCACATAAAGTAAAACCAAACAAAGCTCTTATTTAGTTGTTTATTTAGACTATTTTCTCCTTTTAAACTTAGGAAGAAAGCTGTTTTGCTTTTAGAATGTTTATTATCTTGATTAATATTCACAGGTTAAAGTTAATCTTTAATGTAAGACTGTTCTCAAGATTTACTTAGTCAAAGTTGGCTTGTTTCAAGTAAGTTTCAGTGTGACAGATGCCAAGTTTTACTAAGTACCTTTATATGCTTCCACTTGCCACTCTGTGTATTAAGACCCTGTGTCATTACTGTGTGAAAGACAAGATGCTCAGCTAGTCTGCAGTATTACTTTCTTTTACTTTAAAAGGATTACATTGATGGGTCTTTGGAATAGACCACTAAGCCCAGTTCACAACTACCTTATGTAGCTGTTTATGCTAATTCGCATTGCTGTGTAGCCAGAACTGACTACAGAGAATGTATTCCACAGGTATTACCATTATGCTTGTACAGCTCCCAGCACATCCGGGACCCCAATCCAATGAAGTTAGTGCTACACAAATAATAAATGTGTCAATATGCACATATCTGAATATTCACAAGGGCTTTTACAAAGATATTCGTGTGCAATTTAACATTTGTGAGACATGTTAGACAGTGGCAAGGAAATATAAAGCTTTAAATAACACAAAGCTTTGCATGTATTTTATTTACAAGGAGGAAAAGGGAATATACCATGTTCTGGCTGAGATTTCAATGAAAGTCTTATTTTCTGCATCATTCTCATTCTGCTGGCTGGAAAGTAATATATATTTATGAGATAAAATAGGTTGCCTCAACATATTAATACTGTAGGAAAAATAGGCAAGTATTTTGAGAGCAGGGGAATGATTTTAGGATTAATGCTGAAAAATGTCACCCATACTGTGTAATGAAGTATATAAACTTTAACATTGCCTTATCACAGTTTGTTCAAATGTTAATTTCTTGTTTCCCATTATTGTTCAGCCTCTTAAAATATGAAAACACACAAAATTTATTAGTAGAAGGTTTAAATAGATTCTTTTAGAAGTTGTATTTAGGAAAATTAAAGTTAACGAAACAACTGGGATGCAGTTAAATAAGTTTCTTGTCATGTCATGTTTCTGCTCAGGTAAATGGTGTGCAGGTTTTACCAGACTCAGCAGCCAATATGCCAGTAGCAACTTTTGTGGTAATCACATTATTGGCCCTTCCCATTATTAATGAGACAATAATTATGAAACAGTGTTGATAGTCACATAACACATGATTTGTATATTGGAAATGGTCAGGTAGAAGCCTTGCATATGCAGAATAAAATACAAGAAAGTATGAGTGGCAAATGTTCCTTACTTTTAAATTCATCACATTCCTTCTGCTTAAATTGCCTCAGCTGCTGACGCTGGAACCATTACAGTAATGGACTCGGCAAATGAAGAACCAAGACATACACACTTAATTAGTGGAGGGGTAATTTTCTCTTCATCTGTAATAGCAGTGGTGCTGTCATGGTTTAAGCCCAGCTGGTAACTCAGAACCACACAGCTGCTCGCTCACTCCCGCCTTTCTTCCTCCCCCTGCTCCCAGAGGGATGGGGAGGAGAATCAAAAGAATGTAAATCCCACGGGTTGAGATAAGAACAATCCATTAACTAAGGTATAATACAAAACCACTACTGCTACCACTAGTAATAATAATGATAAGGGAAATAACAAGAGGAGAGAATACAATAGCTCCCCCCGGTTTATATACTGGGCATGACGTGCCGTGATATGGAATACCCCTTTGGCCAGTTTGGGTCAGGTGTCCTGTCTCTGCTTCCTCCTGGCTTCCCCTCCTCCCTGGCAGAGCATGAGACTGAGAAAGTCCTTGGTCGGAGTAAACATTACTTAGCAACAACTGAAAACATGGGTGTGTTATCAGCATTGTTCTCAGGCTGAAAGTCAAAACCACAGCACTGCACCAGCTACTAAGAAGGGGAAAAAATGACTGCTATAGCTGAACCCAGGACAGGTGCCTAGTATTCATCAGACCATCAGGATACTAATCCTCTGTAATATTACTTGTTATAATTGAAAATGTGTTAATCCAAATCAATCTGTGTCCTGACTTTCTACTTACTGTTGAATGCAGACTATTAGATGGTTTGGTTTTTTGTGATTTAAGGCCTTTATATTGAAAATAGTAGGAGCTTCCTTTGCAAGAGTGTGTGCTTAATCTTAGCTATGGCCCAGGGTTGTCTTTTCTTTTTAAGTGGGTGACGTTCTAAGTTAAGTATAGTGTGTCTATCTTGCTGCTCTGAATTATATTGGTACTTAAGGCTCTGTAGATTTATTAAACATGTTGTTTTACATTCAGTCTCTTGGTTTTGCTGTAAATAAGAACAGATATGTGCTTCACATATTAGAATCTTCTAAGGTCTTGGAGCTAAGGATGCGAGGAGCATGGATGCTGAAAATACTAAGTCATGTTTTGCTGATTGTGGTCTGTAAGGCTATTGTGTATGAGAGTAATGTAAGACAATTCAAATGCCAGGGGTCTAAAGGTCTTCAGTTTACTTTGATCCTAGTGATGCACTACATGAGACAGTACTATGGGAGCTGTGCATATTCCATATCCAAATATGCACTTTTGGGAAGGCTCCTCCTTTTCTTTATGTTGTTTCCCCTCCTCCTTTGCCTCATCTATTTTTTTCATAGTCTTGTATATTAAGATTACAAGCTCATGTCTGTTACTTGTATAGCCTCTCACCAACTAAAATTTTGGCTCGGTTGCATGCCACAAGTGTAATAGCTGTTACAGGTGCACAATACCTCATAGGACATGGCTGCATGAAATGGTTCCATTAACCCTGACCTTTCATTAGACTTATTAATATGGGTTCCTACCACATGCCAGTTACTGGTATCTTGCCAGCTTAGGGGAAGTGTCCTGGAAGTGGGACAAGATGAAGAACTGGTTGCTTATTTTAAAGAATCTGGTAGTGTTCCATGCATTTTAGGAAATTTTTGTTGTTGTTGCAGTGTCAATTAGATTTTATGCTGGCAAAATGAACAGCATATTTATTTACCTAAGTACCCCTCTGCTTTCTTTTTTTTTTATCATAATTTAACTGATTCAACTTATATAATTTAGAGAGACTTCACATTTCCTAAAAGGTATTGGAGTACCAATACCTTCACAGGAATTTTGATTCCTTGTCTGCCTCGGAACACTAAATCCCCCCCCCCCAATAAAGAGTATGAGAAGAGCATATGTTGCTTGCTTAACTCCACTTTCCCTACTGAACAGCCTCTTTACTATAATTTTCAAGACAGCAGACTAGAAATGTGTACAGGCAAAGCATCTTGTGTGATGATGTGGTGATTTGGAGGAGTTCACTTACGCAGCTGAAAGCTACACTGCCAAACGTAAGATGAACTTTAAAGTTTTCTGTTGTCTTCGTAAGTTTGCAACTAGACTTATTAAACATGAGTATGTTCTCAAACAGCAACACTGAGACAAAAAAAATAATTCACAAATCTAGTGTCAGACATGCAGTGTCTAAAAATGTAATGAGAGTGGTTTACATTAATTTTCAAATATTTTGATAACTAGCAGCATTCAGGAAGATTAAATTTACCCCAAAAGAGAGGGAAAGTATGTTGTGGAAACCATTCCTGATTTCCATAGGAAATAAAAACTGCATGTGGATTGATTTTTTTGGTTTTGAATTAACATCTTCCTGAAGAGAAATATTTTGGAAGTTGTTAGCAGCTGATTCTATTTCAGAAAGCGAGGTAGTCTCAGATGTAGGTCATGCAGACCCTGTTGTCTTCTGATTATGAACTTAGTTTATAATCTGAGAAGTTTCAGATGGAAACGGGCATTATTTTTAAATGAAGCTGTAGTGAAATGTCCCTGCTGGAGGTGCAGTACTAGGCCTACTTTCACTTCTGTTTATAGATTTGGAAAACATTGAATAAATAATTGCTATACTTTCCCTTTTGTAGCAGGTAGCATTCAGTTTCATCTGACCCAGGTTAGTGAAAAGTAGACAGGCCAAATAGAAACAAGCTTTAGGCATTTGCTGTTCCCAGTGCAACTGGTGATCAAATTTACACAGCCTTTAGCTGAAGCAGGATTGCGCTCTCGTGTTTATATAATCGATCCATTTCTTAAATTATTTAATTAAACTTTTATGACCAAGAGCATCTGAAATATCAGATGATCCTCTTCTGTCATGGTTTAAGCCCAGCCAGTAACTCAGAACCACACAGCCACTCACTTGCTCACTCCCCCCCCTTCTTCCCCCCACTCCCAGAGGGATGGGGAGGAGAATCGAAAGAATGTGAATCCCACAGGTTGAGATAAGAACAGTCCAGTAACTAAGGTATAATACAAAACCACTACTGCTACCACCAATAATAATAATGATAAGGGAAATAACAAGGTGTCGTGTTTTGAGCCCAGTTGGTAACTCAGAACCACGTAGTCGCTCGCTCACTCCTGCCCTTCCTCCTCCTCCTGCTCCTGGAGGGATGGGGAGGAGAATTGGAAGAATGTAACTCCCACGGGTTGAGATAAGAGCAGTCCAGTAACTAAGCCTAAGGTATAATACAAAACCACTGGTGCTACCACTAATAGTAATAATGATAAGGGAAATAACAAGGGGAGAGGATACAATTGCTCGCCACCCGCTGACCGATACCCAGCCCAACCCGAGCAGTGATCTGGGCCTTCCGGGTAACTCCCCCCGGTTTATATACTGGGCATGACGTGCCATGGTATGGAATACCCCTTTGGCTAGTTTGGGTCAGGTGTCCTGTCTCTGCTTCCTCCCGGCTTCCCCTCCTCCCTGGCAGAGCATGAGACTGAGAAAGTCCTTGGTCGGAGTAAACATTCCTTAGCAACAACTAAAAACATTGGTCTTATCAGTGTTGTTCCCAGGCTGAAAGTCAAAAACACAGCACTGCGCCAGCTACTAAGAAGGAGAAAAATGACTGCTATAGCTGAACCCAAGACACAAGGGGAGAGGATATGAAACTAAAAGGGGAAAAAGAAAAGAAAAAAATAAATACAAGTGATGCACAGTAAAATTGCTCACCACCTGCCGACTGATACCCAGCCTGACTCAAGCAGCAATCTGGGCCTTCCGGGTAACTCCCCCAAGTTTATATACTGGGCATGATGTCCTGTGGTATGGAATACCCCTTTGGTTACTTTGGGTCAGGTGTCCTGTCTCTGCTTCTTCCCGGCTTCCTGTGCCCCTCCTCCCTGGCAGAGCATGAGACTGAAAAGTCCTTGATTGAAGGAAGCATTACTTAGCAACAACTAAAAACATCGGTGTGTTATCAGCACTGTTCCCATTCTAAAGTCGAAAACACAGCAATGCACCATCTACTAGTGCGGGGTTGTATTTGGAGGACAGTGGACATGTGATGAGCCAGCCATATGAGGGCCTCTTCTAAGCATGCAGCCGCATACCGAGAAGAAGATAAGAGGATGTGAACCAGCCATCAGAGAGCTTCTTCTAAACATGTAGCCGCATACCAAGAAGAAGATAAGAGGAAGAAAACATCTGCAGTCGGATACATGGGAAGAACACCAGGAATTAGGTGATCCAATAAGGACACTTACCGAGCCGCGTGATTGCCTCATGCAAGAGGGCTTTTACCAATCAAAAGGCGTGTGACCGCATGTAGAGATATACAGAGTTTTCTATAAAGGGATCGTGGGAACAGTAAAGTAGCTTCTGCTTGATTCACATTGGATCGTGTAGGGTCCATTGTCGTCTCTCCTCAGTTGGTGACCCCGACGTGATCGTCATACGATAGTACCGGGAGCAACCCCGAAGGAGAGGACCGGCTGGAGAGCCGAGCCAGCAGGACTGGAGTCGGGACAGATCGGAGGACGGTCCGTGAAGAAAAAGAATGTATGTTGCAAGGGGACACCCTTAGAGGTGAGCAGCCAGTAATAAGAGATGGGGCAGAGTGTAACAAAGGAAGAAAGTGCAATTGTGAAACTGCTCCTACATATACTCTCTAAGAGAGGAATTAAACACGATGAGCTTGTGCTCCGAAACTTATTAATATGGTGCCGAGAGAACGGGTTTCCCCCAGATCCACAGGCTGCTTTTAAGGTCGAAACTTGGGAAAAGGTTGGGGAACGGTTATGGGATGCCGTAAGCGACGGCAACAAAGAAGCTAAGGGACTAGCAACAACTTGGAAGCTGATTCTAATGACCCTTCAAGCGATGAGGGCGGAGCGATCAGCTGCTGCTGGAGCTTTTATAGCTTTACAGCCCCCATCGTCTAAGATCAAAGTTTTCGATCGGCTCCCTGTCCCTTCCCCCACTGCCCCGTCGGCAGCTCTGACAGGGGATGAGGTGGATCCCCAGAAAAAAGAGGGGATGGAAGTGAATGAATCCTGATCCGTATCGCTGCCTCCCGACCCCTGCGTAGAAAAGCCACACAGGGGAGAGCCGCCACCTGTCCCACCCAACCCGTCTGACTCCAAGAGCCAGCCATCGCTTTTTCCACCTCTCCCTCCATCCATGCCTCCCCCACCAACGTCTCCGCGAAAATCATCCACGCTCGAGCCCCACAGGGAACTGGACTGGGCGCAGAAACTACTTCGAAACTTGGAGGATTTGGAAAGAGATAAGATCACTCAAGAAGAACACAGGGGGGTGGGGGGAGGCGAGAGGCGAAGCTGTGGGAAGCTCCAGGGGGTGGGGGGAGGCAAGAGGCGAAACTGCTAAAACTGACCGGGACCCAACACGATGATGGAGAGGGATTATTCAGAATGCATTAGTGAAAAAAAAAAATTAAAAAAAAAATTGCAAAAGAATTTGCAAAAGGATAGAAAAAAGGGGGATTTGAGACAAGGAAGTACAAAACGAAATATAATCTTTTGTAAATAAGAAAATTTAGTTCTAAGTAACTTTAAGCTTGGTGGCTTTGTATATAAAAACAAAACTTTCCAAACCTAAAAAAGGCCCGACCAAAAGAACACAATAAGGGTCCTTGTCTAAGATGAATCGTTGTAGCTGACATAGTTTTGGAATCTTATGACCTTCGCATAAAATTTATTGTAGCCAAAACAGGATTGTAGCTAAGGAGTAGCTGAAACTAAGCAGATGTTCAGGAGGTGATGTAGCGAAGTTAACTGATAAGCAGAAGGACAAGGAGAAATCACTCATTTATGCCAGCAGTGTTACCGAACTAATTAAGTTGGCAAGTTCTTAACGAGTTCTACGAATCAGTTTGGCGACCCAGATGGGACCCTCTCTGCTCGGCTGCAGGACCCGCTGAGAACAGGGCTCCCTAGGGCCCCCAGGGAATTTTCCCGGAGGGACCCCTCGACTCACTCGGATCACTGCAGGAGCAGACAAGGACCATCTTTAAGAAAGTATTCTTTTGTAAATATTGTTTTGTTTTGGTTAACATTCCATAAGTCATAGGAGATGTCATGCACGGGAGTCTGAAGTTTGAATTTTGGTGGGTTAACCTTTTGTTTGGAGCCTTCTGTAAATCGAGATATAGAAATCTCATAGGTAAAGGCGTATACCCGGCTGCTAGCGCTCGATTGGTATACATTTGGATTTGTTTCTGTTTGTGACTTGCTGGTATTTGACCTAGTTTTGTGGATTATCACGGTAACGATTTTGGTGTTGACGATATAATATGGTTAAGGCTGCACTGTATGTTGTGATTGTGTCCTTAATAGTTGTTTGTCTAATTGGATTTTGTTTGTGTTTTAGGTATTGTAGTTGTGTGGAGTGTGTTTGTGGGATCCCTTGTGTGTGTGTGTAAAATTAATAATGGGATATCAACAGAGCGAAGTAATGTATGCAGATATGTTTTTCACGTTAAGAAACCAGCAGGAGTGGCAGAAGGAATGTGGAATTAAGAGAGCTCTGCCAGATCCCTTAATTTTAGCTTTGGAAAGGGACAGGAGCAATTAGAGAAAGGTCACATTAAACCGACCACAAGCCCTTGGAATACCCCAATTTTTACAATTCCAAAGAGAAGTGGCAAATGGCGCCTATTGCATGATCTGAGGAAAATTAATGAGGTCATGGAGGATATGGGGGCGTTACAGCCTGGATTACCCTCCCCAAATATGATTCCGAAATTGGGACATTTTAATTATCGATTTAAAAGATTTCTTTTTTACCATTCCCCTGCATCCAGAAGATTATCAGAAATTCGCTTTTTCTGTACCGAGCATAAACAAAAGTGAACCTATGAAAAGGTACCACTGGGTAGTGTTACCGCAGGGCATGAAAAATTCACCAACCGTGTGCCAGGTTTACGTGGCCTAGGCACTTACTCCGGTACGTGAAGCGCATCCAGACTTGCTTATTTATCATTACATGGATGACATTTTGATAGCCGGAAAACAGCTGAATGGAGACCAATTGATTGTTGAATTACAAAATGTGTTGCAGTCAAACGGGCTACAATTGGCCCCTGAAAAAATACAACAAACAGAAGTATGGAAGTATCTTGGCTGGGAAATCGACAAAGCAGTTGTTCGACCTCAAAAGGTGGAACTCCAGACAGAGATCCACACCTTGAATGATGTACAAAAATTGTTAGGAGATTTAAACTGGGTGAGGACCTATGTGGTATTACCAATGAGGAGTTGGCACCTCTGATGAGGTTACTCGGGGGAGGAGGTGGTGCAAACGCACCCCGGACATTGACAAATGAGGCCAAAGAGGCTTTACAGCAGATTAGCATAAAAGTTAATAAAGCCTACACCCATTGCTGGAACCCTGATTATGGGATAGGTTTAGCAATAATCAATAGTGAGCAGCACCCTTTTGCTGTAATACTGCAATGGATTCCTGGAAGAGATCGCTTGTGCTTATTAGAGTGGGTGTTTTTATCGGCACAGTCAAAGCGGACAGTTACAACACGAATGGAGGCGCTAGCACAATTAATCATGAGGGGGCGAAATCGAATTGTCGAAATAGCAGGGAAAGAACCATCTTTTGTCATAATACCTTTAGTGGCAGAATATTTAGCTTGGGCTTTGCGCCAGTGTGTTTTATTGCAAGTGGCGTTGCTGGATTATTCGGGTGAAGCAAAGGTGCACTATCCACCACACAAGTTTTTTAGTGTACTACATTCCTGTCAAATAGAAGAGCAACCTAGACGCTCTGCATGTCTGGTAGATGGTGCTACAGTCTTTACAGACGCAGGAGGAAGATCTCAAAAGGCTGCCATCACGTGGCAGGCCAACGGGCAATGGCATGATGTAGTTTTAACAGACTGTCAAGGCTCCACACAACATTTGGAGTTGTGAGCCGTGGTAGAAGTGTTTGCTCAATGGAAGACAACACCAGTCAATGTTGTTTGTGATTCACTGTATGTAGTAGGAGTTGTATCACGTATAGAACGAGCATTGCTGAAAGAGAGAAACGATGAGGTATTGTACAAACTATTTCAGAGGTTGTGGCTATTGCTGTCAGAAAGACAATGTGAATATTTTATCACCCATATTCGGAGTCACACAGGAATAATCGAAGGCTTAGCGGAAGGCAACCGGAGAGCCGACAAGCTGGTAGTGCCGCTATGGGCGGCTCCCTCAACGGACCGGTTCGCGCAAGCCAGACGGTCTCATGAATTTTTCCACCAGTCAGCCAAAGTACTGCGCCGCCAATTCGGGCTGTCTGAATCAGATGCCCCGGGCATTGTCCAGTCGTGCCCCATTGTCAACAGTATACTGGAGGCTTGGCTCCTGGAGTCAATCCTCGTGGTACTGGACCCTTAGAAATTTGGCAAATGGATGTTACACATGTCCCAGAATTTGGTGAGCAAAAATATGTGCATGTCTGCTTGGATTGTTTTTCTCTTGCAGTTTGGCCTACAGCTCAGACTGGTGAATCTAGCAAACACGTGCAGCGTCACATGCGTTCGGCTATAGTGGCCCTTGGCGTGCCACGAGAAATCAAAACTGACAACGGCCTTAGCTATGTAGCTCATTCTGCGCGTTTTTCCAGCTCTGGGGCATTACTCATGTGACGGGTACGCCCCATTCACCTACCAGTCAGGCTGTGGTCAAATGTATGAATCAGACATTGAAGCATTTGCTTCAAAAACAAAATGGGGGAGAAAGTACTGTATCACCAACAGATAGATTAAACAAAGTCCTATATGTGTTAAATTTCTTACGATTGCCACAAGATAGCTTGGTGCCACCAATGGTAAAACACTGGGCTGGTCTACAAGGAGGGTTGGAAGAAGTTAAGAGCAGACAATGTAAGGTAATGATTAAAAACGAGATAACAGGGGCCTGGGAAGGACCATTTAAGTTAATCACATGGGGAAGAGGATATGCATGTGTTGTTACGGATACAGGAACCAGATGGATACCAGCCAAGTGGGTAAAGCCATGGCAAGAAAAGTTGCATGACCCACCCGAAAACACCCCAGCACCTAAGGACTCCGTGCCATAACTGTGGAACTTGGGAGCCTTGGAGTTTGTGTGTTTGCGAGTATTGTGGGCTCAGATGGTATTGTCGAAGTTCTAGAGCATGCATGGGGTAGAAGGTTATCAGTCACAATGGTTCAAGGGATATGTGTCAAATGACACATTGTTTAAGTTAGAGCTCAATATTACTTGTCAACAAGGATACAACTGAGGCCCAATTGTAATGGTCAGGTACAATTTTGGGATGTGCCGTCTTGAGTTATCGCCTCCTTGTTTGCACCTGGAGTAGCTGCAGCAAAAGCATTAGAAGACGTGACTGAATTAGGGTGTTGGGCCGCAAAGCAGATAAATTTAACGTCAGAAGTACTTACACAAATGCTTAATGATGTAGATAGCACAAGACATGCTGTTTTGCAAAATAGAGCTGCAATTGATTTTTGCTTTTAGCACAGGGTCATGGGCATGAGGATTTTGAAGGGATGTGCTGTATGAATCTCTCTGAGCATTCGGAGTCAATTCATAAAAGTCTCAAGGAGATAAAAGACAACATGAACAAACTAACGGTGGTCAATTCAGGTTTAGATAAGTGGTTAAGGGGTTGGGGCATAACGGGATGGCTTTTAGATCTTTGTAAACAAGGCATTGTAATTTTAAGTATAACTGTGATTGTATTGTTAATCGTTCCCTATGTCTTAAAGGGAGTGTCTAACATGATTACTAATTCCTTGAAGAAAGTTTGGCTGGTTCAAAGAGAAAAAGGGGGAATTGTGGGGTCGTATTTGGAGGACAGTGGACATGTGATGAGCCAGCCATATGAGGGCCTCTTCTAAGCATGCAGCCGCATACCAAGAAGAAGATAAGAGGATGTGAACCAGCCATCAGAGAGCTTCTTCTAAACATGTAGCCGCATACCAAGAAGAAGATAAGAGGAAGAAAACATCTGCAGTCGGATACATGGGAAGAACACCAGGAATTAGGTGATCCAATGAGGACACTTACCGAGCCGCATGATTGCCTCGTGCAAGAGGGCTTTTACCAATCAAAAGGCGTGTGACCGCATGTAGAGATAGAAAACTCTGTATATAAAGGGATTGTGGGAACAATAAAGTGGCTTCTGCTTGATTCACATTGAATCATGTAGGGTCCATTGTCGTCTCTCCTCATACTAGGAAGGAGGAAAATAACTGCTACAGCTATGCTTTAAGCCCAGCCAGTAACTCAGCGTTGTTCTTGGCCTAAAATAGAAAACACAGCACTGCACCAGCTACTAAGAAGGAGAAAAATCGTTGCTACACCTGAACCCAGGACAGTGTCCACCCCTTATTCCATACCATTCACGTCATGCTCAGATCCCTTTTTTTTATATATACCATCACTTTTTGTCTCATATGTACGCACAGAGATATCATTCCTTAGTCCATGGGCCATCCCTATAAAGTTGATGAAATCATTCAGTCCATGATGTCAGGCTTCATCTCTTGTAACAGTCTTTCAGGGCAGGAGAGGTGGTGTGTAGTGCTGGATTGTTGCCTGCTGATGACACCGCCAAATTTGTCTTGTCACTGCTGAGCTCATCTGGTGTCCTCAAAATTCATTCTTTGTTGGGGTCGTGATCGGAGGGAAGTCAGGGTCAGTCGATGGTGACCTGAGGACAGTTCTGCTGCTGCCAGCTTTCCCATGATTTTATTCTCTCCTGATGATCATGACAGCACATATCTTCTTTTCAAAACCTGCAGTGGCAGAGATGGGCATCTAGCTCATGGGCTATAGAAGTGTTATATAGCAGGCAACAGCATATAATTGAGTTCATTGGCTGTTTTCCCCCAAAATTAAATCCCCTTGAGGTAAACACCAGACTTCCCCATCTTCCCGCATTACCCACTGAGTATATCCAGGTCCCTGAATGAAAGCAATCCCATGAGTGGGTTTGCCTTTACCTGAAGCAGGAATAACCCAGACTGTCTTCCCCAACAAATTCTTTATGTGCACCACAGGAACTTTATCCCCCTCTACAGTACGTAAAAGTTCTGATTGGGCTGGGCCAGCCCTGTTGGCAGATCCCCTACTGTTGACCAACCAGGTGGCTTTTGGTAAATGTGTATCCCAGTGTTTGAAAGTCCCACCACCCATCTCTCCCAGGGTAGTTTTTAACAGCCCGTTCTACTGTTCCGTTTTCCCAGAGGCTGATGCGTGGTAGGGGATGTGATATACCCACTCAATGCCATGCTCTTTGGCCCAAGTGTCTATGAGGTTGTTCTGGAAATGAGTCCCATTGTCTGACTCAATTCTCTCTGGGGTGCCGTGTCACCACAAGACTTGTTTCTCAAGGCCCAGGATAGTGTTCCGGGCAGCGGCGTGGGGCACAGAATATGTTTCCAGCCGTCCGGTGGTTGCTTCCACCAATGTAAGTACATAGGGCTTGCCTTGGCAGGTCGGTGGGAGTGTGATATAGTCAATCTGCCAGGCCTCCCCATACTTGTACTTCAGCCATCGTCCTCCATATCAGAGAGGCTTTAATCGTTTGGCTTGCTTAATTGCAGCACATGTTTCACATTCATGAATAACCTGGGCAATAGTGTCCATTGTTAAGTCCACCCCTCGATCACGAGCCCATCTATATGTTGCATCTCTGCCTTGATGGCCTGAGGTGTCATGGGCCCACCAGGCTAAAAATAATTCACCCTTATGTTGCCAATCCAAATCCATCTGAGCCACTTAAATCTTAGGAGTCTGATCCACCTGTTGGTTGTTCTGGTGTTCCTCACTGGCCCCATTCTAGGGTACATGAGCAACACCTCCGAGAGCAAATAAATCAACATTCTTATGAGTGGCTATTAAGCCGCAAGAATGAATGCTTATCACAAATACGATTAGACACAATCTGCTTAGATCTGTCGTTATCCGTTATCTCAACCCTTCGAGCCTCATGTTGGGTGCCACAAATGACTGTCGTGCCCAGGTGCTTGCTCACTCCCCCCCCCCCAGCTCCCCGAGGAGTGGCGAGGAGAATCATAAGAATGTAAATCCCTTGGGTTGAAATAAGAACAGTCCAATAACTAAAGTATAATATAAAAGTACTACTACTACCACTAATAATGATAAAGGAAATAACAAGGGGAAAGAATATAAAACTAAGAGGGGAAAGGAAAAAGAAACCAAAATCCTATAAAAACAAGTGATGCACAATGCAATTGTTCACCACCTGCCAACCGACACCCAGCCCCACCTGAGCAGTGATCTGGATCTTCCAGGTAACTCCCCCCAGTTTATATACTGGGCATGACGTGCTGTGGTATGGAATACCCCTTTGGCTAGTTTGGGTCAGGTGTCCTGTCTCTGCTTCCTCCCGGCTTCCCATGCCCCTTCTCACTGGCAGAGCATGAGACTGAAAAGTCCTTGTTTGGAGGAAGCATTACTTAGCAAGAACTAAAAACATCGGTGTGTTATCAGCATTGTTCTCAGACTAAAGTCAAAAACACAGAACTGCACCATGTTACTAAGTTGGAGAAAAATAACTCTTACAGCCAAACCCAGGCCTTAATGGAAGAAACCCAGGATAGTATTTAGAACAATGGGTACAACAGCTGTATGCCGTTACAAGAAAATCAAAGAACTTCTTGTGTAATAATTGAATTTCTTAAATATTTAAGAGAAGCAAAAAAATTTAGATGTCTTTCCCCTCACCCTCCTACCCTGCCAAATCTGGCTTGCTTAAGACAGGTGATGGGAGTTCTGTTTAACATTATACTTTGCGTGCATTTGTGATTTGTAATATAAGAAAAAAAAAGTCAAATTTGAGAGGGATCATTTGAATGGAGTGCTGTCAGTTTGGCTCTTCATGAATTGGCAATGGTCTAATTTAGGACCTTCAATGTGTCTGCCTGGAGTGAATGAGAACATTTTGCATATTCTTCAGAAGACAACCATTCCTTTCTGCCTCACAGTATTCACTGGTGCATGACAGTTGCCCTTCATTGCTGTCTTCTTCGAACTTAACCTGTGACCATCCACTTAGTTGCTGCACAATGGCTGGGGCAGGCCAAGATGTTCATGAATGATGGGCATTGGCCTGCAACATGCGTGTGAGTATTTGACTGTCAAAGGTAGCCTGCTGTTGGGCTCCATCAAGGTTTGAAACGTATATGTGCAGCAGTCCATATTATTTCCAAGTCTGTCAAAAAAACATTCAACGCACTTTTGTTATGCACATTTGATCATGTCTTTGATCATAATATAGGGAGATATTTTTTGTGCGTCTGTCCTGGGTTCAGCTGTAGCAGTCATTTTTCTCCTTCTTAGTAGCTGGTGCATTGCTGTGTTTTCGACTTTCAGCCTGAGAACAATGCTGATAACACACCGATGTTTTTAGTTGTTGCTAAGTAATGCTTCCTCCAATCAAGGACTTTTCAGTCTCATGCTCTGCCAGGGAAGAGGGGCACAGGAAGCCAGGAGGAAGCAGAGACAGGATGCCTGATCCAAACTAGCCAAAGAGGTATTCCATATCACAGCACGTATATAAACTGGGGGGACTTACCTGGAAGGCCAGATCACTGCTCGGGTCGGGCTGAGTTGGTGGGTGGTGAGCAATTTCACTGTGCATCACTTGTGTTTATTTTTTTCTTTTCCTTTTCCCCTTTTAGTTTTATATTATCTTCCCTTGTTATTTCCCTTATCATTATTATTATTGGTCATAGCAGTAGTAGTTTTGTATTACACCTTAGTTACTGGACTGTTCTTATCTCAACCCATGGGAGTTATATTCTTTCGATTCTTCTCCCCATCCCTCCAGGAGTGGAGGGGAAGAAAGGCGGGGAGTGAGCAAACGGCTGTGTGGTTCCGAGTTACCAGCTGGGCTTAAACCACCACAGTCCTTTGTGGTGCCCAACGTGGGGCTCGAAGGGCTGAGATAACGACAGATCTGACCAGAGTGTGTCTGATCATGTTTGTGATAAGCATTCATTGGTTTGGATTAATAGTCACTCATTACAATGTTGATTTATTTGCTCTCGGAGTTGTTGCACTTGGTCTTGGAGTATCAGCATGTCATACCTTACTTGTAGCCAGTATTTGCTGTTTTAACGTTTATTGGCTTTGGGGCCTGGGCTAAGGTTCTTGTTTCGCTGTACTTCTTCTTAATGACTTGTAATACAACAGACTCATTGATCATGAAACTGGGCTCGTATGTGTTCTCAGCGTGGTCATCACCTCTATACTATGGGAGGCATGTAATGGGAATTTTTAAAAATTACACATCTTTATTTTTCCTTCCCTCAGGGGGTCAACCTACGGAGGAGATATTCCCTCACACCCTCTGTTCCCCCACAAGGCTATTTACAGTGGGAGTAGTTTCTGGAAAATTTAAAGATCTTGAATATCCTTTCAATGCCCTTGAAAGCGTCCTGCCCCTTTTGCTGGGAACCAGCTTGTTGCTGCATATGCTCTCTATGTTTTGCCTATGGTGTGACCACCCTGAGAACGCCCGATCTTGTCCGATCTCAGAAGATAAGAGGGTCCAGCTCGGGTCTCGTCTAAGGTTAAATGACTGTTTAAGTATACTACCATGAGATTTTCCCCGAGGCTGGACAATCATGAGTGGCAGGGTGTGTGGGATCATATGGGCAAGCACTTAAGCCAGTGGGCCCCTCCAGTGCTTTGGAAATTCACCACTGAACTAGTGCAAAATCCGAAAAACTACTAAAATGCTAAAACGAGGTGTGCTGTCATTCTGGAAATACCAGAGAGGGATAAATCATGGATACATGCTGGGGCTTAGGCTACGCCTATAGCTCCCTGTTCTGTATGGAGCAGGAGAAAGATGTCCCTGGATCTGATGGCAAAGCAGCAGACAACGCAGCTACTCCAACTCCAACCACAGCAGCTATCCCAACTCCAGCGACAAGGACAGCAGCTACTCAAACCCTGACTGCAACAGACAACGCAGCTACTCAACCGCCAAGCACAGCTGCTACACAAACCCTGACAACAGACACTGCAGCCACTCCAACCACAGTGAGAGACACTGCAGATAAACCAAAGGACCAATCCATGCCAATATCAGTTGCCTCTATAAGCAAGGGGAAAAACAAATGAGAGCTATAAAGAGCAACCCGTGCAGTGAAGAAAGACGAAGACCCAATGCGCATACTAGCAGGATTGCCATCTGAACGAGAGTTATTACTACAGGAATCAGAGGAAGAGGAAGAAGTAACTTCTCAAGCCCAGACCTCAACCGATCTGTGGAATATGCAAAAAGATTTCAGCTATATTCCAGGTGAGCACATTGTCACCTGGTTGCTCCGATGCTGGGACAATGGGACTGACGGTCACAAACTAGAAGGTAGGGAAGCCAAGCAGCTGGGATCACTTGCTAGGGAAGGAGGAATTGACAAAGCGATTGCAAAAGAAAAACGAGCCCTCAGCCTTCGGAGGTAGCTCTTGGCAGCTGTGAAGGAAAGGTTTCCCTACAAGGACAATGTTATGTGCTGCTCAGGCAAGTGGACCACGATAGAGACAGGCATCCAGTCCCTGAGGGAATCAGTCATTCTAGAGATGATCTATCATAGGCCGAATGCCGGGAATGCACCTGTAGATCCAGATGAAGTTGAATATACATGACCCATGTGGTGGAAAGTTACATGGAGTGCGCCATCTTCATATGCCCACTCATTGGCATCAATGACCTGGAGTGAGGTAGCACCACCAACAGTCGATAAATTAAGTCATCAACTCCGAGAGTTCAAAGACAGTCTCACCCCTTCCATCATTTCAGCTGTGGAAAAACTCCTGACCCAGGAGTTCAAACAATTGAGAGACGATCTATCTGATCTATCCTGCTCCCCACGTGTACCAACCCCTGTCTAAGCAATTAACAGAAGGCACCCTACTGCTTGAGAGAGAAGATATAGGAGGTACAAGCCATGGCCCACTCTATGGTTTTACCTGCAGGATCACGGAGAAGACATGAGAAAGTGGGATGGAAAACCTACCTAAGTTCTGGAGCAACGGGTGCGTGAATTGAAGAGGAGAACAATGGTCAAGGATGATCCTCCCATGAAAGTTGCTGCTCCAGTCTCTGGTGAGCAGTTTCCCAGATGGAGTGGAAGAGCTGGTTTTACTCCAGCTCCTGTGATAAGGAATTCTAATCCCTTTCTACAAGACCTAAGTGGAGAATTTTATGATCAGTATTAGAGGGGCCCTGCCTCCAGCCAGGTGGAGGAGAGGGACAATCAGGTTTACTGGACTGTGTGGATCAGATGGCCTGGCCCATCAGTCCCACAGGAGTATAAGGCTCTAGTAGATACCGGTGCACAGTGTACTCTGATGCCATCAAGGTATCAAAGGGTGGAACCCATTTGTATTTCTGGAGTGACAGGAGGATCCCAAGAGTTGACTGTACTGGAGGCTGAAATCAGCCTGACTTGGGAAGGAGTGGCAAAAGCACCCCATTGTGACTGGTCCAGAGGCTCCATGCATCCTTGGCATAGACTGTCTCAGGAGAGGGTACTTCAAAGACCCAAAAGGGTACTGATGGGCTTTTGGTATCTCTGCCTTGGAGACAGAGGAAATGAAGCATCTGTCCACTGTGGCGGGCTGAAAGACACGGACTCAGCATATGCTCAAGCCAAACCAAATCCGGTTTTTTCTCTCACTGCCTTGCTTTTATAGTTACATTTCAGGAACTTGACTATGCAGCCAAACAGGATGTTTATGCACACAGCAAACACTCTTTCTTAAACATACGAATGCTGCCCCAGTGTTCCGGGACAAGGGGTGATCTGACCTGTTCTGGTGTTCCATAAACAAGTCATAAATTGACCGCCACTATCACACATTCGTGTTTCACACCCACACACAGCTGTGCTTTGAACTCCTGAGAAAGGCTGGTCAAGACCTGTCAAGGCACTATTTATGCTTTTGTTTGCTTCTTGCTAAAGCTCTTAAAGATACAGTTGCATTCTTCGGGTCATGCAATGTTTTGCAAGATCTCTCCACATTTCCCCCTTCTTTGTTTGCCAGTTGCATGATCAGCGCCACCATCACTCTTGCTTCCTTTTTTTGCAAGCTTCTTGTGATTCTCCATAGGAACTGAAGACTATAAAAATTATTATTACAGCAAGAATGCCAATACCAACAAATATCCAAATTTGTAAGTTTAGTCTGGAAAACCATGTTGAAGGGTTTAACCATTTTACACTGTGTGTTGGATGGGCCTAGCACTGTGGAATTGGTCCGTGATGGACTGCCCCAATCATCTGGAGTGAGTGTGTACAGTGGGGGGCTGGTAGGGCCGCTCCTTCTGGAGCAGACTGGCCCTCTGCATTGGAACAGGTGTGCGCGGGAAGGGGAGCCAGCAGGGACACTCCTTCTGACGCAGGCTGGCCCCCTGCGTCAGGATGAGTCTGCACTTTTGACATATAAAAAGCCCAGGGTTCGAGAGAGATCGAGAAGGAGGCAGATCCAACTACCACTGAGGTCGACATTGCCTCCGCGGGAACACCTGCTAAAGTAGTGCCTGCCGCCCCATCTCTTCACAATGTACCCCGGAGCTGGCCTTTTGGTCATTGGACGAGTGTGTGTGTCGGTAAGAATCTGTGCCTAACCTATTCTTTGGTAGCCTTTAGTTATCTCTCTTTCTGGCTTGTTATATCTCTGGATTATATACCTATTCTGGATCTTGTAATAAACTTTCTAGCAGTTTGGGGGGTGTGTGTGTGTGGCTTACGTCCTTCTCCACGCGGAATCCTTCGATCCCTGGAACACAGTGTCGGCCAAATCATCCATCACACTTTTTTGAGTAAGAATTTGTAATTGTTTCAATTGTTGCCTTAGACTATAGCTGAGACTTTTAACTTCAGCAGCAACATTTACAGAAAAGGCTCCTTATAAGTGAGCTTTAACCTGTTCCCAGTCCATAATAGAGTGATTCCACTTTAGTGTTGTTACATATAAATTTTTTTCTACGTGTTCCCAATCACAATGTAAACTCATTCTACTCATTAATGCATTTTCTTTTTCTCCTATCCATAAAACAGCAACTTCTAGGGCATCCAGTCTTGCTAAAATCTGTTGATCTATTAATGTTTGTAAACGCATGTCTGCTGTAAGATTAGCCAAATCATGTCCAACTTCATGAACTGTTTTAACAGAAGTTACTAATAGTATCAATCATTTCAAAATGACACTCAGGAATATTTACAGGTGGAAAAAGGTTCTCTAAAATATTACTTGATTGCATACCAGGTAAGGTAAAAAATGTTAGATTTTCCTTTTTAGCAACTAAATGCCATTGTTACTGAACTCGTACGCATCCTTCCGATTCATTGTTACTAGTAAAGCACATAGGAGGTAACTCTGTTCGAAACTCATGCGTATCATTAATCATCAACCAGTCACTAAGATTTGACAATGGGCCCGATGGTGGTAGCCATACCCCACCAGCCCACTGTGTGTTGTTTGAGATTGGAGGATCTGGATCCCACGAAGTAACAGGCCTAAACAATGGTGGATCCACTATGTGTGCCCAGTATACGTTACCTTGAGCTGAACATAAGATCCTTAAAAGGATCAGTAAGAACACCCATTTTCCCCATTTTACCTTGGAATTGCTAGCTACTATAGCTAGATATGCCAAAAAGGTATCAACAGGGTTTGGTTCTGCTCCCATGTGCCGCCTCATATTACTTGCATCTTCATCCAGTTTATTCAGGTCTCCACTAGTGATGCTCTGCGCCGTCTGCTTCCTTTTCACTGGTTTCTTCTAAATTTGCAGGTTGGTTATCTGAGGCACTGGGTTGTTTACCACTTCTTTCCAACTCATGGTATGGCTTCATGTGTCGAGCAGGTAACCACCGAGGACCTGACAGTAACAAAACACAAGCATACTCTCTCCCCCAAGTTAGTAACTCCACAGGTCCTTTCCATTGATTATAATCTGGGGGATCCCGAAACCATATCTTAGGTTTATGCATTAATCGTGTTCCTGACACAGAATGCCATTCCCTGGCTGTAGATGCTAAATGATCTACAGAATGATTTAAAAAATTGAGAGCATAAGTAGCATTATCTAATTGTTCCAGCAGAGGCATATTCCCCCTTCTTTGTTTTTCAAGCATATGTTTCAAGTTTTTAGGTGCACGTTCACAATAGCTTGGCCAGGAGGAGAGTGTGGAATGCCAAAAACATGATCAACACTCCAATCCTGAAGAAATAATTTTATTCAGTAAGACTGATAGGCAGAGCCATTGTCTGTCTTAATAGATTTTGGAACACCTAAAGTGGCAAAAGCATGCGTCCAATGACGTTTAACATCTTCAGCCCTTTCCCCACTGTCCTGGGTTCAGCTATAGCAGTCATTTTTTCTCCTTCTTAGTAGGTGGTGCAGTGCTGTGTTTTGACTTTCAGCCTGAGAACAATGCTGATAACACCGATGTTTTTAGTTGTTGCTAAATAATGTTTATTCCGACCAAGGACTTTCTCAGTCTGATGCTCTGCCAGGGAGGAGGGGAAGCCGGGAGGAAGCAGAGACAGGACACCTGACCCAAACTAGCCAAAGGGGTATTTCATACCACGGCACGTCATGCCCAGTATATAAACCAGGGTGAATTACCTGGAAGGCCCAGATCACTGCTGGGGTCGGGCTGGGTATCAGTCGGCAGGTGGTGAGCAATTGTATCCTCTCCCCTTGTTATTTCCCTTATCATTATTATTATTGGTCATAGCAGTAGTAGTTTTGTATTATACCTTAGTTACTGGACTGCTCTTATCTCACACAGTGGCAATTACATTCTTTTGATTCTCCTCCCCATCCCTCCAGGAGCAGGGACAGGAAGAAGGAGGGGAGTGAGTGAGAAGCTGTGTGGTTCCGAGTTACCAGCTGGGCTTAAACCATGACGGTTCTTTGTGGCGCCCAACGTGGGGCACGAAGGGTTGAGATGATGACAGATCTGACCAGAATGGGTCTAATCATATTTTTGAGTAGCATTCATTGTTTCGGATTAATAGTCACTTGTCACAATGTTGATTTATTTGCTCTGAGTTGTTGCGCTTGATCTCAGAGTTTCAGCATGTCGTACCTTACTTACAGCCAGTATTTGCTGTTTTAGTGTTTATCGGCTGGGGGGCCTGGGCTAAAGTTATTATTTCACTGTACTTCATGGTAATGACTCGTAATGCAATAGACTCATTGATCATGAAACTGGTCTGGCTTGCATTCCCACCATGGTCATCACCTCTATACTTTGGGAGGTATATAATGGAATTTTTTAGCAATCACACATCTTTCTTTTTTCTCCTTGGAGGGTCAACCTATGAAGGAGACATTCCCTCACACCCCCCTCTCCCCCACCAGGCTATTTACAGTAGCATTTAAGAGTTCTGAAGGTTTTGGATGGACTTTGAATGCCCTTGAGACCTGCCTGCTGCTTGTGCTGGGGATCAGCATGTTGGCACACATACAGAGTGTGTTTCACCCACGGCCATCCCACCCTGGGAACACCCTATTTTGTCTGATCTTGAAAGTTAAGCAGTATCGGGTTCAAATCTGGTCTAGGGTTAGACGACGATATAGGAGGACCACCAAGAGATTTTCCCTGAGGCTGGACTGTCATGAGTGTCAGGGTGTGTGGGATAGTATGGGCAAGTATCTAGGCCAGTGGGCCCCTCCAGTGCTTTGGAACTTCACCCCTGAACAAGTGCGAAATACAGAAAAACTAGCAAAACACTTAAAACAAGGTGTGCTGTTGTCCTGGTTATACCAGAGAGGGACAAATCATGGCAACGTGCTGGGGCTTGGCCTATGCCTACAGAGCCCTGCTCAGTACTATCCAGCACCTTCAAAGGGAAAAAGATGTCTCTGGATCTGATGGCAAAGCAACAGACAACACAGCTACTCCAAATCCAAGCAGAGCAGCTACACCAACCCCAGTGACAAGCACAGCAGCTACTCAAACCCCAACAGCAACAGACAATAGAGCTGCCGGTGTTACTCAACCCCCAAGCACAGCAGCTGGACCAACCCCAACAACAGATACTGCAGCCACTCCAACCCCAGTGAAAGACACTCCATCCAATCCTACCCCAATGACAGACACCGCAGATAAACCAAAGGACTAATCCGTGTCAACATCGGTTGCCCCTGTAAGCAAGAGGGAAAGTAAACGAGAGCCACAAAGAGCCACTCGTGCAGTGAAGAAAGATGAAGACCCAATGCACTTACTACAGGGGACAGCATCTGAACAAGAGTTATTAATATGTGAATGAGAGGAAGAGGACGATGAAGAAGAGGTGACTTCTTGACCCTGGACCTCAACTGAGGTGAGGAATATACGAAAAGATTTCACCCGTCTTCCAGGGAAGCACTAGATACCAGTGCACAGTGTACCCTGAAGCCATCAAGCTATCAAGGGGGGGAACCCATTTGTATTTCTGGAGTGAGAGGAGGTTCCCAAGAGTTGACTGTACTGGAGCCTGAAATCAGCCTAACTTAGGAAGGAGTGGCAAAAGCACCCCATTGTGACTGGTCCAGGGGCTCCATGCATCCGTGGCATAGACAACCTCCGGAGAGGGTATTTCAAAGACCCAAAAGGGTACTGATGGGCTTTTCATATAGCTGCCTTGGAGATGGAGGAAATGAAGCAGCTGTTGACCTTGCCTGGTCTCTCAGAGGATCCTTCTGTTGTGGGGTTGCTGAAGGTCGAAGAACAAGTGCCAATTGCGACCACAACCGTGCACCGGTGGCAATACTGCACCAACCGAGACTCCTTGATTCCCATCCATAAGCTGATCTGTAGACTGGAGAGCCAAGGAGTGATCAGCAGGACCCGCTCACCCTTTAATAGCCCCATATGGCCAGTGCAAAAGTCTAATGGAGAGTGGAGACTAACAGTAGACTATCGTGGCCTGAATGAAGTCACACCACCATTGAGCGCTGCCATACTAGACATGCTAGAACTTCAGTATGTACTGGAGTCAAAGGCAGGCAAGCGGTATGCCACAACTGATATTGCCAATGCATTTTTCTCAATCCCTTTGGCAGCAGAGTGCAGGCCACGTTTCGCTTTTACTTGGAGGGGCATCCAGTACACTTGGAACCGACTGCCCCAGGGGTGGAAACACAGCCCTACCATCTGCCATGGATTGATCCGGACTGCACTGGAACAGGGGCAAGCTCCAGAACACCTGCATTACATTGATGACATCATCGTGTGGGGCGATACAGAGGAAGAAGTTTTTGAGAAAGGGAGGAAAATATTCCAAATCCTTCTGAAAGCCAGTTTTGCCATAAAACAGACTAAGGTCAAGGGACCTGCACAGGAGATTCAATTTTTGGGAACAAAATGGCAAGATGGACATCACCAGACCCCACAGATGTGATCAACAAGATAACAGCAATGTCTCCACCAACTAATAAGAAAGAAACACAAGCTTTCTTAGGTGTTGTGGGGTTCTGGAGAATGCACATCCCAAATTACAGTTTGATTGTAAGCCCTCTCTATCAGGTGACCCGGAAGAAAAATGATTTCAAATGGGGCCCTGAGCAACAACAAGCCTTTGAACAAATTAAATGAGAAATAGTTCATGCAGTAGCCCTTGGATTAGTCCGGGCGGGGCCAGATGTGAAAAATGTGCTCTATACCGCAGCTGGGGAGAATGGTCCTACCTGGAGCCTCTGGCAGAAAGCTCCAGGGGAGAATCGAGGTTGACCCCTTGGCTTTTGCAGTTAGGGATATAAAGGATCCGAGGCCAGCTACACTCCCACTGAAAAAGAGATACTGGCAGCCTATGAAGGGGTTCGAGCTGCTTTAGAAGTGATTGGCACTGAAGCGCAGCTCCTCCTGGCACCCCGGTTGCCTGTGCTGGGCTGGATGTTCAAAGGCAGGGTCTCCTCTACACATCATGCAACTGATGCTACATGGAGTAAGCAGGCCACATTAATCACAAAGTGAGCTCGAATAGGAAATCCCATTCATCCAGGAATTCTAGAAGTTATCATGGACTGGCAAGAAGGCAAAGATTTTGGAATGTTACCAGAGGAGGAGGTGATACATGCAGAAGCGGCCCCACCATATAATCAACTTCAGAAAGTGAGAAGCAATATGCCTTTTTTACTGATGGGTCCTGCCATACTGTGGGAAAGCATCGGAGATGGAAGGCAGCTGTGTGGAGTCCCCTGGGACAAGTTGCAGAAACTGCTGAAGGAGAGGGTGAATCCAGTCAGCAGAGGTGAAAGCCATCCAGCTGGCATTGGACATTGCTGAATGAGAAAAATGGCCAGTACTTTCTCTCTATACTGACTCATGGATGGTGGCAAATGCCCTGTGGGGGTGGTTGCAGCAACGGAAGCAGAGCAACTGGCAACGCAGAGGTAAACCCATCTGGGCTGCTGCATTGTGGAAAGATATCGCTGCTCGGGTGCAGAACCTGGTGGTGAAGGTACGCCACGTAGATGCTCATGTACCCGAGAGTCGGGCCACTGAGGAACACCAGAAAAACAAACAGGTGGATCAAGCTGCTAACATTGAAGGCCATCAAGGCAGAGACGAAACATACAGATTGTCTCGTGATTGAGGGGTGGACTTAACAATGGACACTATTGCCCAGGTTATTCATGAATGTGAAACGTGCGAAACAAGCAAGCCAAGTGCTTAAAGCATGTCTGGTATGGAGGACGATGGCTGAAGTACAAATATGGGGAGGCCTGGCAGATTGACTGTATCACGCTTCCACCGGTACAATGGGCTGTTAAAAACTACACTGAGAGCAATGGATAGTGGGACTTTCAAACATTGGGATACACATTTACCAAAAGCCACCTGGTTGGTCAACACGAGGGGATCTGCCAACAGGGCTGGCCCAGCCCAATCAGAACTTTTGCCTACTGTAGAGGGGGATAAAGTTCCTGTGGCGCACATAAAGAATTTGTTGGGGAAGACAGTCTGGGTTATTCCTGCTTCAGGTAAAGGCAAACCCACTCGTGGGGTTGCTTTTGCTCAGGGACCTGGATATACTTGGTGGGTAATGCGGGAAGATGGTGAAGTCCAATGCTTACTGCAGGAGGATTTAATTTTGGGGGAAACAGCCAATGAACGCAATTATATGCTGCTGCCTGCTATGTAACACTTCTATAGCCCATCAGCTAGATGCCCATCTCCACCATCTGTGCTTTCAAGAGAAGATATGTGCTGTCATGATCATCAGCGGAGAATAAAGTCATGGGAAAAGCTGACAGCAGCAACAGAATTGTCCTCAGGTCACCATCGACTGACCCTGACTTCTCTCAAATCATCACCCCAACAAAGATTGAACTTTGACGAAACCAGACGAGCTCAGCAGTGACCAGATGAGTTCAGCGGTGTCATCAGCAGGCAACAATCCTAAACTACACACCATCTGTCCTGCCCTGGAATACTGTTACAAGCGATGGAGCCTGACATCATGGACTGCATGAATTCAGCAACTTTATAGGGATTGATCCATGGACTAAGCAATAATATATCTCTCTTTGTGTGTGTGTGGGTTTATATATATATGAGACAAAAGCAATGGTATATTGAAAAATGTGGGATCTTAGCATGACGTGAATGGTATGGAATAAGGGGTGGATACTGTCCTGGGTTCAGCTATAGCAGTCATTTTTCTCCTTCTTAGTCGCTGGTGCAGTGCTGTGTTTTTGACTTTCAGCCTAGGACCAGTGCTGATAACACCGATGTTTTTAATTGTCGTTTATTCTGACCAAGGACTTTCTCAGTCTCATGCTCTGCCAGGGAGGAGGGGAAGCCAGGAGGAAGCAGAGACAGGACACCTGACCCAAATGAGCCAAAGGGGTATTCCATACCACAGCACAGGTGCTCAGGTCTGACTGGGTATTGGTCTGCGGGTGGTGAGCAATTGTATTCTCTCCCCTTGTTATTTCCCTTATCATTATTATTATTGGTGTTAGCATTAGTAGTTTTGTATTATACCTTAGTTACTGGACTGTTCTTATCTCAACCCATGGGAGTTACATTCTTTCGATTCACCTCCCCATCCCTCCAGGAGTGGGGGTAGGAAGAAGGAGGGGAGTGAGCGAGTGGCTGCATGGTTCCGAGTTACCGGCTGGGCTTAAACCACGACAGCTATTTAAACATGGTTGAGAAGAAATGCAGAGATTTTTTGTTGTGTGAGCCCTTCATATCACAGGACACAGGATACTGCAACAAGGAAGTACAAAATGAAATATAACCCTTTGTAAATAAGAAAATTCATTTTTAAGTAACTTTAAGCTTGGTGGTTTTGTACATAACAACAAAATTTTCCAGACCTAAAAATCCCAACCAAAAGAACATAATAAGGATCCTTGTATAAGATAAATCATTGTAGCTGACATAGTTTTAGAACCTTATGAGCTTCGTATGAAATTTATTGTAAGCAAAATAAGGACTGTAGATTGTAGAGTGTCTGAAACTAGAAGATGTTCAGGATGTGCTGGAGCTAAGTTAACCAGTAAGTAGAAGGACGAGAAGAAATGGCTCACTTATGTCAGCAGTGTTACCGAACTAGTTACACTGGCATAAGCACTTATCTACTGCGCAGACCTCAAAGACTACCAGAACAAGAGTTCAACAAAAGGGTAAGATGATGAAGAGGAAGATGATGAAGAAACGACCACCAGGGGTCCCAAAGACCACTACCATAATATAGTATGTAAAACAATTCTCGGAAAACTAATAAATATGTATGACGTTTAACGAAAATGTAATGAATATGTATGTTAAGCAACAATATAATCACGGTCTGTTTGATGCTTAAACGAGACACATTAGGAGGAGATATCCCCTGTGTCTCCCGGCAACGCACTAAAGAATACCTGCTTGTCAACTTAAAACTTTGTTGGCAAGTTCTTAAAGAGTTCTATGAATCAATACGTATCAAGAGATTCCTTCTCACCACTTCAGGCACTCAGGGGTCACGTTCTGCAATTTATCCTGCTCTATGCTTGTCTGTGGCCTTTTGCTATTGTCATGGTTTAAGCCCAGCTGGTAACTCAGAACCACGCAGCCCATCTGCTGAGCCTGCCAGATAGCTTGAGTTCACCTACATGATCCATATCTGCCTTGATGGCCTGAGGTGTCATGGGGCCACCGGGCTAAGAATAATTCACCCTTATGTTGCCAATCTAAGTCCATCTGAGCCACTTCAATCTTAGCAGCTTGATCCACCTGTTGGTTGTTCTGATGTTCCTCAGTGGCCTGATTCTTGGGTACATGAGCACCTACAGGGCATACCTTCACCACCAGGTTCCGCACCCGGGCAGCGATATCTTGCCACAGTTGCAGCAGCCCAGATGGGTTTACCTCTGCGTTGCCAGTTGCTCTGCTTCCATTGCTGCAACCACCCCCACAGGGCATTTGCCACCATCCATGAGTCAGTATAAATTCCTGGCCATTTTTCTCATTCAGCAATGTCCAATGCCAGCTGGATGGCTTTCACCTCTGCTAACTGACTAGATTCACCCTCTCCTTCAGCAGTTTCTGCAACTTGTCCCAGGGGACTCCATACAGCTGCCTTCCATCTCCGATGCTTTCCCACAATACAGCAGGACCCATCAGTAAACAAGGCATATTGCTTCTCACTTTCTGAAGTTGATTATATGGTGGGGCCTCTTCAGCACGCGTCACCTCCTCCTCTGGTGACATTCTAAAATCTTTGCCCTCTGGCCGGTCCATGACTACTGCATGAACTATCTCTCATTTAATTTGTTCAAAGGCTTGTTGTTGCCTAGGGCCCCATTTGAAATCATCCTTCTTCCACGTCACGTGATAGAGAAGGTTTTCAATCAGACTGTAATTTGGGATGTGCATTCTCCATAACTCCACAACACCTAAGAAAGCTTGTGTTTCTTTCTTATTAGTTGGTGGAGACACTGCTGTTATCTTCTTGATCACATCTGTGGGGATCTGGCGACGTCCATCTTGCCACTTTATTCCCAAAATTTGACTCTCCTGTGCAGGTCCCTTGACCTTACTCTGTTTTATGGCAAAACCGGCCTTCAGAAGGATTTGGATTATTTTCTTCCCTTTCTCAAAAACTTCTTCTGCTTCAGCACCCCACACGATAATGTCATCAATGTATTGCAGGTATTCTGGAGCTTGCCCGTGTTCCAGTGCAGACTGGATCAATCCATGGCAGATGGTAGGGCTGTGTTTCCAATCCTGGGGCAGTCGGTTCCAAGTGTACTGGATGCCCCTCCAGACCCTCCTTGGCTCTCCTGTCTACGGATCAGCTTATGGATGGGAATCAGGGAGTCTCGGTTGGTGCGATATTGCCACCGGTGCACTGTTGTGGTTGCGATTGGCACTTGTTCTTCGACCTTCAGCAACCCCACAACAGAAGGATCCTCTGAGAGACGAGGCAAGGTCAACAGCTGCTTAATTTCCTCCATCTCCAAGGCAGCTATACCAAAAGCCCATCTATACCCTTTTGGGTCTTTGAAGTACCCTCTCCTGAGATAGTCTATGCCAAGGATGCATGGAGCCCCTGGACCAGTCACAATGGGGTGCTTTTGCCACTTCCTCCCAGTCAGGCTGATTTCAGCCTCCAGTACAGTCGACTCTTGGGATCCTCCTGTCACTCCAGAAATACAAATGGGTTTCACCCCTTGATAGCTTGATGGCTTCAGGGTACACTGTGCACTGGTATCTAGTAGAGCTTTATAATCCTGTGGGACTGATGGGCCAGGCCATCTGATCCACACAGTCCAGTAAACCCAGTTGTCCCTCTCCTCCGCCTGGTTGGAGGCAGGGCCCCTCTAATAGTGATTATGAGATTCTCCACTTAGGTCATGTAGAAAGGGAGTAGAATTCCTCATCACAGGCGCTGGAGTAAAATCAGCTCTTCCACTCCATCTGGGAAGCTGCTCACCAGAGACTGGAGCAGCAACTTTCATGGGAGGATCATCCTTGGCCATTGTTCTCCTCTTCAAGTCACACACACGTTCCTCCACAACTTATGAAGATTTTCCATCGCGCTTTCTCATGTCTTCACCATAGGGTGGCCCGTGGTGTATACCTCCTATATCTTCTCTCTTGAGTAATAGGGTGCCTTCTGTTAATAGCTGAGACACAGAATGGTACACGTGGGGAGCCGAATCGATTGGATAGATCGTCTCTCAATTCTTTGAACTCCTGGGTCAGGAGTTTTTCCACAGCTGAAATGATGGAAGGGGTGAGATTGTCTTTGAACTCTCGGAGTTGATGACTCAATTCATCCACTGTTGGTGGTGCCGCCTCACTCCAGGTCATTAATGCCAGTGAGTGGGCATATGATGACGGCGCACTCTGTGCAAGTTTTTGCCACATGGGTCATGTACATTCGACTTTCTCTGGATCTACAGGTACATTCCTGGCATCTGGCCTATGATTGATCATCTCTAGAATGGCTGATTCCCTCAGGGACTGGATGCTTTCTCTGTCGTCGTCCACTTGGCTGAGTGGCACATAACATTGTCCTTGTAGGGAAACCTTTCCTTCACAGCTGCCAAGAGCCGCCTCCAAAGGCTGAGGGCTCGCTTCTCTCTTGCTATCGCTTTGTCAGTTCCCCCTTCCCTAGCAAATAATCCCAGCTGCTTGGCTTCCCTACCTTCTAGTTCATGACCGTTGGTCCCATTGTCCCAGCATCGGAGCAACCAGGTGACGATGTGCTCCCCTGGAAGACGGATGAAATCTGTTTGTATATTCCACAGCTCGATCGAGGTCAGGGATCGAGAAGTTACCTCTTCCTCTTCCTCTGATTACTGTATTTACAACTCTTGTTAATATGCCGTCCCCTGTAGTATGTGAATTGGGTCTTCATCTTTCTTCACTGCACTAGTGGCTCTTTGTGGCTCTCATTTACTTTCCCTCTTGCTTACAGGGGCAACCGATGTTGACATGGATTGGTCCTTTGGTTTATCTGCAGTGTCTGTCATTGGGGTAGGATTGGATGGAGTGTCTTTCACTGGGGTTGGAGCAGCTGCAGTGTCTTTCAGCGTGTGGCTGCAGTGTCGGTTGTCGTGGTTGATGTAGCTGCTGTGCTTGGGTGTTCAGTACCTGAGTTGTCTCTTGCTTTGCCATCAGATCCAGAGACATCTTTTTCCAGAGACACTCAGTAGGCGTAGGCCAAGCCCCAGCACGTTGCCATGATTTGTCCCTCTCTGGTATTGCTTGGATGACAGCACACCTTGTTTAAATGTTTTAGTAGTTTTTCTGGATTTTGCGCTTGTTCAGTGGTGAAGTTCCAAAGCACTGGAGGGGCCCTCTGGCCTAGATACTCACCCATACTATCCCACACACCCTGCCACTCATGACTGTCCAGCCTTGGGGAAAATCTCTTGGTGGTCCTCTTAGATCATCTTTTAACCTTAAACAAGACCCAAGCGCAACCCTGCTTAACTTTTGAGATCTGATAAAATAGGGCGTTCTCAAGTTGGCATACCTGTGGGTAAAACACATGCTGTATTTGCAGCAACATGCTGATTCCCAGTAAAAGCAGCAGGCAGGTTTCAATGGTAGCCAAAGGATATTCAAAACTTTTAGAATTCTCAAATGCTGCTGTAAATAGCCTGGTGGGGGAGCGGAGGGTGTGAGGGAATGTCCCCTTCATAAGTTGAAGCTCTGAGGAGGAAAAAAACTATGTATAATTGGTAAAAATTCCCATTATATGCCTCCCAAAGTATAGAGGTGATGACCACGCTGAGAACACATGCCAGAGCAATTTCATGATCACTGAGTCTATTGTATTACAAGTCATTACCATGAAGTACAGTGAAAAAATGACCTTAGCCCAGGCCTCATAGCTGATAAAAACTAAAAGAGCAAATACTGGCTTCAAGTAATGTATGACATTCTGAAACTCCGAGATAAAGCGCAACAACTCTAAGAGCAAATAAATAAGCATTGTGACGAGTGACTATTAATCCGAAACAATGAATGCTTATCACGAATACGATTAGACACACTCTGGTCAGATCTGTTATCTCAACCCTTTGTGCCCCACGTTGGGCGCCACAAAGGACTGTCGTGGTTTAAGCCCAGCTGTTAACTCAGAACCACGCAGACACTCGCTCACTACCCCCCTTTTTCCCTCCCTGCTCCCAGAGGGATGGGGAGGAGAATCAAAAGAATGTAAATCCCACAGGTTAAGATAAGACTTAACTGAGGTGCCTCAGTCTTCACTAGCAAATGCTCTGACCACACAACCCAAGTCTTGGAAAGCAAATGCAGGGACTGTGAGAACGAAGACCTTAGGCCCACTGTAGGAGAGGATCAGGTTCGAGACCATCTTAAGAACCTGAACGTGCACAAGTCCATGGGACCTGATGAAATCCATCCACGGGTCCTGAAGGAGCTGGCGAATGAAGTTGCTAAACCACTGTCCATCATATTCGAAAAATCCTGGCAGTCAGGTGAAGTTCCCGATGACTGGAAGAAGGGTAATATAACCCCCATTTTCAAGAAGGGGAAGGTGGAAGACCCGGGGAACTACAGACTAGTCAGTCTCACCTCTGTGCCTGGCAAAATCTTGGAACAGTTTCTCCTGGAAAACATGCTAAGGCACATGAAAAACAACGAGGTGGTTGGTGACAGCCAACATGGCTTCACTAAGGGGAAATCCTGCCTGACCAATTTGGTGGCCTTCTATGATGGAGCCACGGAACTGATGGACAGGGGCAGAGCAGTTGACGTCATCTACCTGGACTTGTGCAAAGCATTCGACACTGTCCCGCATGACATCCTTGTCTCTAAATTGGAGAGACATCAATTTGATAGATGGACCACTCAGTGGATAAAGAACTGGCTGGATGGCCGCATGCAAAGAGTTGTGGTAAATGGCTCGATGTCCAGTTGGAAACCTGTAACGAGTGGTGTCCCTCAGGGATCGGTGTTGGGACCGGTCCTGTTCAACATCTTTGTCGGTGACATGGACAGTGGGATTGAGTGCGCCCTCAGCAAGTTTGCCAACGACACCAAGCTGTGTGGTTCGGTTGATACGCTGGAGGGAAGGGATGCCATCCAGAGGGACCTTGACAGGCTTGTGAGGTGGGCTGATGCCAACCTTATGAGGTTTAACCAAGCCAAGTGTAAGGTCCTACACCTGGGTTGGGGCACTCCCAGGCACTGCTACAGGTTGGGCAGAGAAGAGATTCAGAGCAGCCCTGCAGAGAAGGACTTGAGGGTGTTGGTTGACAAGAAGCTTAACATGAGCCGGCAGTGTGCGCTTGCAGCCCAGAAAGCCAACCGTATCCTGGGCTGCATCAAAAGAAGCGTGGCCAGCAGGTCGAAGGAGGTGATCCTGCCCCTCTACTCTGCTCTCGTGAGACCTCACTTGGAGTATTGTGTACAGTTCTGGTGTCCTCAACATAGAAAGGACATGGAGCTGTTGGAGCGAGTCCAGAGGAGGGCCACGAGGAAGATAAGGGGGCTGGAGCACCTCCCATATGAAGACAGGCTGAGGGAGTTGGGGCTGTTCATCCTGGAGAAGAAAAGGCTGCGTGGAGACCTCATAGCAGCCTTCCAGTATCTGAAGGGGGCCTATAAGGATGCTGGGGAGGGACTCTTCCTTAGGGACTGTAGTGGTACGACAAGGGGTAATGGGTTCAAACTTAAACAGGGGAAGTTTAGATTAGATATAAGGAAGAAGTTCTTTACAGTGAGGGTGGTGAGGCACTGGAATGGGTTGCCCAAGGAAGTTGTGAATGCTCCATCCTTGGCGGTGTTCAAGGCTAGGTTGGACGGAGTCTTGGGCAACATGGTTTAGTGTGAGGTGTCCCTGCCCATGGCAGGGGGGTTGGAACTAGATGATCTTAATGTCCTTTCCAACCCAAACCATTCTATGATTGTATGATTCTAACATTCTCATGTACCTATATACTGTGAAAGTTGGAGAGTTTAATCATGCATTTAAGGAATACCAATAACGTTATTTCTTATATTAAGGAAGTAATTGGTGCCATGTTCAAGACCGTTTCTCTGTAGCATTCCAAAGCATTTATAGTTTTGTAACAATTAATTTAGCAGTCACTATGTTTAGTGTTTTATTATAACTGTGAGTTGTCGTGGTTTGAGCCCAGCCGGTAACTCAGAACCACGCAGCTGCTCGCTCACTCCCCCCCTTCCTCCCCCCGCTCCCGGAGGGATGGGGAGGAGAATCGGAAGAATGTAACTCCCACGGACTGAGATAAGAGCAGTCCCGCAACTAAGGTATAATACAAAACCACTACTGCTACCACCAATGATAATAATGATTAGTGAAATAACAAGGGGAGAGGATACAATTGCTCACCACCCGCCGACCGATACCCAGCCCGACCCGAGCACTGATCTGGGCCTTCCGGGTAACTCCCCCCGGTTTATATACTGGGCATGACGTGCTGTGGTCTGGAATACCCCTTTGGCTAGTTTGGGTCAGGTGTCCTGTCTTTGCTTCCTCCCAGCTTCCCCTCCTCCCTGGCAAAGCATGAGACTGAGAAAGTCCTTGGTTGGAATAAACATTACTTAGCAACAACTGAAAACATCAGTGTTATCAGTGTTGTTCCCAGGCTGAAAGTTAAAAACCACAGCACTGCACCAGCTACTAAGAAGGAGAAAAATGACTGCTATAGCTGAACCCAGGACATGAGTGATGATATATATAAATTTGAGGGATGATTTGAACTGTGTTAAATGTGCTTTAAGCTGTTAGTAATATTTCTATGGCATTCTGTCAATTAAATCAAGGTGCTCTTCATTCTAATCAAAAACTGGACTTAAGGATGAAGGAAAGATTTTTATTTTTTTTTAATGCTCTATCAATATTTAAGAATGGGGTGTTTTTTAGGAGTCATTCACACTTAGCAGGATTGTGATGAAATGCAGAAGATGATGAAAATATTTCTTTCTGACATATGATGAAAAGGCCCCTAAGTTGATTTGTTTACAGCATCCTTTTACCAGTGCTTTACTAGTATTTGGTTTTAAGCATGGAAAAGAAGAGATAGCTGTCAGAACATCCTGAAAAAGGACTTTAAGCAGACGGTTCTTTTCAATTTGTTGAAATGATACTTAGGCTGGGAGAATTTTGCCTCACAAGTCTGCCGTTTCCTTAAAGTTCGTGCTATGCCATGGTATCAAGTGCTATAAAGTTGCCTACTTCTTCAAAGAATTTTGAGCATGATGAGCTGATGAATTAAATCAAGTTTATTTTAAACTATAGTATAGCAGTATCTGTGGAAATATTAGTTTAATCCTTGTATCTTTTGGTAGGGTTATAAACTGATACATGGATTAAAAAGTGAAAGAACAGTTAAGTCTCAAGAATTTGGATTTATCAAGCATTGTAGAATGTTTCTAATGATATCCTAGAAATGTAGTAGCTAGATGTAAAAGCTTATTTCTTTACAGAACCTTCATTTTTCAATTTCTAAGTATATAGAATTCAATATTACATCGGTTTATGCTTGACTGGCCCTCATTTTACATGAGTTTATAATTTAAAGAGTGTTTAGAAATTTGCATTAACAAGCTTATTTATCATTTTTATTGTTTGTTTCATAATTGGTGGGGTTTTTATTTTTTCTTTTAAATACTTCTATTCCAAAGAATTTAAGTCAAGAACTGGAGATAATCCAGGTTTTAAGAAAAATAAATTAGAGAACGAATTCAGTAGTGGAGGCACCTCAACCTTTTTCATCTCTATCTGGCAAGTTTGTGTGAGTCTTGGTACAGAGACAGAAAATGCAAGATAGACAGCATTTTCCAAAGGAGCCTTTATATAATAATTCCTGGTGCTTGCCATTTTGAGCCTTTTCCTGTTAATAAATTAACACTCTTTACAGAAAATCATGCCTGGTGTTTTGACTGCAGCAGTTTTGTATCAGGTGACTTAGTGCCTCATATCCCAAATATTGGGGCTTTTATTGTGATCATTCTTAGAAATGAGCCAGACTTGGCTAACCTTATAATGTTACTCAGTTGTGTTTGTAGCATGCCATATAGTTTTTTTGTGCTTCTACAGATAATTTCTAGGCTTTATTACAGGTATAGTAGTAAAAATGTTAAGAAATTTGAGGTAATTGAAAGATTTTTTTAATCAAGACCACCAAAGCTCTCAGGCTAGAAAACTACCTCAATCCCTTTTCTGACATGAGCAGTTACTCTTGCAGGATCTAAATTGGGACCACGTGGTGCCCGTAAATGTTAACAAGAAGCCTTAGAGAACTGGGTTCAGCTATAGCAGTCATTTTTCTCCTTCTTAGTAGCTAGTGCAGTGCTGTGTTTTTTAACTTTCAGCCTGGGAACAACGCTCATAACACTGATGTTTTTAGTTGTTGCAAAGTAATGTTTATTCCAACCAAGGACTTTCTCAGTCTCATGCTTTGCCAGGCAGGAGGGGAAGCTAGGCGGAAGCAGAGACAGGACACCTGACCCAAACTAGCCAAAGGGGTATTCCATACCACAGCACGTCATGCCCACTATATAAACCGGGGGGAGTTACCCGGAAGGCCCGGATCACTGCTCGGGTCGGGCTGGGTATCGGTCGGCGGGTGGTGAGCAATTGTATCCTCTCCCCTTGTTATTTCACTAATCGTTATTATCATTGGTGGTAGCAGTAGTGGTTTTGTATTATACCTTAGTTGCGGGACTGCTCTTATCTCAACCCGTGGGAGTTACATTCTTCCCATTCTCCTCCCCATCCCTCCGGGAGCGGGGGGAGGAAGAAGGGGGGGGGAGTGAGCGAGTGGCTGTGTGGTTCTGAGTTACCGGCTGGGCTCAAACCACGACATCTACTGACAAGCCATTATAGCTTTGTGACATTTTTCTGGCAAAACTGTGTGTCACATTTGTAGCTATATATGTGGAAAGGCATAGTACATTTTGCTAACTGTAGTTTTTAGGCAGGTATAGTGATTTGATGTCATGATGCACATATTTCTGTATCCTAGTAAACAAAACATTGATTGTATCTATCTCATTAAATTAACAAATCAAGTTGGTTTTGCAGCTGTGTTTTAGATGGTAACTAGATAAAATATAATCTGAATTCTGGCTGGTTACCAATGTTTATCAGTGATGAAAAATTACAGATTAGTCTGTGTTTCTATAATCAGAACATTACAGAATGGGTATATTGTTACAGTTGTCGTTTTAGTTCTGATTATTACTCAGAATGTCTATTGCAATTTTCTCATTTACAGCTGTTATTGAGCTCCATGTCTAATAGATAGAATTACTTTGTCCACCATTTATTTTATGAATAGCCTACAGAAACATTAGTGTTAATAATATTATCCACTTAATGTACACAACAGTTTATAATATGGATAGATGAGTAATGCGTTGCACTATTGAAATTTTATTGGAATGAGATAAATAGATCTAGTGCATTTTTATTGGTAAATGCAGTGTTAAAGTCATCTAGTGGATTTTAAAAAAGTGAGTTCTAAGCAAAGTCATTGCAACTACTCTGTTATGTAATATATGAATAAAAATATATGAATGTTTGTGTGGTTTTTTGGTTTTTGGTTTTGGTTTTGGGGTTTTTTTGCTGCTGTTGGGGTTTTTTTGTGTGTTTATTTTGGTTTTAACCAAGATGAATTTTAAAAGAAAGAAGCGAGTATCAGCTGTTCAAGGTTCAAGGTTGGGTTTTGGTGTGGTTTTTTTTTAAGGGGTATATTCTGCTAATAAAGGGAACTAGGTGGGAAAACTTTAGCAATTTGGTTTCTTTGCCTGGTAGCAAGAAAGTGTATATGAGATGCATATCTTATAATAAGCATAACTTATGCATATCTTATAACTAAACTAAATTGGCCAGTTTGGTAAATATGACATACGGCTCTGCTTAAATAGGGAAAATAGCAGCCTGTATAGGAAGCAAAGTAAGGCCTTGTCCAATGTACTGTCCCTTCTCAGTTTAGGAATTTGGACAGTTTCTTACTTTAGTCTCGTTTTTCACTTCATACCTATACAGATTTGAGGAGCTTGCACAGCAGTGCTGATGCTTGTTCGCAGTTGTTGTGTTAACTCTTCCCCCCCCCCCGCTAATTCATGGTATTAGGATTGTGTACTTCAAGATGAGAGACAGACTGGACTGCCCCTCTAAAGCAGCAATTGAACATTCTCAGAGAGAAATATAGCTGATTGTAAAATTCTGGTTTATGCTTGGATTGTCTAGTTGCCAGTATTACTAGAGGAGAATGGTAAATAAGCAGCTTTGGGACCACTCCTGATTACATACAGGATTTGTCCATTTGTCTCCAGCTTTGACTCACCTTTTGTTTTCTAAGAAACCATTTGTGTGTTATTGAAGCACAAGTTACTTTTGCTTCTGATGAATCTCTTGCATCAGAAGGTGGGCATTAATCAAATTTTGGCTAAGGTGGAAATGACTTTTAGGCAGTGAGCTTCCTTGCTCTTGCTCTTTATCTGCTTTTTTGGCTTAGATCAACATAGAAAGGTTTGGTTTTGTAAGCCTAAGAGGAAAATTATCTTTTTTTTTTTTCCCTTCCAGTTTGGGTAATTCTGTTTGTATGAAGGAGAAACTCCTTAGCCTGTTTTGTCTGATTAAGTAGGGCTTCTCTAAGTTGACTCTAAGATACTGTTCTTGAAAGTATCATTGTATTACAGGTAGTAAGGATATGTTTTGGTTTCATGAATATGATTTGTGATATTAATTCAGTACATAGAGGAATCATAATTAATCATAGAATCATAGAATGGTTTGGGTTGTAAGGGACCTTAAAGCTCATCTAATTCTATCCCCCTGCCACAGGCAGGGACACCTTCCACTAAGACCAGGTTGCTCCAAGACCTGTCCAACCTGGCCTTGAACACTGCCAGGGATGGGGCAGCCACAGCTTCTCTGGGCAACCTGTGCCAATGCCTCACCACCCTCACAGGGAAGAATTTTTTTAATAATAACCACAATTTAAGTTTTTTTCAGTTATATTTTCATAATAGATAGGCACTTACTCAGAAAATCTCCAATGAATGTTATGTAGAAGTTTCATTGTTTGAGTCAGAGAAAATGAAGTTCAATTTTCTGGCAGTGGCATTTAAGTATGTAAGAATAGCAGTTCGGATATTTTCCTTGCTGTGTTAAGACAAGTTTGATAGGTAGAGGTAATGTGCATTAGACAGCTTGTAAGGTTATAAAATTAGACAGAGCTGAAGAAAGGCCACCCACTGTCATGGCTACTGTAACACAATGTATTTTGGGTTAGTTTGTCCCACAACCCCCCAACGTGGACTTCACAACAGACAAGCTGCACTATGCAAACCAGTTAGTCTTTGTTGCTGAAGCTGCACAACTCATCTGTTTTTTAACTCCACAGATCTCAAAAGAAATTTGAGATGTTTGGTATGTTCAGTCTTGAATTTATCATGAATTTTTTAATTATATTCTTAACTATGCAGTAAATGGTTTAACAGAGTGTGAATAGAAAACTGTCTGGACACTTATGTACACCTGGAGGTTTCCTGTACTCAAAATACCCACCCAGTCTTCCATATACCCACCCTGCCATTAGAGGTATATCTTTGTAGTTGCGTATTCACAAATTTCTTAACATTACTGATACGTTATCATTTAAACTGTCCATTCTGAGCTACAATGTAGTGACAGGATTCATAATGAGCAGTGATCTACTAGAATTTTGCAGCATATTGAAAGCACGGACTCAGGTCGGTGAGGATACTGAGACAAAATTTATTACAATCAAACCCCTTTTGTTCCCTCATTCGGTACCTTCTCAACATGCCCGGGCATGCCAGGCTTTTCCTGTTTCCCAACATCCTGGCTTATCTGTCTCCCAACATCCTGGCTTATCTGTCTCTCAACATCCTGGCCCATCAGCCCAAGGCTTGTTCAGTATCAGGGCCTCATAGCTTGCATTCAGAGTGTTGCTCAAGCCCATCATGCAGATCCTGATGCCTTTACCTCCCACATCTCCCCCTGTCGTGGTTTGAGCCCAGCCGGTAACTCAGAACCACACAGCCGCTCGATCACTCCCCCCCTTCCTCCCCCTGCTCCCGGAGGGATGGGGAGGAGAATCGGAAGAATGTAACTCCCACGGGTTGAGATAAGAGCAGTCCCGCAACTAAGGTATAATACAAAACCACTACTGCTACCACCAATGATAATAATGATTAGTGAAATAACAAGGGGAGAGGATACAATTGCTCACCACCAGCCGACCGATACCGAGCCCGACCCAAGCAGTGATCTGGGCCTTCCGGGTAACTCCCCCCGGTTTATATAGTGGGCATGACGTGCTGTGGTATGGAATACCCCTTTGGCTAGTTTGGGTCAGGTGTCCTGTCTCTGCTTCCTCCCGGCTTCCCCTCCTGCCTGGCAAAGCATGAGACTGAGAAAGTCCTTGGTTGGAATAAACATTACTTAGCAACAACTAAAAACATCAGTGTTATGAGCGTTGTTCCCAGGCTGAAAGTTAAAAAACACAGCACTGCACTAGCTACTAAGAAGGAGAAAAATGACTGCTATAGCTGAACCCAGGACAGTATCCACCCCTTATTCCATACCATTCACGTCATGCTCAGATCCCACATCTCTCAACACACCATCACCCCTGTCCCATATATACACATATATATACACCCACACCCACACACAGAGAAAGATATCATTCCCTAGTCCATGGACCAATCCCTGTAAAATTGCTGAACTCATCCAGTCCATGATGTCAGGCTCCATCTTTTGTAATAGTAATTCGGGGCAGGAGGGACAGTGTGTAGTGTTGGGTTGTTGCCTGCTGATGATACCGCCAAACTCATCTGGTCACTGCTGAGCTCGTCTGGTTTCCTCAAAATTCATTCTTTGTTGAGGTGATGATCGGAGGGAAGTCAGGGTCAGTTGCTGGCGACCTGAAGATATCTAGCTGGTGGGCTATAAAAGTGTTAGAGAGCAGGCAACAGCGTACAATTGAGTTCATTGGCTGTTTTCCCCCAAAATCAAATCCCCTTGAGGTACACATCGGACTTCCCCATCTTCCCGCATTACCCACCAAGTATATCCAGGTCCCTGAGCAAAAGCAACCCCACGAGTGGGTTTGCCTTTACCTGAAGCAGGAATAACCCAGACTGTCTTCCCCAACAAATTCTTTATGTGCACCACAGGAACTTTATCCCCCTCTACAGTACGTAAAAGTTCTGATTGGGCTGGGCCAGCCCTGTTGGCAGATCCCCTACTGTTGACCAACCAGGTGGCTTTTGGTAAATGTGTATCCCAGTGTTTGAAAGTCCCACCACCCATCTCTCCCAGGGTAGTTTTTAACAGCCCGTTCTACTGTTCCGTTTTCCCAGAGGCTGATGCGTGGTAGGGGATGTGATATACCCACTCAATGCCATGCTCTTTGGCCCAAGTGTCTATGAGGTTGTTCCGGAAATGAGTCCCATTGTCTGACTCAATTCTCTCTGGGGTGCCATGTCGCCACAAGACTTGTTTCTCAAGGCCCAGGATAGTGTTCCGGGCAGTGGCGTGGGACACAGCGTATGTTTCCAGCCAGCCGGTGGTTGCTTCCACCATGGTAAGCACATAGCGCTTGCCTTGGCGGGTTGGTGGGAGTGTGATATAGTCAATCTGCCAGGCCTCCCCATATTTGTACTTCAGCCATCGTCCTCCATACCAGAGAGGCTTTAACCGCTCAGCTTGCTTAATTGCAGCATGTTTCACATTCATGAATAACCTGGGCAATAGTGTCCATCGTTAAGTCCACCCCTCGATCACGAGCCCATCTATATGTTGCATCTCTGCCTTGATGGCCTGAGGTGTCATGGGCCCACCGGGCTAAAAATAATTTACCCTTATGTTCCCAATCCAAGTCCATCTGAGCCACTTTAATCTTAGCAGCTTTATCCACTTGCTGGTTGTTCTGGTGTTCCTCAGTGGCCCGACTCTTGGGTACATGAGCATCTACGTGGCGTACCTTCACCACCAGGTTCTGCACCCCAGCAGCGATATCTTGCCACAATGCAGCAGCCCAGATGGGTTTACTTCTGCGTTGCCAGTTGCTCTGCTTCCGTTGCTGCAACCACCCCCACAGGGCATTTGCCACCATCCATGAGTCAGTATAGAGATAAAGTACTGGCCATTTTTCTCATTCAGCAATATCCAAGGCCAGCTGGATGGCTTTCACCTCTGCAAACTGACTCAATTCACCCTCTCCTTCAGCAGTTTCTGCAACTTGTCCCAGGGGACTCCACACAGCTGCCTTCCATCTCTGATGCTTTCCCACAATACAGCAGGACCCATCAGTAAACAAGGCATATTGCTTTTCATTCTCTGACAGTTCATTGTATGGTGGGGCCTCTTCAGCACGCATCACCTCCTCTTCTGGTGACATCCCAAAATCTTTGCCCTCTGGCCAGTCCATGATGACTTCTAGAATTCCTGGATGACTGGGATTTCCTATTCGAGCTCGTTGTGGAATTAGTGTGGCCCACTTACTCCATGTAGCATCCGTTGCATGATGTGTAGAGGAGACCCTGCCTTTGAACATCCAGCCCAGCACAGGCAACCGGGGTGCCAGGAGGAGCTGCGCTTCAGTTCCGATCACTTCTGAGGCAGCTCGAACCCCTTCATAGGCTGCCAGTATCTCTTTTTCAGTGGGAGTATAGCTGGCCTCGGATCCTTTATATCCCTGACTCCAAAAGCCAAGGGGTCAACCTCGAGTCTCCCCTGGAGCTTTCTGCCAGAGGCTTCAGGTAGGACCATTCTCCCCAGCTGCGGTATAGAGCACATTTTTCACGTCTGGCCTGGCCCAGACTGGTCCAAGAGCTACTGCATGAACTATTTCTCGTTTAATTTGTTCAAAGGCTTGTTGTTGCTCAGGGCCCCATTTGAAATCATTCTTCTTCTGGGTCACGTGGTAGAGAGGGCTTACAATCAGACTGTAATTTGGGATGTGCATTCTCCAGAACCCCACAACACCTAAGACAGCTTGTATTTCTTTCTTGTTAGTTGGTGGAGACATTGCTGTTATCTTGTTGATCACGTCTGTGGGGATCTGGTGACGTCCATCTTGCCATTTTATTCCCAAAAATTGAATCTCCTGTGCAGGTCCCTTGACCTTATTCCGTTTTATGGCAAAACCAGCCTTCAGCAGGATTTGGATTATCTTCCTCCCTTTCTCAAAAACTTCTTCCTCTTTATCACCCCACACGATGATGTCATCAATGTATTGCAGGTGTTCTGGAGCTTGCCCCTGTTCCAGTGCAGTCTGGATCAATCCATGGCAGATGGTAGGGCTGTGTTTCCACCCCTGGGGCAGTCGGTTCCAAGTGTACTGGACGCCCCTCCAAGTGAAAGCAAACTGTGGCCTGCACTCTGCTGCCAAAGGGATTGAGAAAAATGCATTGGCAATGTCAATTGTGGCATACCACTTGGCTGCCTTTGACTCCAGTTCATATTGAAGTTCTAGCATGTCCGGTACGGCAGCACTCAATGGTGGTGTGACTTCGTTCAGGCCACGATAGTCTACTGTTCATCTCCACTCTCCATTAGACTTTTGCACTGGCCATATGGGGCTATTAAAGGGTGAGCGGGTCCTGCTGATCACTCCTTGGCTCTCCAGTCTACGGATCAGCTTATGGATGGGAATCAAGGAGCCTCGGTTGGTGCGATATTGCTGCCGGTGCACTGTTGTGGTCGCAATTGGCACTTGTTGTTCTTCGACCTTCAGCAACCCCACAACAGAAGGATCCTCTGAGAGACTGGGCAAGGTGGACAGCTGCTTAATTTCCTCTGTCTCCAAGGCAGCGATACCAAAAGCCCATCTATACCCTTTTGGGTCTTTGAAGTACCCTCTCCTGAGATAGCCTATGCCAAGGATGCATGGAGCCCCTGGACCAGTCACAATGGGGTGCTTTTGCCACTTCCTCCCAGTCAGGCTGATTACAGCCTCCAGCATAGTTAACACTTGGGATCCTCCTGTCACTCCAGAAATATAAATGGGTTTCACCCCTTGATACCTTGATGGCATCAGAGTACACTGTGCACCGGTATCTACTAGAGCCTTATACTTCTGTGGGACTGATGTGCCAGGCCATCTGATCCACACAGTCCAGTAAACCCGATTATCCCTCTCCTCCACCTGGCTGGAGGCAGGGCCCCTCTAATAGTGATCATAAAATTCTCCACTTCTGTCTTGTAGAAAGGGATTAGTATTCCTTATCACAGGAGCTGGAGTAAAATCAGCTCTTTCACTCCATCTGGGAAACTGCTCGCCAGAGACTGGAGCAGCAGCTTTCCTGGGAGGATCATCCTTGACCATTGTTCTCCTCTTCAGTTCACGCACCCGTTGCTCCAGAGCTGAAGTAGTTATTCCATCCCACTTTCTCATGTCTTCTCCGTGATCCCGCAGGTAAAACCATAGGGTGGCCCGGGGCGTGTACCTCCTATATTTTCTTTCTGGAGCAGTAGGGCGCCTTCTGTTAATAGCTGAGACATGGGTTGGTACGCATGGGGAGCTGGATAGATTGGATAAATCGTCTCTCAATTTTTTGAACTCCTTGGTCAGGAGTTTTTCCACAGCTGAAATGATGGAAGGGATGAGATTGTCTTCAAACTCTCTGAGTTGACGAATCAGGCAATCCACTGTTAGTGATATTCCATCATTCCAGGTCATTGATGCCAATGTGTGGGCATATCATGATAGTGCACTCTGTGTAAGTTTCCGCCACATGGGTCGTGTACATTCGACTTCATCTGGATCTACGGATGTGTTCCTGGCATCCGGCCTACGATAGATCATCTCTAGAATGGCTGATTCCCTCAGGGACTGGATGCCTTTCTCTATCGTGGTCCAGTTGGCTGAGCGACTCATAATATCGTCTTTGTAGGGAAACCTTTCCTTCACAGCTGCCAGGAGCCGCCTCCAAAGACTGAGGGCTCGCTTCTCTCTTGCAATCGCTTTGTCAATTCCTCCTTCCTTAGCAAGTGATCCCAGCTGCTTGGCTTCCCTACCTTCTACTTTGTGACCGTCGGCCCCATTGTCCCAGCATCGGAGCAACCAGGTGACAATGTGCTCTCCTGGAAGATGGGTGAAATCTTATTGCATATTCCATAGTTCGGTTGAGGTCCGGGGTCAAGAAATGACCTCTTCTTCTTCTTCTTCCTCTTCCTCTGACCCACGTAGTAGTAGCTCTTGTTCAGATGCTGTTCCGTGTAGTAATGGCATTGGGTCTTCATCTTTCTTCGCTTCGCGGGTTGCTCTTTGTGCCTCTCGTTTGCTTTTGCTTACAGGGGCAACAGACATTGTCACAAACTGACCATTTGGTTTAGCTGCAGTGTTTGTCACTGTGGTTGGAGTGGCTGCAGTGTCTGCCACTAGGATTGGAGTGGTTGCAATGTCTATTGCTGGGGTTGGTGCAGCTGTTGTGCTTGGGTGTTGAGTAACACCAACAGCTGCATTGTCTGTTGCTGTCGGGGTTTGAGTAGCTACTGTGCTTGTCACTGGGGTTGGTGTAGCTGCGGTGCTTGAAGTAGCCATATTGTCTGTTGCTGTCGGGGTTTGAGTAGCTACTGTGCTTGTCACTGGGGTTGGTGTGGCTGCGGTGCTTGGAGTAGCCACACTGTCTGTTGCTGTTGGGGTTTGAGTAGCTACTGTGCTTGTCACTGGGGTTGGTGTAGCTGCTGTATTTGAAGTTGGAGTAGTTGCGTTGTCTGTTGTGGTCAGGGTTTGAGTAGCTGTTGTGCTTGTCACTGGGGTTGATGTAGCTGCTGTACTTGGAGTAGCTGTGTTGACTGTTGTGGTCAGGGTCTGAGTAGCTGCTGTGCTTGTAGTTGGCATAGCTGCGTTGTCTGTTGCTTTGCCATCAGATCCAGAGACACATTTTTCCCTTTGAAGGTGCTGGATAGTGTTGAGCAGGGCTCTGTAGGCGTAGGCCAAGCCCCAGCACGTTGCCATGATTTGTCCCTCTCTGGTATAACCAGGACGACAGCACGCCTCGTTTAAGTGTTTTACTAGTTATTCCGGATGTTGCACTTGTTCAGGGGTGAAGTTCCAAAGCACTGGAGCGGCCCTCTGGCCTAGATACTTGCCCGTGCTATCCCACACACCCTGCCACTCATGACTGTCCAGCCTCAGGGAAAATCTCTTGGTGGTCCTCCTATATCGTCGTCTAGTCCTAGACCAGATTTGAACCTGATACTGCTGAATTTTTGAGATTAAACGAAATAGGATGTTCCTAGGACGGGATGGCCGTGGGTAAAACACACTCCGTATGTTTGCCAACATGCTGATCCCCAGCACAATCAGCAGGCAGGTTTCAAGGGTATTCAAAGGCCATCTAAAACCTTCAGAACTCTCAACTGCTGTTGCAAATAGGCTGGTGGGGGAACGGGGGGTGAAAGAGAATGCTTCCTTCGTAAGTTTACCCCCCGAGGAGAAAAAAAAAGATATGCAATTGCTGAAATATTTCATTATATACCTCCCAAAGTATAGAGGTGATGGCCACGCTGGAAGCACAAACCAGACCAGTTTCATGATCAATGAGTCTATTGTATTACAAGTCATTACCATGAAGTACAGTGAAACAAGAACCTTAGCCCAGGCCCCCCAGCCGATAAACACTAAAACAGCAAATAGTGGCTGTAAGTAAGGTACAACATGCTGAAACTCTGAGATCAAGCGCAACAAGTCTGAGAGCCAAATAATCACCATTGTGATGAGTAGTAACAATGAATGCTTATCACAAATATGATTAAACACACTCTGGTCAGATCTGTCGTTATCTCAACCTTTCGTGCCCCACGTTGGGCACCAAAAAGAACTGTCCTGGTTTGAGCCCAGCCGGTAACTCAGAACCACACAGCCGCTCGCTCACTCCCCCCCTTCCTCCCCCCCCCACTCCCGGAGTGATGTGGAGGAGAATCGGAAGAATGTAACTCCCACGGGTTGAGATAAGAGCAGTCCCGCAACTAAGGTATAATACAAAACCACTACTGCTACCACCAATGATAATAATGATTAGTGAAATAACAAGGGGAGAGGATACAATTGCTCACCACCAGCCGACCGATACCGAGCCCGACCCAAGCAGTGATCTGGGCCTTCCGGGTAACTCCCCCCGGTTTATATAGTGGGCATGATGTGCTGTGGTATGGAATACCCCTTTGGCTAGTTTGGGTCAGGTGTCCTGTCTCTGCTTCCTCCCGGCTTCCCCTCCTGCCTGGCAAAGCATGAGACTGAGAAAGTCCTTGGTTGAAATAAACATTAGAATCATAGAATCATAGAATCATAGAATCATAGAATCATAGAATCGTAAGGGTTGGAAAGGACCTTAAGATCATCTAGTTCCAACCCCCCTGCCATGGGCAGGGACACCTTGCCCTAAACCATGTGGCTCAAGGCTCTGTCCAACCTGGCCTTGAACACCGCCAGGGATGGAGCATCCACAACCTCCCTGGGCAACCCATTCCAGTGCTTCACCACCCTTACTGTAAAGAACTTCTTCCTTATATCTAATCTAAACTTCCCCTGTTTAAGTTTGAACCCATTACCCCTTGTCCTACCACTACAGTCCCTAAGGAAGAGTCCCTCCCCAGCATCCTTGTAGACCCCCTTCAGATACTGGAAGGCTGCTATGAGGTCACCACGCAGCCTTCTCTTCTCCAGGCTGAACAGCCCCAACTTTCTCAGCCTGTCTTCATATGGGAGGTGCTCCAGCCCTCTTATCATCCTCGTGGCCCTCCTCTGGACTCGCTCCAACAGCTCCATGTCCTTTTTATGTTGAGGACACCAGAACTGTACGCAGTACTCCAAGTGGGTCTCACAAGAGCAGAGTAGAGGGGCAGGATCACCTCCTTTGACCTGCTGGTCACGCTTCTTTTGATGCAGCCCAGGATACGGTTGGCTTTCTGGGCTGCAAGCGCACACTGCTGGCTCATGTTAAGCTTTTCGTCAACCAACACCCCCAAGTCCTTTTCTGCAGGGCTGCTCTGAATCTCTTCTCTGCCCAGCCTGTAGCAGTGCCTGGGGTTGCCCCGACCCAGGTGTAGGACCTTGCACTTGGCTTGGTTAAACTTCATAAGGTTGGCATCGGCCCACCTCACAAGCGTGTCAAGGTCCCTCTGGATGGCATCCCTTCCCTCCAGCGTATCAACCGAACCACACAGCTTGGTGTCATCGGCAAACTTGCTGAGGGCGCACTCAATCCCACTGCCCATGTCACCGACAAAGATGTTGAACAGGACCGGTCCCAACACCGATCCCTGAGGGACACCACTCGTCAGAGGTTTCCAACTGGACATCGAGCCATTTACCACAACTCTTTGCATGCGGCCATCGAGCCAGTTCTTTATCCACCGAGTGGTCCATCTATCAAATTGATGTCTCTCCAATTTAGAGACAAGGATGTCATGTGGGACAGTGTCGAATGCTTTGCACAAGTCCAGGTAGATGACATCAACTGCTCTGCCGCTGTCCATCAGTTCCGTGGCTCCATCATAGAAGGCCACCAAATTGGTCAGGCAGGATTTCCCCTTAGTGAAGCCATGTTGGCTGTCACCAACCACCTCGTTGTTTTTCATGTGCCTTAGCATGTTTTCCAGGAGAAAATGTTCCAAGATTTTGCCAGGCACAGAGGTGAGACTGACTGGTCTGTAGTTCCCCGGGTCTTCCACCTTCCCCTTCTTGAAAATGGGGGTTATATTACCCTTCTTCCAGTCATCGGGAACTTCACCTGACTGCCAGGATTTTTCGAATATGATGGACAGTGGCTTAGCAACTTAATTCGCCAGCTCCTTCAGGACCTGTGGATGGATTTCATCAGGTCCCATGGACTTGTGCACGTTCAGGTTCTTAAGATGGTCTCGAACCTGATCCTCTCCTACAGTGGGCCTAAGGTCTTCGTTCTCACAGTCCCTGCATTTGCTTTCCAAGACTTGGGTTGTGTGGTCAGAGCATTTGCTGGTGAAGACTGAGGCAAAGAAGTCATTAAGAACCTCAGCCTTCTCCAAATCCATGGTAGCCAGTTCTCCTGATAGCTTCTGGAGAGGGCCTACATTGTCCCTAGCCTGTCTTTTATTTGCTATGTATCTATAGAATCCTTTCCTGTTATCTTTTACATCCCTTGCCAAACTTAATTCTAGCTGGGCCTTAGCTTTCCTAACCTGGTCCCTAGCTTCTCGGGCAATGCTCCTGTATTCTTCCCAGGCCGCCTGTCCTTGCTTCCACCTTCTATAAGCTTCTTTTTTCCCTCTAAGTTTCCTCAGCAGCTCCTTGTCCATCCATGGAGGTCTCCTGGCCCTCCTGCTGCACTTTCTTCTAGTCGGGATGCAACACTCTTGAGCACGTAGCAGGTGATCCTTGAATATCAGCCAGCAGTCTTGGGCCCCCCTGCCCTCTAGGACTGTATCCCATGAAACCTTACTAAGGAGGTTCCTGAAGAGGTCAAAGTCTGCTTTCTTGAAGTCCAGGGCAGTGAGCTTGCTGCACGCTCTTCTCACCGTCCTGAGGATCTCAAACTCAACCATCTCCTGATCACTAGAGCCAAGGCTGCCCTGGAGCGTTACATTTCCAACCAGTCCCTCCCTGTTGGTGAGCACAAGGTCCAGCATGGCACCTCTCCTCGTCGGCTCCTCTACTGCTTGAAAGAGGAAGTTGTCTTCCACACAATTAAGGAACCTCCTGGATTGCTTGTGCCGGGCCGTACCATCCCTCCAACAGATGTCAGGATGGTTGAAGTCCCCCATGAGGACCAGGGCCTGCGAGCGTGAGGCTGCTCCTATCTGTCTGTAGAGCGCTTCATCCACAGAGTCCTCTTGATCAGGCGGCCTGTAACAGATCCCCACCGTAATGTCCCCCGTTGCTGTTTTCCCTTTGATCCTGACCCACAAACACTCTGTTACCTCATCACCCATCCCCAGACAGAGTTCCATACTCTCTAGCCTATCACTGACATAGATAGCAACGCCCCCTCCCCGTCTGCCTGGCCTGTCTTTTCTAAACAGCCTGTAACCTTCCATTCCGACATTCCAGTCATAGGAGCCATCCCACCATGTTTCTGTGATACCAATGACATCATATTCCCGTAACCTTGCACACATCTCTAATTCCTCTTGCTTGTTCCCCATACTACGGGCGTTTGTATAGAGGCACCTTATCCGAGCTCCAAATGAAGCCGACTCAATGGCTGGGGCAGCTGGAACATCTCTACATCTCTCCAAGCACTTATTACAGGTGCTGGCAACTGACCAGGAATGTTGGGATGGATCAATGCTCCCCTCCCCCAACACATCTAGTTTAAAGCTTTCCTGACCAGCCTGGCAAGCCTCCTACCAAAACAGCTCTTCCCCTTCTTTGTCAGACCAGCTCCACCAGCCTCCAGTAGATCTGGCCTCCCAAATGGAGCCCCATGTTCTAAATAGCCAAACCCCTGACTATGGCACCAGCTTTCTAACCATTTATTAACCTGCCAGACACGCCTAGCTTTTTTAAGGTCCTCCCCTTTGCCCTGGAGAATCGATGAAAAAACTATCTGAGCTCCAGAGCCCCTAACCACCTCTCCCAGGGCTCTGTAGTCCTTCTTAATGTCCTCCAGGCAACTGCTGTCTATATCTCTAGCACCCACATGGACGACTAGAAGGGGGTAATAGTCAGCAGGACTTACTAGAGCAGGCAGCCTCTCAGCAACATCCCTGATCCGAGCCCCCGGCAGGCAACACACCTCCCTGGAGACTGGATCAGGCCGGCAGATGAGTGCCTCTGTGCCTTTCAAAGTAGAGTCCCCTACTACTATGACCCTCAACCCATTACTTAGCAACAACTAAAAACATCAGTGTTATGAGCGTTGTTCCCAGGCTGAAAGTTAAAAAACACAGCACTGCACTAGCTACTAAGAAGGAGAAAAATGACTGCTGTAGCTGAACCCAGGACACCCCCTTTTTTGTTTTGTACATCTACCTGTTTGATGGCTCGATCAATAAGAGATTGCATAAGTTTCATTAAACAAGGAATACAAATTAACAAGCTAATAAACGCTAAGAAAACGAGAGCTCCTAATGCAATCAATTTTTTTACCCATGCTCTTATTCCAGCAAATAAACCTGTAAAAGGGTTCCAGTCATCCTCAACCTGAAGTTTTCCTGTGAGTTCTTTAAGAGTTTGTATACTTTTGTGAACCAATTCAGAGTGGTCTCAAAGGTTCATGCAACATAGACCTTCAAAGTCCTCACACCCATGACCATAGGCAAGGAGAAGAAAATCTATGGCAGCCCAGTTTTGTAAGGTTGCATGTCTTACGGAATCTGTATCAAGGAGGAGACTGGAAAGAGCATTAGATGTGGCATTTGTTTGCTTTGCAAGCCAACATCCTAATTTGTTTAGAGTTGCAAGAGCTTGTGCAGCGGCTACTCCTGGTGCAAGAAAGGACACTGAGATTATCTCTGCAGGACTCTGGAATGTAGCCGTGTCTTTGCAGTCAGGAGTAAAAGTATGAGCAGATCTTTTTAACCTGCGGAGATGGTGGAATCTAGTATAATTCAGTATCATAGAAATATTTGGGGTTAACACTGTTAATCTGCCTAAACTACAAGGGCCTCCTCGTAGGTGAGAAGGGATGCCAGGCCATGCTCGATCTCCGCAGATTAGAAAGACGCCTCGGAGAAGCGATATAGGACTATTAGAAAAGCGAGAAATGTTAACAGACATATGATTACACCATATAGAAGCATTTCGATAGACAAAGAAGAGTTAACAATTTGAATTAATGATTGATTCTGACCTGTATAATTAAAATACAAACATTCATCCATTTTAACAGAACCTAACAAATCAATTTCTTGAGGTTCAAAAAATTAAGAACATTCATAGGGTGTGTATCCCCCACTCCCCCTTTTTTGTTTTGTACATTTTGGCCCATGGGAGAGTGTGAGATATCTGTTGTTGGAAAAGTACTAAGGTAGGTTTGGCTGTATATCCAAGTCCGTTATCAGTTTTAACTTTTTTTCTTTTTCTTTTTTTCATGCAGCAAATCACTTTATTGCCTATTGCTCTAGCTTTTATACCATTCTAGCAAAAGCTATCTTTAGCCTATTGCTCTAACTCTTATACCAAGCTATTTTATCACATCATGTTTAGTTCCTGGTTTACAGTTTTGTTTTTTCAACATTCTTTGTCGTTTCACAAACAGTCCCAAAATAACCAGTTCCTTATCTTTCTGTTCTCCACCTCCTGTCCAGCTGGGTTGCTCTGCTTAATCACACAGTGTACTTTGCTTCTTCTTTAACTCTTTCTTCTCCAGCCAAGTAGTTACTTCTCTTTGGCAGCGATCAAATAGTTTCTATCCTCTTCCACATAGTGTATTGCATGTCCGTCATTATCAAACAAAACAACGTTTTAAAATCTTTTGGGGTAAATAAATACATGTGTATCACAGAGAGACTGTATCAAATGGGTTGTATATGGGGCCCCAAGTCCATGGTCCGTCACTGTTCATCTGATATCTTGATCAGGCATATACATCACAGGGAAAGCACACAGTACATCCGCATCCCCTGCTCGTCTCGCTTCTCCCCTTACAGCTGCCCATTTATCATGAGGGTCTGGGGGATATAAATCTGGTTCTTGTTCTGGATCAATCGGTCCTGGGTCAAATTGATCATCGGGGTCATCATAGGAATTATCAGGAGGCAGAACTGCAGGAGCAGCAGCAACAGGCTGAGTTTTTGGTCTTACGGCAGAGTCCACCAAAGAAGGGGGCGGAGGGGGAGCCGAAAGTGCCGCTTCTACTTCCATTGATTGTGAGCCGACATGAGCTTTTAAAGTTTCAAAAATAGTTCACCAAGGGGTCAGTAAAGTGGCGGCAACCTTATCATTTTTCGTGGCACGGTCCCACAGATAAACACCAATTTTGTCCCAAATCTCTGGGGTATAAATATTAGTGGAATTAATAAATGGGTCAGCTTTTGATGCTCATAGAAGAACACGTTTCAATTCTTCCTCATCTATTTTCTTCCCATACTTCTTAAGAATATTAGTAAAGACTTGTAAAACACTTCTTTGTTCTTTTGTTAAAGCACTCCCCATAGTTCTCAGCCGCTTACCTTCATCCAGTGATAGGTAATAGAGCGCTCTGGATACTCTTCCTTTCAGCATTTAATCCTGTAGTTCGGCTGAGCTACGCCACCGGATCGACAGCTAGTCTTCGTGCCCCATGTTGGGTGCCATTTGTGGCGTATTGAAAGCACGGACTCAGGTCGGTGAGGATACTGAGACAAACTTTATTACAATCAAGCCCCTTTTATTCCCTCATTCGGTACCTTCTCAACATGCCCGGGCATGCCAGGCTTTTCCTGTTTCCCAACATCCTGGCTTATCTGTCTCCCAACATCCTGGCTTATCTGTGTCTCAACATCCTGGCCCATCAGCCCAAGGCTTGTTTGGTATCAGGGCCTCATAGCTTGCATTCAGAGTGTTGCTCAAGCCCATCATGCAGATCCTGTCACCTTTACCTCCCACATCATTTTAGGACCATCAGAAGACTGCAGAGAGCTGTCTGTTGTTTTGCCTCTAGTATCCCAAAGTACCTGATGTTTCAGGGAAAGGTAAAATGTACACACCACATAGACATGCTTTGCTTCCAGCCGGTTTGTCCCGGGGTCAGCTAAAGCAGTCATTTTTTTACTTCTTAGTAGCTGGTGCAGTGCTGTGTTTTTGACTTTCAGCCTGGGAACAACGCTGATAACACCGATGTTTTTAGTTGTTGCTAAGTAATGTTTACTCCGACCAAGGACTTTCTCAGTCTCATGCTCTGCCAGGGAGGAGGGGAAGCCGGGAGGAAGCAGAGACAGGACACCTGACCCAAACTAGCCAAAGGGGTATTCCATACCACGGCACGTCATGCCCAGTATATAAATTGGGGGGAGTTACCCGGAAGGCACAGATCACTGCTTGGGTTGGGCTCGGTATCAGTCGGCGGGTGGTGAGCAATTGTATCCTCTCCCCTTGTTATTTCACTAATCATTATTATCATTGGTGGCAGCAGTAGTGGTTTTGTATTATACCTTAGTTACTGGACTGCTCTTATCTCAACCTGTGGGAATTACATTCTTTTGATTCTCCTCCCCATCCCTCTGGGAGCGGAGGGAGGAAGAACGGGGGGAGTGAGTGAAAGGCTGCGTAGTTCCAAGTTACCAGCTGGGCTTAAACCATGACAGTTCTTTCTGGCAGCCAACATGGGGCACGAAGGGTTGAGATAATGACAGATCTGACCAGAGTGTGTCTAATCATATTTGTGATAAGCATTCATTGTTTCGGATTAATAGTCACTCTCACAATGCTGATTTATTTGATCTCAGAGTTGTTGCACTGGATCTCAGAATTTCAGCATGTCGTACCTTACTTACAGCCAGTATTTGCTGTTTTAGTGTTTATCGGCTGGGGGGCCTGGGCTAAGGTTCTTGTTTCACTGTACTTCATGGTAATGACTCATAATGCAATAGACTCATTAATAATGAAACTGGTCTGGCTTGCGTTCCCAGAGTGGTCATCACCTCTATACTTTGGGAGGTATATAATGAAATTTTTTAGCAATTACATATCTTTTTTTTTCTCCTCGGGGGTCAACCCATGAAGGAGGCATTCCCTCACACCCCCCGCTCCTCCACCAGGCTATTTACAACAGCATTTGAGAGTTCTGAAGGTTTTGGATGGCCTTTGAATACCCTTGAGACCTGCCTGCTGATTGTGCTGGGGATGAGCATGTTGGCACACATACGGAGTGTGTTTTACCCATGGCCATCCCACCCTGGGAACACCCTATTTCATCTGATCGTGAAAGTTAAGCAGTATCGGTTTCAAATCTGGTCTAGGGTTAGACGACGATACAGGAGGACCACCAAGGGATTTTCCCTGAGGCTGGACAGTCATGAGTGGCAGGGTGTGTGGGATAGTATGGGCAAGTATCTAGGCCAGTGGGCCCCTCCAGTGCTTTGGAACTTCACCCCTGAACAAGTGCAACATCCGGAAAAACTAGTAAAACACTTAAACGAGGCGTGCTGTTGTCCTGGTTATACCAGAGAGGAACAAATCATGGCAATGTGCTGGGGCGTGGCCTATGCCTACAGAGCCTTGCTCAGAACTAACCTTCAAAGGGAAAAAGATGTCTCTGTCTTGCGTGAAAAAGTAAAATAATATGGCAGAAAATAAACCCCCTTGCTTTCCAGCTGATCCTCAGATATTAGAGGGGCTGGGTGCAGCTAGGCTTAGATTCTGAGTGATGCCCAATTTGCCACTATCAGTCCGGTCGCATTCAATATATTGAATAATCACAATTCCGGATGCACTAATAGTGCACTGCACCTTCAGTCTAATCGTGCTCACGAACTAGCACGGCCACACTGAGGGAGCTGGTTGCGTTCAATGAGAGATTTACGATTAGCTACGTAAACAGTGCAGTTTATTAACGCAACAGATACAGGTTCTTATGGATTGCCAGTGATAAGTACACTGTCTGCAAAAGCACATGCAAATAATAAGGTATACAACCGCGTGACAAAGTTATGAATAATACAGCCTGGCTTTAAAGTATGAAAGTAAAAAGTAACTCTATATAGAGATTCCTAATTTTCCCGGGGAAGCACTGGATACAGTGCAAGTCTTACCCAAAGGCGTCCCTATGGGGGGGAAGAAAGGTCCAGCCCATTGACCGGTCCCAGGAGTCGAGAGTAGTCAGCTGATGGGGTCTTCCTCGGCTCATCCACGATGATGTCTTCCCTAAAGACCCCCACTTTTTGGATCATTTTTATAGTATTTTTCACTTTCAAGGTGGAGCTTGAGTGACTCTAGTCATACATACCTTTATTGTTATTGGTGTAAATTTTCCTCGCTTCGCTTTTAAAGGTACATGCCACAAAAAATTCAAAGAGCATGCTCAAAGAGGGGTGGTGGTCTCACTTTGGAGGTGGGTAGCATTGGAGGTGGAGGTGTGTTTTCGTATTAAAATGCATTATAATGAAGCAAAGTTCACACAAAGGACAGCATTTTGTCAAAAGATGACAGACCGTTGGCTCAGGGCAGCAAGTATGCAGCTTATCAGTTTTAAGTACCACCTAGTTCCCATCTCTGCTGGTGTTGGGACAGAGTTTGGCCGCAGAATCTCCACTCTGCTCCATCCTCCGTCAAGCAATGTTGCCACGGGAACTGCTGTGGAGTGAATTCCTGGCATACCACGTGCAGCTGCATCTTACCCTGAAAGTCCGTTTTTCCTTTATGTGTGAGCAATGCTACATTTTTAAATATAAGTTTAATTTCTAAATCATACTCAGTAATTATTCCACACTCTGGATCTGATGGCAAAGCAACAGACAACGCAGCTACTCCAACTCCAAGCAGAGCAGCTACACCAACCCCAGTGACAAGCACAGCAGTTGCTCAAACCCTGACCACAATAGACAACGCAGCTACTCCAACTCCAAGCAGAGCAGCTACACCAACCCCAGTGACAAGCACAGCAGTTGCTCAAACCCTGACCACAATAGACAACGCAGCTACTCCAACTCCAAGCACAGCAGCTACACCAACCCCAGTGATAAGCACAGTAGTTGCCCAAACTGTGACCACAACAGACAAAGCAGCTACTCCAACTCCAAGCACAGCAGCTACACCAACCCCAGTGATAAGCAAAGTAGTTGCCCAAACTGTGACCACAACAGACAACGCAGCTACTCCAAGCACTGCAGCTACACCAACTACAGCGACAAGTACAGCAGCTACTCAAACCCCAACAGCAACAGACAATGCAGCTGTTGGTGTTACTCAACCCCCAAGCACTGCAGCTGCACCAACCCTGGCAACAGACACTGCAGCCACTCCAACCACAGTGATAGACACTGCAGCTTAACCGAATGGCCAATTTGTGACAATATCAGTTGCCCCTGTAAGCAAAAGCAAAGGAGAGCCACAAAGAGCAACCCGTGCAGTGAAGAAAGATGAAGACCCAGTGCAATTACTACAGGGGACAGCATCTGAACAAGAGTTACTACTACATGGGTCAGAGGAAGAGGAAGAAGAAGAAGAGGTGACTTCTCGAGCCCGGACCTCGACCGAGCTGTGGAATATGCGAAAAAATTTCACCCATCTTCCAGGGGAGCACATTGTCACCTGGTTGCTCCGATGCTGGGACAATGGGACCGACGGTCACAAACTAGAAGGTAGGGAAGCCAAGCAGCTGGGATCACTTGCTAGGGAAGGAGGAATTGACGAAGCGATTGCAAGAGAGAAATGAGCCCTCAGCCTTTGGAGGTGGCTCTTGGCAGCTGTGAAGGAAAGGTTTCCCTACAAGGACGATGTTATGAGTCGCTCAGACAACTGGACCACGATAGAGAAAGGCATCCAGTCCCTGAGGGAATCAGCCATTCTAGAGATGATCTATCATAGGCCGGATGCTGGGAATGCATCCGTAGATCCAGATGAAGTCGAATGTACACGACCCATGTGGCAGAAACTTACACGGAGTGCGCCATCATCATATGCCCCCTCACTGGCATCAATGACCTGGAATGACATAGCACCACCAACAGTGGATGAAGTGACTTGTAAACTCCAAGAGTTTGAAGACAATCTCACCCCTTCCATCCTTTCAGCTGTGGAAAAACTCCTGACCCAGGAGTTCAAAGAATTGAGAGATGATCTATCCAATCTATCCAGCTCCCCACGTGTACCAACCCATGTCTCAGCTATTAACAGAAGGCACCCTACTGCTCGAGAGAGAAAATATAGGAGGTACACGCCACGGGCCACCCTATGGTTTTACCTGCGGGATCACGGAGAAGACATGAGAAAGTGGGATGGAAAACATACCTCAGATCTGGACCAACAGGTGGGTGCGTGAACTGAAGAGGAGAACAATGGTCAAGGATGGTTCTCCCATGAAAGGTGAGCAGTTTCCCAGATGGAGTGAAAGAGCTGATTTTACTCAACTCCTGTGATAAGGAATTCTAATCCCTTTCTACAAGACAGAAGTGGAGAATCTTATGATCACTATTAGAGGGGCCCTGCCTCCAGCCAGGTGGAGGAGAGGGACAATCGGGTTTACTGGACTATGTGGATCAGATGGCCTGGCCCATCAGTCCCACAGGAGTATGAGGCTCTAGTAGATACCGGTGCACAGTGTAATCTAATGCCATCAAGGTATCAAGGGGTAGAACCCTTTTGTATTTCTGGAGTGAGAGGAGGATCCCAAGAGTTGACTGTACTGGAGGCTGAAAACAGCCTGACTGGGAGGAAGTGGCAAAAGCACCCCATTGTAACTGGTCCAGGGGCTCCATGCATCCTTGGCATAGGTTGTCTCAGGAGAGGGTACTTCAAAGACCCAAAAGGGTATAGATGGGCTTTTGGTATCACTGCCTTGGAGACAGAGGAAATTAAGCAGCTGTCCACCTTACCCGGTCTCTCAGAGGATCCTTCTGTTGTGGGGTTGCTGAAGATCGAAGAACAACAAGTGCCAATCGCGACCACAACAGTGCACCGGTGGCAATATCACACCAACTGAGACTCCCTGATTTCCATCCATAAGCTGAGCTGTAGGCAGTACTTCATCTCTATACTTACTCATGGATGGTGGCAAATGCCCTGTGGGGGTGGTTGCAGCAATGGAAGCAGAGCAACTGGCAACGCAGAGGGAAACCCATCTGGGCTGCTGCACTGTGGCAAGATATCGCTGCCTGGGTGCAGAACCTGGTGGTGAAGGTACGCCACGTAGATGCTCATGTACCCAAGAGTCAGGCCACTGAGGAACACCAGAACAACCAGCAAGTGGATAAAGCTGCTAAGATTAAAGTGGCTCAGATGGACTTAGATTGGCAACATAAGGGTGAATTATTTTTAGCCCAGTGGGCCCATGACACCTCAGGCCATCAAGGCAGAGATGCAACATATAGATGGGCTCGTGATCGAGGGGTGGACTTAGCAATGGACACTATTGCCCAGGTTATTCATGAATGTGAAACATGCTGCAATTAAGCAAGCTGAGCGGTTAAAGCCTCTCTGGTATGGAGGACGATGGCTGAAGTACAAGTATGGGGAGGCCTGGCAGACTGACTATATCACACTCCTACTGACCCCCCAAGGCAAGCGCTATGTGCTTACCATGGTGGAAGCAACCACCGGATGGCTGGAAACATACACTGTGCCCCACACCACTGCCCGGGACACTATCCTGGGCCTTGAGAAACAAGTTTTGTGGCGACACGGCACCCCAGAGAGAATTGAGTCAGACCATGGGACTCATTTCCGGAACAACCTTATAGACACTTGGGCCAAAGAGCATGGCATTGAGTGGGTATATCACATCCCCTACCATGCACCAGCCTCTGGGAAAATTGAACGGTACAATGGGCTGTTAAAAACTACACTGAGAGCAATGGGTGGTGGGACTTTTAAACACTGGGATACACATTTACCAAAAGCCACCTGGTTGGTCAACAGTAGGGGATCTGCCAACAGGGCTGGCCCAGCCCAATCAGAACTTTTACACACTTTAGAGGGGGATAAAGTTCCTGTGGTGCACATAAAGAATTTGTTGGGGAAGACAGTCTGGGTTATTCCTGCTTCAGGTAAAGGCAAACCCCCTCGTGGGGTTGCTTTTGCTCAGGGACCTGGATATACTTGGTCGGTCATGTGGGAAGATGGGGAAGTCCGATGTGTACCTCAAGGGGATTTAATTTTGGAGGAAAACAGACAATGAACTCAATTGTATGCTGTTGCCTGTTCTATAACACTTTTATAGCCCACCAGCTAGATATCTTCAGGTCACCAGCAATTGACCCTGACTTCCCTCCGATCATCACCACAACAAAGACTAAATTTTGACAAAACCAGATGAGCTCAGCAGTGACCAGATGAGTTTGGCGGTGTCATCAGCAGGCAACAACCCAACACTACACACCGTCCCTCCTGCCCTGAAAGAGTATTAGAAGAGATGGAGCCAGACAACACTGGCCTTAACAGTGAGCCCCGAGGGACACCACTAGTGACCAGTTTCCAACTAGATGTGATGCCGTTTACCACCAGTCTTTGGGCTCGGCCATCCAGCCAGTTTCTAACCCAGTGAAGAATCCACCTATCCAGGCCATGAGCAGCCAAGTTGTCCAGGAGAATGCTTTGAGAGACAGTGTCAAATGCTTTACTTACGTCCAAATAGACAATGTCCGCAGCCTTTCCCTCATCAACCAGGTGGGTCACCTTATCGTAGAAGGAGATCTGGTTGGTTAAGGAGGACCTGCCCTTCATGAACCCATGCTGACTGGGCCTGATCCCTCTGTTTTCCCTCACATCCTTTATGATCTCACTTAGGATCACCTGCTCCATGACCTTCCCCAGCACTGAGGTCAGGCTTACAGGCCTGTAGTTTCCAAGGTCTTCCTTCCTTCTCTTTTTATAGAGAGGCATCACGTTGGCCAACCTCCAGTCCCCTCGGACCTGCCCTCTAGACCAGGACTGCTGATAGATGATGGAGAGTGGCTTAGCAAGCTCCTCTGCCAGATCCTTCAGCATTCTTGGGTGTAACCCATCTGGCCCCACAGACTTGTATATGTCTAAGTGGAGCAGGAGGTCTCTAATAATTTCTCCCTGAATTATGGGGACTTCAGTCAGCTCCCCATCTCCGCCATCCAACTCAGGGAACTGAGTACCCTGAGGATGGCTGGTGTGACTATTAAAGACTGAGACAAAGGCAGCGTTAAGTACCTCAGCCTTTTCCTTATCCTCAGTCACTAGGTTTCCTCTAGTATCCAGCACAGGATGGAGGTTCTCCTCAGCCCTCCTTTTATTGCTAATACATTTGAAAATGTACTTTTTATTAACTTTCATGGCAGTGGCCAGATTTAGTTCCATCTGTGCCTTTGCCTTTCTCACTTTCTACATAACCCAACAACATCCTTGTACTTTTCATGGGGTAACTGTCCCTTCTTCCACAGGTGATAAATTCTCTTTTTTTCCTGAGTTCAAGCACTATATCCCTGTTCAGTCAGGCTGGTCTTGTTTCCCGCTGGTTTGATTTTCAGCACATAGGGACTGCCCGCTCCTGTGCCTTAAGGATTTCATTCTTGAAGAGTGTCCAGCCTTCCTGGACCCCTTTGTCCTTTAGTAATGTTTCCCAAGGAATTCTGCCAACCAGCGTCCTAAACAGGCCAAAGTGTCTGGAAGTCTAAGGTGGAGGTTTTGCTGACCTTCTTCCTGACTTCTCCAAGGATCGAAAATTCAATCATTTGGTGATCACTTTGCCCAAGATGGCCTCCAACTGTCACATCACCTACCAGTCCTTCTCTGTTTGTGAACAGCCATTCTAGCCAGGTATCTCCCCTAGTTGGCTCACTAACCAGCTGGGTTAGAAAATTATCTTCCACACCCTCCAAGAACCTCCTGGATTGTTTCTTCTCTGCTGTGTTGTATTTCCAGCAGCCATCTGGTAGGTTGAAGTCCTCCACGAGAACAAGGGCAGGTGATCATGAAACTTCTCCCAGTTGTTTGAAGAGCACTTCATCTGAAGCTTCATCCTGGCTGGATGGTCTATAACAGACTCTTACCAGGATATCAGCTTGGTTGGCCTTCCCCCTGATCTTCACTCACAAACATTCAGCCTTCTCACTCACAACATTGAGTTCAAGGCAGTCAATGTGCTCCCTGACATACAATGCAACCCCACCACCTCTTTTACTTGCCTTTCTCTTCTGAAGAGCCTGTAGCCATCCATTGCAGCACTCCAATCATGTGAATCATTCCACCATGTCTCTGTGATGGCAATTATGTCATGATTTCCCTGCTGCACAATGGCTTCCAGCTCCTCCTGTTTGTTGCCTATGCTGCGGGCATTGGCATAGATGCATTTAAGTTGCCCTGTGGATCTGGACTCCAACAGCAGCATGCTACCTGTTGTGGTTTGAGCCCAGCTGGTAACTCGGAACCACGCAGCCACTCGCTCACTCCCCCCCTTCTTCCTCCCCCCAGTCCCGGAGGGATGGGGAGGAGAATCGGAAGAATGTAACTCCCATGGGTTGAGATAAGAGCAGTCCAGTAACTAAGGTATAATACAAAACCACTACTGCTACCACCAATAATAATAATGATAAGGGAAATAACAAGGGGAGAGGATACAATTGCTCACCACCTGCCAAACAATACCCAGCCCGACCCGAGCAGCGATCTGGGCCTTCCGGGTAACTCCCCCCAGTTTATATACTGGGCATGACATGCCATGGTATGGAATACCCCTTTGGCTAGTTTGGGTCAGGTGTCCTGTCTCTGCTTCCTCCCAGCTTCCCCTCCTCCCTGGCAGAGCATGAGACTGAGAAAGTCCTTGGTCAGAGTAAACATTACTTAGCAACAACTAAAAACATTGGTGTGCTATCAGCATTGTTCCCAGGCTGAAACTCAAAACCACAGCACTGCGCCGGCTACTAAGAAGGAGAAAAATGACTGCTATAGCTGAACCCAGGACTCTACCTCACGGCTTATGTCTAGTGAGCCTGGTGCTATCCCCTTCCCCCTTCAAACTTAGTTTAAAGCTCTCTCTATGAGCCCTGCTAGCCCCTAGGCTAGAATCTTTTTCCCCCTTTGGGACAGGCATACCCCATCTGCCACCAGCAGGCCTGATGCTGTATAAACTGACCCATGGTCAAAAACTCCACTTTCTGGTGCTGACACCAGTCACGGAGCCAGGAATTAATTAATGCAATTTTTCTGATGTAATCATTGTCACTGTTTGCAATTGGCAGGAGGGATAACACTGCTTGGGCTTCCGAACCCTGAACCAGTCACCCCAAGGCCCTGAAGTCCTTCTTGAAGATATTTCTCCATTGCCCGCCTGGAAGACTAATGAAGGATAGTAGTCACAGGGCTGTACCAGATGAGTGAGTTTTCTGGTGACGTCCCTTACCCTGGCCCCTGGGAGGCAGTAGACTTCTCTGTGAGTTTGGTCAGGCTGACATATGGGGCCCCTTAGGGTGGAGTCACCAATCACCACCACTCTTTTTTTTTTTTTTTTTTTACTACAGCTGGTCATAAAATGAGGTGATCTACGACTTTTCTGTGAGAACTCCTCTAACCTGGATGATCCCTTATCATCATCTTCCTCACTTTCCTGATCCTGAACTACTGGGGTCTCATATCTATTGTAAAGGGGTACTTGGGAAGGTGACATGAGCTGGGGGGTAATATGCCATCTACTCTGAGGAGTAACCTGTTTCCAACCTCCCTTGTCTCCTAGTTTCCTTCCCTCTGCCTGATAGCAAGAAGGTAGGGGATCCTGAAGTTCTTTTGTTTTGGATGGCTGGCTTGCCACTCTCAGGGATGGTAGAGCATGGGTCCACCAGTCGATTTCTTCCTCAGATTCCCTTATGCTCCTTAGCCATTCCACCTCTTCCCATAGCTCTGCCACCACACAGAGTAAATCATCAACCTGCTGACATCTTACACAGCCACCATCTAACATCACCGACAGGCTCTGGCACTTACTACAGCCAGATGCCTGGACTGTTACATGTTTATAAGGGACCTCTGTCTGTGTTGCCATATCCTTCCTGGCCAGCAGAGAGGACTTAATTTTCTTTGTTTTCTGTTGACAGGATGCCATCCTAGAGCACTTTCTCGATGACTGCTGGCCGAGTTTACCTCTGAAGCATGCCGGGCTACTAGACTCTTTTCACTCTCTTGCCCTGTTTGCCCGCTCTGTTTGCCACGCTCTCAAGGGTGGTGTGTTATCCACTCAGGGGTGGTGCCTACCCTCCTGGCACCGCCCCCTATGAATCAGCTGCTCGCATCAGCAGAGCTGCTGTCTCTTGGGCAAGTCTTGATGAGGACTTGGGGCTTCTTTGGTGGTTCTTATCATTCAGGATCGAGACTCCTGAACGCTGTGTTTTCCCCACGCTCTGGTGCTGAAGGCATCCTCTCTGGAGCTACTCACCTCGGCAAATGACCATTAATGGCCGTCAATGACCGTTTTAAATCTACCACCGAGTAGTAAATCTGAGTAGTAAACCTACATGTATTTCTCAAGGCAGCTAGTAGTTTAGGATCTTTTTGGATGAAAATTTCTAACATGCTGATCAGGAGTTACTCTAGCTTTTCCCAGTTGGGTCTTTAAGGGCTTTTTAGTCCTGCAGTATGTAGGCACTTTGCATCTAACTATTTGCCTAATATGATAGAAGGTTTAATCCGTAAAGTTGTGTTTTCTTAATCTAACCATCAAGGTGAGAATTTTAATTTGAGAATCTTCTTTCATTGCTCATCATTTCAATGTTTTTTTGATTCAGATACATAAATGAGGAGGATTCTTTGTTCATCGTATAATCTTCAAGGTCCAGACCCTGTAATAGTCAGGATCTGAGTGCATGCAAAACATTGCTCAAATCTTATATTTTGATTTCACAGAGTTCAGAGTAGGGAAACTACATTAGACAAAGTCTTTCTGCACATGTAGATCTGTTTGGGCCAGTATAATGTTTCATGAGAAATGTTTTAAAAGCCATTATTCCTCTTCTTTATTCTTCCCCCTCACACTTCTCCCTACTGCTTCAGAATTTGGGGATTTTTTTTTTTTTAAAGCAATCTCTTAAGCATCTTTCTTTAAATTTTGTGATATTTCAATCAGAACAGTCATTTAGTGTCCTCCTGTAGTAATGAGTCTGCCTTGTGGGGATTTTTTTTTCCCCCAGATTCGTTCCCTTGTTCTGCAGTATGCAGTTCAAAAATGTACCCTAAAATATATTAACTTCATTTACCTTAATGAAGCTAAGAATGCTAAACTCTGTCATGATGCGCTTGAAATGTCAATTTAATGCCAGTAATAGGAAGCAGATTTGTTGAGGGTGATTTTTCTACTGAAATTAGTACTATAAAGTATTGATATGTTTCCATCCATTTTGTGATGATAGATGTGGGGTTCAGATGTGTTTCGGGGATTGAGAGATTCTGGATGGAGAAGAACTTAAGCCACGCACACAAAATAAGCTAAAGATAGTTTATTACCCTATTATACATTAGCTAAAAAAACCCCCAATTATAGAGATATAATGCTATAGGCAGAGATTTAGAAAGGTACAGTTAAAAGAGTTAAACACAGATTCTTACCAACCCACACAGCTGTCCAATGACCAAGAGGCCAGCTCCGAGGTGCATCGTGACGAGAGGGGGTGGCAGGCACTACCTTAGCAGAGGCAACGTTGGCCTAGGTGGTAGTTAGATCTGCCTCCCCGTCTCTCCCGAACCCTGGGCTTTTTATCTGTTAAAAATGCACACTCATCAAAGTTAGCAGGGTGTTTGAAGAAGTTAGCAGGGCTTCGGGGCGGGCCGCCACGGACCAGTTCCTCTTTGTCAGACTCGTCTGACACAAGATACAAAATTTTTAATCATCTATATATAAAATATCCATAAATAAATGGTGTCCATGTGCTAAATAGCTAATGGACATAAAGACTTTTACTTGCCTTTCCTGTAAAAATCTTGTGAAAAGAAAAATGCAGAGACTAATGTAATGGATTATAGTAGCATCTTTTTTGCAGTCTATGCTTTTAAATTGATCTAAGCATGTTAATTATTTTTTTTCATTGGTAGACGATTGTACCGGTATTCAATACACACATTAATTTAGATTCAGCATAAAGTGTATTTCAACCTCTTTGCAGCTTTTCTTGAGCTCAGTAGCACTGCAAAGTTCAGTTAGTTTTCATTAACATAAAACTGCAGTGCTAATCATCAGAAGCTCAACAGGATAAGAGAGATGTGAAATTTCTGTAATCTTCTTTGTAGTGGTAATAAATAGGGTGGCAGAAGTATACAAAGTGTCAAAATGCAAACAAGGAATCAATGTGTGAAGTTTACAGTTCTAAACCACTTAAGCTGTGAAAGCACTCCAGATAAAAATAATAAAGTCAATTTCAAAAATATTTTGGAAATTATCAAGTTGATGGATATTTTCCTAAAATCAATTTCATAAAATATCCAAGCTATCTAAGCCTTCTTGTGCATAGTACAGCCTTCTAAATATACTGGGTTTTGTCCTTTCCTGCAAAGCTTTTACTTTCTTTTTTGTTCAACTGTTAGAGCAGGCTGTAATAAAAATGTACGTAAGGCTTTATCAGCTATTAAAGGAAGCACATGGTTTAGTTATAAATAAAGGGAGGAGTTTGTCTCATCATGACCTCTCTTTGTCTTTTCTTGGCACGGAGTGAGGCTTCTCTTCCATACTGTGTGGACTCCGCACTTGAGCTGAATTAGCTTTTGAATTTTTCATGTACTATAAATTGTGGGGAGAGATGGCATCAGCATGACAAGCTTGAGCAGTCCATTAAACAGAAGCAGTGAGACCTTGATACCGAACAAGCCCTGGGCTCAGTAGGCCAGGCTAGGCCGTAAGGCTGAGTCATGAATACCCGGACGAATCAGTGGAGTGCATGGACTGCTCGTGAAGCTGACGCGGTGGCGCATGGACAGCGCGTGATAGCCTTGGGCACAGATAAGCAACATGCTGTGGAAAGTCCCTGTGGAAAGTCCCCTGGAGAAAACCCTGCGGGAAGTTCTGGGCAGAGAAAACCCTGCGGGAAGTTCTGGGCGGAGAAACTGTGTATAAATAGGGCTTGCCCAAAATAAAGTTTGTCTCAGTCTCAGCATTCCCACTGATCTGAGTCCATGCCGTAATACGCCACAAAAAATCTTAAGAGACAATAAAGTTAAAGTGCACGTCACTAGGCGGCACTGAAACATCATTGTATGCCAAATACAGGCTTGAGTTTTTCATCTGCGCTGCTATTGCTGCCTGGATTTGTAAGTGTCAGGGAAATTGCTTTATTGTTAAAGGGCATAGTGTAATATATTCATCTCCATCCAAGGCAGCCATTTAATACCCTGAAACATGCCCTCTCACAGCTCTGGCCTGTTGACTATGCTTATTTGGTGTAATAATTAGCAGAATTTCTCACTAACAGCAGTACTTACGAGCACCTCACGTTTTCCTCTGTGTTTTTGTATGTGATGGATTGTGTATTTTATGAATAAAGTTAAGCGGGTCACAGCCTAAGCCCTGTACAACACAGCTATTTTCTGCACAGCAGTTTTGAATAGATATATTTTAACTCCTTTTTAATCCCTGTGGTGTGTAATGCAAACAAAATTGAGTCTTTTTGTAATAGACCATTGAAAACTTGCAAGCACAGAACGGTTGTCAACTTAAAGAACAAAGGAAACTGAAGGAGGAGCTATAGAAATTAGAGGATGCTGTCTTTTACCCATAGCATGCTGCAGAAGCCTGTTGTAATGCTTTATGAAGTTTGGTACTGATCTCTATACTTTGTTCTAGAGGAACAATTCTCATATGCATGGTAAAGGTGATCTTTCTGCTGTCCTGATGTTCAGTTACTCTGCTCAGTGTGAAAATAGAGGTGGAATGCCTGAGTAAAACAGCTCTTGTTTTTTGGTTTGTTTTTGTTTTTTGTTTTTTTGTTTTTTTTTTTTTTTTTGCACTTTACTGGTTGGAAATGAGCATGTTGTAAATTGTCCTGATGGAAATAAAAAGAAAAGGTCCTTGAATAAATGCTGTGTCATGGTTCTTTTGAAATGCAGTGGCAAGGATGGATAGAATTAAGGGTTCCCCAAATTATTATTTAAAGGTAGTCTCTTTTTAGTTAAACTTCTAAGTAAAAATCTAATGAAATTCCTACATAATGAATTAATTCAAATAACAGTGATTTGAGGCATTTGTCATATAGATGTTCAGCTCTGCGTGGAGACCATTGAACCTTCGTCACTTCTAGTTTAGATGGGAATTGCAGCATACATAGTACTACATGTTGGTCATAAACTCTTGCAGTCATTCGATAGTATCTAATATTAAAATCCTCCCAATAATTTTTTCTTTAATCCTACATTGTTCATCCTTTCTTCACCCAGCCCTTCTTGAATTCTAGTTATTGCTGAAGCAACTCCATTGTAGAAGGGGAAGTAATACAGCATGTTAAGCCAGCAAGTAAGAACAAAGGTGGTCCTGGCAGCTTTCTCTTAATGTTAGTTTCTTGCCCTCAGCCTCCCTTATTAATGTATGTGAGCTGCTGTCACTCGGATGGTTTTAACACAGACATCCATACTTCATGTCAAAAAGGGTGGCCTAGATTCTTGAATTTCAGGTTGAGAGTACCCAACATGTAAAACCACCGTATCAAATAATAAAGTAGTTGACTCCAGTCTTTGTAGACAGTCTGAAGGAAATTAAATTTATTTGCTCTTGTCTTCAACATATCCTCTAAGGAAGCAAGAGATTTCAGAATTTTAAGGTGTCTACAATATTTTCATTTGGACAGTTGCCTGCATACCTTTAATTTGATGATAGTTCAGAACAATCCTTCTCTTTGTCAAGTTGCACTTCCCTTTTAGGTTTTTTTTTTTTGTGTGTATGTGTGTTTCTCTTAATAAAGGGCTTTTACCTCTCCTCACCTCACCATTCCTGTTCCTTCCCTTGTACTAATTTACCTGTGGGCTTTTTGATGATGTTCTTATATAACATATACAAATATATACTTAAAAAAAAACCCAAACAAAACAGAGACTACTTGATGCTTTTTCTTTATTGGATCATTTACTGGATTCAAATTTTAATGTTACCACACAGTTGATTAAACATGTCTGTATATTCCTATCAGCCTGGTACAGCTTTAGTATCTGTTACAGATCAGAATGGCTGCTTCTCTTCTTCCTTTATTTAGACAATGAATCCAAATCGTTCTAGAATGAGTTAGTACTCTCTGTAGGAATTGTTTATTTATTAAATTTGGCTTAGGAATATGCAGTAGTATATAAGTCTAGGGTGGGGGGGTTTCAGCAGAAGGGAGCAAACAGGACATGGGAGAGTTGTGTTGAAATCTGGAATGGTCCTCTCTCTGCCAGCCTCTCTTTTTTACCTTCAGAAATATAGCCTGTATTTGAGAATAGCATGGAGAAGGGAAGAGATGATTTTTAAAAAGTCTTGTCACTACTGCACTACTCCACATTCACAAAGTACAGGCAGTGACAGCAGCAGGAGTATCTAGACTCTTTGACCAGTTAGGAATGTAAGTGTATGGGGAGAAAGGAGAGACAGAAGTTTCCCTGAAGAAATGCATGCAGAAGACTTAAGAAATAATTTTTGTGCATGTCCATTTTAGTTGAGTAGTGCTGCTCTGCAAAATCACACCTGATCATTACAACCGAGGGGAAAAAGTTAACAAGAAATAACATCTATATATGGAAGTAATAAGGCAAGAGTTAGGATTGCTTTATTAAAACAGCATTATTTGAAAGAGTAAGAGTTGTTAAATTTGCTCAACAAATATATTCTTAAGCAAAATGTTGATCTGCGTTATGAAATCTGGCTGCATTTGGCACAAAGGAAATGGTTTAACACATCTACTTTAACAGCAGATCAGTGCTCTCTTGTATTTTGCCTCATAGTATACCCTAAGCTTATTCTTTAAATTATGCAAATTTACTTTAAGAATAAAATGTGAGTGAAAGAAAATTGTGTAGTCCTTCCCTCAGGTGTAGTTATTTAACTTTATGGTAGTACTGTAACTGTTCCAAGTACTATGAAATACAGATCCTGACAAACTCTTGTCTAAGTTTGCTTGAGTTGTGAGGCAGTTGAGAATTTCCAACAGCAGCTTCAGGACTTCAGTAAAATATATTCTTACAGAAGTAGACCAGGGTCTCCTGATTCACTGACCACTGGTGACTAGCAAAGTGATGACTCAAAACCAAACAGGAATATGACACATCAAACTTTCTCTCAGTGTGGCTCTACTGCCTCCAGTTTATTTGGTTCGGCTGTATGTGCAGAACTAGTTAAGGAAATATGGGTGATTCATTGCAGTCTGCTGGTCTAAACAGTTTGGGAACCACTGAGCTAAAGTGTATAATTTAAAAAAACATACAAGCTTGATATAGAAAAGAATCCCCATGAGGGAGAATTCATCTTACACAGCGATGATCTCCTGCAGTGGTTAATTAACCTTTCTCTTAAACTGTGCTCCCTGTTTCTGGTCTGAACTTGCCTAACCTTAGAATCATAGAATAGTTAGGGTTGGAAAGGATCTTAAGATCATCTAGTTCCAACCGCCCTGCCATGGCCAGGGACACCTCGCACTAAACTATGTCGCCCAAGTCTCCATCCAACCTGGCCTTCAACACTGCCAGGGAAGGAGCATTCACAATTTCCTTGGGCAACCCATTCCAGTGCCTCACCACCCTCACTGTAAACTTCTTCCTTATCTCTAACCTAAACTTCCCCTGTTTAAGTTTGAACCCATTACCCCTTGTCCTATCACTACAGTCCCTAAGGAAGAGTCCCTCCCCAGCATCCTCGTAGGCCCCCTTCAGATACTGGAAGGCTGCTATGAGGTCTCCACGCAGCCTTCTCTTCTCCAGGCTGAACAGCCCCAACTCTCTCAGCCTGTCTTCATACGGGAGGTGCTCCAGCCCCCTGATCATCCTCATGGCCCTCCTCTGGACTTGCTCCAACAGCTCCATGTCCTTTTTATGTTAAGGACACCAGAAATGTACACAATACTCCAAGTGGGGTCTCACGAGAGAAGAGTAGAGGGGCAGGATCACCTCCTTTGACCTGCTGGTCATGCTTCTTTTGATGCAGCCCAGGATATGGCTGGCTTTCTGGGCTGCAAGTGCACACTGCTGGCTCATGTTAAGCTTCTCATCAACCAACACCCCCAAGTCCTTCTCTGCAGGGCTGCTCTGAATCTCTTCTCTGCCCAACCTGTAGCTGTGCCTGGGATTGCCCTGAGCCGGGTGTAGGACCTTGCACTTGGCTTGGTTAAACCTCATAAGGTTGGCATCAGCCCACCTCACAAGTGTGTCAAGGTTCCTCTGAATGGCATCCCTTCCCTCCAGCATATCAACCGAACCACACAGCTTGGTGTCGTTGGCAAACTTGCTGAGGGTGTACTCAATCCCACTGTCCATGTCACCAACAAAGAGGCTGAACAAGACCGGTCCCAACACCGATCCCTGAGGGACACCACTCGTTACTGGTCTCCAATTGGACATTAAGCCATTGACCACAACTCTTTGAGTGTGTCCATCCAGCCAATTATTTATCCACCGAGTGGTCCATCCATCAAATTTATGTCTCTCCAATTTAGAGACAAGGATGTCATGTGGGACAGTGTTGCATGCTTTGCACATGTCCAGGTAGATGATGTCAACTGCTCTGCCCCTGTCCATCAGTTCCGTGGCCCCATCATAGAAGACCACCAAATTGGTCAGGCAGGATTTCCCCTTAGTGAATCCATTTTGGCTGTCACCAACCACCTCGTTGTTTTTCATGTGCCTTAGCATGCTTTCCAGGAGAATCTGCTGCAAGATTTTGCCAGGCACAGAGGTCAGACTGACTAGTCTGTAGTTCCCCGGGTCTTCCACCTTCCCCTTCTTGAAAATGGGGGTTATATTTCTTTCCCTTTTCCCAGTCGTTGGGAACTACACCTGACTGCCATGATTTTTCAAATATGATGGACAGTGGCTTAACAACTTCATTCGCCAGCTCCTTCAGGACCCGTGGATGGATTTCATCAAGTCCCATGGACTTGTGCACGTTCAGGTTCTTAAGATGGTCTCGAACCTGACCCTCTCCTACAGTGGGCCTAAGGTCTTCTTTCTCACAGTCCCTGCATCTGCTTTCCAAGACTTGGGTGGTGTGGTCAGAGCATTTGCTAGTGAAGACTGAGGCAAAGAAGTCATTGAGAACCTCAGCCTTCTCCAAATCCATGGTAGCCAGTTCTCCTGTTAGCTTCTGGAGAGGGCCCACGTTGCCCCTAGTCTGTCTTTTGTTTGCTACATACCTATAGAAGCCCTTCCTGTTATCTTTCACATCCCTTGCCAGATTTAATTCTAACTGGGCCTTAGCTTTCTTGACCTGGTCCCTAGCTTCCCGGACAATGTTCCTGTATTCTTCCCAGGCTGCCTGTCCTCGCTTCCACCTTCTATATGCTTCTTTTTTCCCTCTAAGTTTCCTCAGCAGCTCCTTATCCCTCCATGGAGGTCTCCTGGCCCTCCTGCCTCATTTCCTTCTAGTCGGGACGCAACACTCCTGAGCTTGGAGCAGGTGATCCTTGAATATCAACCAGCAGTCTTGGGCCCCCCTGCCCTCTAGGGCTTTATCCCATGGAACCTTACTAAGGAGGTTCCTGAAGAGGCCAAAGTCCGCTCTCTTGAAGTCCAGCGCAGTGAGCTTGCTGCATGCTCTTCTCACTGTCCTGAGGATCTTGAAATCGACCATCTCATGATCGCTACAGCCAAGGCTGCCCTGGAGCGTCACATTCCCAACCAGTCCCTCCCTGTTGGTGAGCACAAGGTCAAGCATGGCACCTCTCCTTGTCAGCTCCTCTATGACTTGCAAGAGGAAGTTGTCTTCCACACAATCGAGGAACCTCCTGGATTGATTGTGCCGGGCCATACCATCCCTCCAACAGATATCAGGATGGTTGTAGTCTCCCATGAGGACAAGGGCCTGTGAGCGTGAGGCTGCTCCTATCTGTCTATAGAGTGCTTCATCCACAGAGCCCTCCTGATCAGGTGGTCTGTAACAGATCCCCACAGTAATGTCCCCCATCTCTGTTCTCCCTTTGACCTGGACCCACAAACTCTCTGTTGACTGATCACCCGTCCCCAGACAGAGTTCCATACTTTCCAGCCTATCACTGACATAAATAGCAACTCCCCTGTCTGCCTGGCCTGTCTTTTCTAAACAGCCTGTAACCTTCCATTCCAACACTCCAATCATAGGAGCCATCTCACCATGTTTCTGTGATACCAATGATATCATATCCCTGTAGCCGTGTGCACATCTCTAATTCCTCTCATTCCCCATACTATGGGCATTTGTATAGAGGCATCTGAGCCAGGCTCCAAATGAAGCTGACTCAATGGCTGGAGCAGCTGAAATAGCTCTGCATCACTCCAAGCATTTATTACAGGTGCTGGCAACTGACTGGGAGTGTTGGGATAGGTTGATGCCCCCCTCCCCCAACTCATCGAGTTTAATGCTTTCTTGACCAGCCTGGCAAGCCTCCTACCGAAACAGCTCTTCCCCTTCTTTGTCAGACCAGCTCCACCAGCCTCCAGTAGATCTGGCCTCCCAAATTGAGTCCCATGTTCTAAATAGCCAAACCCCTGACTATGGCACCACTGTTCTAACCATTTATTAACCTGCCAAATCTGCCTAGCCTTTTCAAGGTCCTCCCCTTTATCCTGAAGGATTGATGAAAAAACTATCTGAGCCCCAGAGCCCCTAACTACCTTTCCGAGGGCTCTGTAGTCCTTCTTCGTGTTCTCCAGGCTACTGCTATCTATATCTCTAGCACCCACATGGACCACCAGAAGGGAATAAAAGTCAGCGGGACTTACTAGACCAGGCAGCCTCTCAGCAACATCCCTGATCTGAGCCCCTGGTAGGCAGCACACCTCCCTTGAGACTGGGTCAGGCCGACAGATGGGTGCCTCCATGCCCTTCAAAGTAGAGTCACCTACACTATGACCCGCCACTTTTTCCTGGAGACACTACTAGTGATCCTCTTTACTGGTGCATTAGCTGGTTGTTCATTTGGCAAGGTGTATGTTTCCTCTTTAGCCCCCTGCAGAACTGCGAAACAGTTCTGGGTGGGGATGTCGGATTTAGGAGGAAGCCCCTTGCTGATAACTGTCCTCTTTCTCCTTTTTTTGTTGGGTTTTTTTTTTGTTACTAGCTCCCAGCTTCATGGGTTAATGCCCTCTTTCTTTCCTGTATGCAGTATGATGGACGCTTGTGGCCCCTGCACAGTTTGGGCCTGGGGCAAGCAGTCCAGCTCCCTCTCAGCTTCCCTGACATCTTTTAGCTTACCGACAGTCTCCCGCAGCTCAGCCACCTGCTGTAGGAGGACCTCCACCAGAGAGCACTGAGTACAGCCCCGCCCATTTTGAACCCTTGCCTCAAGAGACAAGTCGAGGCACTTCCTACACTCTGAGGTCTGCATTGCAGCCTCCCCTCTCATCAGCTCTTTCTGGGTGCCACCTCTGGGACAACCAGAGCAGAACTCCCAGACTGAGCCCTGGTCCTGAGGCAAGGGCTCACCATCCCGCTCGCCCTGCCTGTGTAAACTGCCGTGCAAACTGACGTGCCACGCCCCATTCGCCGCGTTCCCTGCGGCGGGTTTTTACCCACTGAGTGCTGGTGCCGTCACTCCTGGCACCGCCCCCTGTGAGTCAGCTGCTTGCGTCAGCTGAGCTGCCGGCTCCTGGGCAAGTCCCGTCGAGGACTTGAGGCTCCCGCGGTGGCTCTTGCCGCTCAGAACTGAGGCTCCTGGACGCTGTGCTTCCCCCCGCTCCGGTGTTGCAGGCATCCTCTCTGGAGATACTCCCCTCGGCGACTGACCGTTAGTGGTCGATGATGACCCATTTGAATCTGAGGCCGTGAACAAAGCGAAACCTTCAAACTAAACAATTACCTAAGTTTGAATTGTTCACTACGTTTGGATTGTTTACTGTGAAGTTTTTTCTTTAAATAACTTTTGTTACAACCCCCCACCTCTTCTTTCAGCAAACCTCATATAGAAATATTCTTCTTGAACTTTTATACCAAAATTCAAGTGTTTTGTTAATAGTTGTCTTACTATGACACAGCTGCAGTCTATAGGTTTTCTAAGTGACTGTTGGTACCATCATTTGACCAGTGGCATCATTTATGCAAAATTAGGAAATTAGTGTATTATAAATACAAAGGTCTTCAAATTTCATCACGTTTGTAAGTACTTTTATACTTTTGTAGTGCTTATTATGCTAATATAATCTCTAGAAAATAATTTAGTTCTGTAATAAATATCAAGAGTTAACAATTTTGTAATGGCTTATGAAGATGTTCAAATACTATGTAATGGGGACATGACAGTTACAGTATGTGAAATTTAATGCTCTAGCTCCTTATTGATCTTCCTTGTAGCCGATGCATGGCACATGCATTTGCACTTAGCACCTGCTCTTCCTACATTAACAGTCTTCAGCACTGTTACCAAGGGGACTTTAGAAACCACGCTTGATGCTAAACTTAAGTATTTAAGGAAATATTTAAATTTTTTTCAAGTATCCATTTTCTTTCTCTTTACTTTTGAGTGCTGTTTCTTCTGGTTGATGTTTTAACACTTAAAGTTCCCCCCCCCCATTTTTTAAAGTAAGTGTCCTCATTACGCACTGGATACTTCTACCATTACCTATCAAAACCTATATAGACCAGAAATCCTGCAAGGCTCATTATTTTCTGGAAATGATGAAAAGCTGTAAGAAAATTAATTGCATCTTTGATCTTCTGGTGGTTCTGAAAAACTGTATTAGCATGACCTGCTTGTGTGTGTTAAAGTTCTTTGTCTGTCTTTGTCTACAGAAGTTATAAGCCTGTCACAAAGGTTCTGAATCTGCATGTCAAGCTGTGTCAGCCCTTGATTTTCATTCTGGAGGTCCTTGGTTAATTCTCAGCCTGTTTACTTTTACTTTGCTATGCTAATTAGCTGTTAGACTCCAGTGAAGGCTGTACAATTCCATGTTGCAGATATGGAATGCTTCCCAAAATGTGGTGATTCTTAATGTTTCTTTCTGTTTCCTTGGATCAATCAAGGAGAAATAGCACTATGTCAGTATATTTCCCATTCATAAGCATCATATTTCAGCTCCTAAGGCTACACAGCACTAGCACCTTCCATCCTGGTAATAGACTTCAGTAGGTATCCTGGGTTCAGCTGTAGCAGTCATTTTTCTCCTTCTTAGTAGCTGGTGCAGTGCTATGCTTTCAACTTTAGCCCGAGAACAACGCTGATAACACACTGATGTTTTTAGTTGTTGCTAAGTATTGCTTACTTCAATCAAGGACTTTTCAGTCTTATGCTCTGCCAGGGAGGAGGGGCACGGGAAGCTGGGAGGAAGCAGAGACAGGACACCTGACCCAAACTAGCTAAAGGGGTATTCCATACCACAGCACGTCATGCCCAGTACATAAACTGGGGGGAGTTACCTGGAAGGCCAGATCACTGCTTGGGTCGGGCTGGGTATAGGCTGGCGGGTGGTGAGCAATTGTACTGTGCATCACTTGTGTTTAGTGTTTTCTTTTCCCCTTTTTGTTTTATATCCTCTCCCCTTGTTATTTCCCTAATCATTATTATTATTGGTGGTAGTAGTAGTAGTTTTGTATGGTACCTTAGTTACTTGGACTGTTCTTATCTCAGCCTGTGGTATTTTCATTCTTTCAATTCTTCTCCCCATCCCTCCGGGAGCGAGGAGGGGGAAGAAGAGGAGGTAGTGAGCGAGGGGCTGCATGGTTCTGAGTTACCAGCTGGGCTTAAACCACGATATTAGGCAACATTAGTAACATCTTTAGTGCCCTAAGAACATGAGAGGTCTACAGGCAGCAATGCCAAATGTATCCTTGTTTCAGCATTAACCCTTGTTATAATCTATGGTTTTATTTTATCTGGTTTTAATCTTTATTGAATCTTTTATCTGCTTAAAGATTGGTGGTTAGTATTTTACAACTGGTCAAACCCACTTGGTTTCTTGGGACTGGGTGTATAGGGGTATTTTTGCTACATCATGCAGAAGCAATCACTGGTGACAATCACTAAGGTTTCTGTCTGCTGGTTCTTTGGAGGTGAGCTGTTTAAGAACTGCTTGTTTAAGAAATTCAGTTTCTCGGCAACTATTAGCTATTTCTCAGTGAAACTATGCAAAGAATGGCATGCAGAAATGGCACATTGTCCTCTATTCCTTGTGATTTACAAATATGTTGATTTAAAAGTATCAAGCCTTTCAAACATTTTTTTAGCTTCGCATATGCTCTTGTGTCCATATGTATAAGAAGAAAACTGAATAACTGGAGATCTAATTGAAACTTAATCATTATTTTAGAATAAAGTCTGTATGTTCTTACTTCTCACTTAATACAGCTGATCATTTTACCAACTGATACCTGCTGGAAGAGGATGCACAAATGACAGAGGGAATGAGAAACATGATGGTGTCAAGATGCTTGCAGTGATAGTAGAAGTTTATTGACAGGAATACTGAGAAGGCTTAGGGGCATTTTGTCAGCAAAGAAGTGACTGTATTTAAACAATTTATCATTTTTAACTTTTTATCTTAATTATTATTTAAAGTGTTAATCCATGTGGGACAAATCTACACTCAGCTGAGTAAGAAAAGTGCCAGTTCTTTCATTAACAGCCACTGGCCAAATGAACAATGTTCCTGTAGGTTAAAACAACATTTAAGGGGCCCTTAACACTCAAGGTGGGGAGGGAAGGGGTGCAGGTAGCAGAGACGTTTTTCACACATTGCTAAGTTGCTTCAAGGCATAAATTAAGTCCTAGTTCAGTTACATCAGTCAAGTATGCTGTGCATATTCATGACTGGTCTGCGTGTGCATGTGAACCAAAATCTGGGCCTGTTGATGTTTGAGAAGGGGCAGGAGAGATTGAAATTAGTAAGCAAAGCCAAACAATACTTTTGTATGAAAAAATGTCAGTCTTCTAGACAGCTGCTCGGTCACAAGTACTGGTGTTAGACCTGAGGTCTTTGCATTATAGTAGATTATTCCTTATGTAATGTTATTCATGTCCAGATCACTTGAGCTGCATCCTACCACTTCCGTAACTGGACTCGTTTGTTCAGTGGGTGAGCAAGGTGCACAATAATTACATTAAATAACCTCATACTTTATTGTAGTATAGTTAGGAAATGGATTTATGGCTATTAAGTATTGTTAGCCATAGATAATTTTAATGTGCATTTATATAGAATAATAATAATGACCATGCGAGTTTTTGTCCTTAATATGGAAATGTTTTTGGCATATAGTATTATGGATTGGGGAGTTGTAGTATGCAAATTGTGGTACAGCGTGGTCAGATATCTGCCAGTATTTTTGACAGGCTGGATTGTAGGAAGAACGTAGCACAGATAAGGCTTTTGGTAAGACTTTAGTGTAATGAAGGGTAGCCCGGAAATATAACTTTTTCATGTTAGTAAATGGTACTGTAAAATGGGCCAGTCCCTTAGGATCTTCTAATGAGTGGAGCTTAGAAATAATTTGAAGAAAAAATTTCTGAAATCTGATAGATGTGATACTGGAAAAATAAAATCTGTAATGGTGCATTTGGAATGTATTTTTTATTACTCTTGGTCAATTTCTGACATGGCTGGTGTTAGTGAGTCACTTGAATGATCTTGGTTGATTTGAAGTGTTAATAGTTAACACATGGAAGGCCTTGTAGTTTAAACAAATGTTAACTTCAAAATCATATTCCTTCCTTAAGAAACTATCCCAAATTTGGTATGTCTTTTTAATTCTTTATTTTTTAAAAACACATGGAAGAATGGTGGGAGGTGTTCCAGGGATCGAAGGATTATGGGTGGAGAAGGATGTAAGCCATGTACGCACACACACTAAACTGCTAGAAAGTTTATTACGAGATCCAGAATAGATATAAAATCCAGAGATATTACCAGCTAGAAAGAGAGATACCTAAAGGCTACCAGAAACTAGGTTAGGCACAGATTCTTACCGACCCACACACTTATACAATGACCAAGAGGCCAGCTCTGGGGTGCATCATGACGAGATGGGGTGGCCGGCACTACTTTGGCGGGTGTCCCTGCAGAGGTAGTGTCGACCATAAAAGGTAGTTGGATCCGCCTCCTTCTCGATCTCTCTCGAACCCCGGGCTTTTTAAATGCCAAAAGTGCAGACTCATCCTGATGCAAGGGGCCAACCTGCACCAGGAGGAGTGGCCTTGTTGGCTCTTTGCCGTACACATTCATTCTAGATGATCGGGATGGTCCACAATGGACCAATTTCACAGTGTTAGGCCCATATAACACATACCACTGTGTGGTCCATGTGTGGACCATCTCCGAGTCAAGCTAATCGTCTCCATCTGTGGAGATTTTCCTCCTCCCCTTTCTTCTTCATTATCACCTCAGTAACCGCTCCAGCAATAGAGGAAGTTAGCGGAGTACTGGGAGTGGGCTGCCACAGACCAATTCCAATGTGTTAGACCCGTCTAACACATACCACCGTGTGGTCCGTGTGTGGTCCATCTCCGAGTCAAACCAATTGTCTCCATCTGTGGAGAAAGTCAAAGGCCTGCTGGATACAGTCCTGGGCAGTCTACTTTAGGTGACCCTGCTTGAGCAGGGGGCCACCATGGACCAGACCATCTCAAGAGGTCCCTTCCAACCTTCAGTGTTCTGTGATTCGTGCCAACCGCAGGCAGCCTGGTCTACCCTTCCCTCCTGGATGGCCCTCTTATAACAGAGGAGGCCATCCCTCACATCAAGGTCTGGCATGACATATGTCCTCACTGCTCAACGCCTACTGGGTTGCAGCCAACAGCGGAGCTAAAAGTCCTTCTTGGTGGCAAACACAAAGGCCAACCCAGTCTTGCCCTTGACTATGGTAGGAGGCATTTGGCCAGGCTCAGTCCTTGCACCTCTTTGTCAATGCAGAGTTTCATCTGCCTCATCCAATAACAAGTCACTACCATGGCAATGCACACAAAAATTTGCATTAGCGGAATAACCGCTATAGGGTGCAGCAATGCATTGAGGACGCTGGTGGCCATGGGGGACCAGCCAAAGAAAAATTTTTCCACCAGTGGTGTACTCCCACCTTCTTAATTCATTCCGTTATCTGCTTTATAACACTACCATCATGATGTACAGTTTAACAGCTGTGGTAAATTTGCATGCTCGAACATCTCTTTTACAAGTGACAAATCCATACCGATAAGGGTTGGCGCTTGCCTTAAGGGCATCATTTCACATATGAATCCCAGCCCCCTTTCCAAAATGCAGGCTTCCCCATCTACCGGCCGCCATTTCTCACCCTCGCCGACAGGTGGTGGTCCAGGGGGCAGACCACAGGCCCATTTGTGTTAAATCCCAGGGCCCCAACGGGGTAGGTGTTTTCGATATGCGCCCCTGTAACAATCAGAACGCAGGTGATGACTGCATTGAGGACTTGGTCGTGGGTGAAGTTGACAAGCTGACAGCAGGCTTGGAGCTGCCGCGTCTTCTTTGTGGCCGCATCTCACACAATCTTTCGGATCTTGGTGGGGAGGATACCGTTATCCCCCTCTCTCAGGACTCCTGCAACAACAGTCTGCATACACATCTGGGCCTGGATGCAGCGAAGAGCAAGAGAGATGTTATCTTTTCAATGCCCAACAGTAGCAACAGCATCTAGTGGTCTTTCTCATTTATTAATTCCTTGGTAGGCAACACCTCTAACACGAGCCAGTTCCCCATAGTGTCCTGGGTTCAGCTATAGCAGTCATTTTTCTCCTTCTTAGTAGATGGTGCAGTGCTGTGTTTTTTAACTTTCAGCCTGGGAACAACGCTGATAACACCGATGTTTTTAGTTGTTGCTAAGTAATGTTTACTATGACCAAGGATTTTCTCAGTCTCATGCTTTGCCAGGGAGGAGGGGAAGCCGGGAGGAAGCAGAGACAGGACACCTGACCCAAACTAGCCAAAGGGGTATTCCATACCATGGCACGTCATTCCCACTATATAAACCGGGGAGAGTTACCCAGAAGGCCCAGATCACTGCTCGGGTCGGGTTGGGTATCGGTCGGCGGGTGGTGAGCAATTGTATCCTCTCCCCTTGTTATTTCCCTTATCATTATTATCATTGGTGGTAGAAGTAGTGGTTTTGTATTATACCTTAGTTACTGGACTGCTCTTATCTCAACCCGTGGGAGTTACATTCTTTTGATTCTCCTCCCCATCCCTCCGGGAGTGGGGGGAGGAAGAAGGGGGGGAGTAAGCGAGCGGCTGCGTAGTTCCCATTTACCGGCTGGGCTCAAACCACGACAGTTGTTTGTGGTGCCCAACGTGGGGCACGAAGGGTTGAGATAACAACAGATCTGACCAGAGTGTGTCTAATCATATTTGTGATAAGCATTCATTGTTACTACTTGTCAGAATGTTGATTTATTGGCTCTCAGAGGTGTTGCGCTTGATCTCAGAGTTTCAGCATGTTGTACCTCACTTAGAGCCAGTATTTGCTGTTTTAGTGTTTATCGGCTGGGGGGCCTGGGCTAAAGTTATTGTTTCACTGTACTTCATGGTAATGACTTGTAATACAATAGACTCATTGATCATGAAACTGGTCTGGCTTGCACTTCTGGTGTGGCCATCACCTCTATACTTTGGGAGGTATATAATGAAATGTTTTAGCAATTGCATATCTTTTTTTTTCTCCTCGGGGGGTCAACCTACGAAGGAGGCATTCCCTTACACCCCCCACTCCCCCACCAGCCTATTTGCAACAGCATTTGAGAGTTCTGAAGGTTTTGGATGGACTTTGAATACCCTTGAAAACTGCCTGCTGAGTGTGCTGGGGATCAGCATGTTGGCAAACATACGGAGTGTGTTTTACCTACAGCCACACCACTCTGAAAATTCCCGATCTTATATGATCTCGAAAGTTAAGCAGTATTGGGTTCAAATCTGGTCTAGGGTTAGATGACGATATAGGAGGACCACCAAGAGATTTTCCCTGAGGCTGGACTGTCATAAGTGGCAGGGCGTGTGGGATAGTATGGGCAAGTATCTAGGCCAATGGGCCCCTCCAGTGCTTTGGAACTTCACCACTGAACAAGTGCAACATCCGGAAAAACTAGTAAAACACTTAAACGAGGTGTGCTGTCATCCTGGTTATACCAGAGAGGGACAAATCATGGCAACGTGCTGGGGCTTGGCCTACGCCTACAGAGCCCTGCTCAACACTATCCAGCACCTTCAAAGGGAAAAAAATGTCTCTGGATCTGATGGCAAAGCAACAGACAACGCAGCTACTCCAACTCCAAGCACAGCAGCTACACCAACCCCAGTGACAAGCACAAGAGCTACTCAAACCCTGACAGCAACAGACAACGCAGCTGTTGATGTTACTCAACCCCCAAGCACAACAGCTGCACCAACCCCTGCAACAGACATTGCAGTCACTCCAACCCTAGTGGCAGACACTGCAGCCACTCCAACCCTAGTGGCAGACACTGCAGCCACTCCAACCCTAGTGGCAGACGCTGCAGCCACTCCAATCCTAGTGGAAGACACTGCAGCCACTCCAACCACAGTGACAAACACTGCAGCTAAACCAAATGGCCAATTTGTGACAATATCTGTTGCCTCTGTAAGCAAAAGCAAACAACAGGCACAAAGAGCAACCCCTGAAATGAAGAAAGATGAAGTCCCAGTGCCATTACTACACGGAACAGGATCTGAACAAGAGTTGCTACTACGTGAATCAGAGGAAGAGGAAGAAGAAGAAGAGGTGATTTCTCGACCCCGGACCTCAACCAAGCTGTGGAATATGTGAAAAGATTTCACCCATCTTCCAGGGGAGCACATTGTCACCTGGTTGCTCCGATGCTGGGACAATGGGGCCGATGGTCATGAACTAGAAGGTAGGGAAGCCAACCAGCTGGGATCACTTGCTAGGGAAGGAGGAATTGACAAAGCGATTGCAAAAGGGAAGCAAGCCCTCAGCCTTTGGAGGCGGCTGTTGGCAGCTGTGAAGGAAAGGTTTCCCTACAACGATGATGTTATGTGTCGCTCAGCCAACTGGACCACGATAGAGAAAGGCATCCAGTCCCTGAGGGAATCAGCCATTCTAGAGATGATCTATCGTAGGCTGGATGCCAGGAACGCATCCGTAGTTCCAGATGAATTCGAATGTAAACGACTCATGTGGTGGAAACTTACACGGAGTGCATCATTATCATATGCCCACACATTGGCATCAATGACCTGGAATGATGGAGTATCACCAACAGTGGATTACCTGATTAATCAACTCTGAGAGTTCGAAGACAATCTCACCCCTTCCATCATTTCAGCTGTGGAAAAACTGTCCCAGGAGTTCAAACAAGTGAGAGATGATTTATCCGATCTATCCAGCTCCCCACGCGTACCAACCCATGTCTCAGCTATTAACAGAAGGCGCCCTACTGCTCGAGAAAGAAAATATAGGAGGTACACGCCACGTGCCACCCTATGGTTTTACCTGCAGGATCACGGAGAAGACATGAGAAAGTGGGATGGAAAACCTACCTCAGTTCTGGAGCAAAGGGTGCATGAACTGAAGAGAACAATGGTCAAGGATGATCCTCCCAGGAAAGCTGCTGCTCCAGTCTCTGGTGAGCAGTTTCCGAGATGGAGTGGAAAAGCTGATTTTACTCCAGCTCCTGTGATAAGGAATACTAATCCCTTTCTACAAGACAGAAGTGGAGAATCTTATGATCACTATTAGAGGGGCCCTGCCTCCAGCCAGGTGGAGGAGAGGGATAATCGGGTTTACTGGACTGTGTGGATCAGATGGCCTGGCACATCAGTCCCACAGAAGTATAAGGCTCTAGTAGATACCGGTGCACAGTGTACTCTGATGCCATCAAGGTATCAAGGGGTGAAACCCATTTATATTTCTGGAGTGACAGGAGGATCCCAAGAGTTAACTGTACTGGAGGCTAAAATCAGCCTGACTGGGAGGAAGTGGCAAAAGCACCCCATTGTGACTGGTCCAGGGGCTCCATGCATCCTTGGCATAGACTATCTCAGGGGAGGGTACTTCAAAGACTCAGAAGGGTATCGATGGGCTTTTGGCATAGCTGCCTTGGAGACAGAGGAAATTAAGCAGGTGTCCACCTTGCCCGGTCTCTCAGAGGATCCTTCTGTTGTGGGGTTGCTGAAGGTCGAAGAACGAGTGCCAAGTGCAACCACAACAGTGCACCGGCGGCAATATCGCACCAACCGAGGCTCCTTGATTCCCATCCATAAGCTGATCCGTAGACTGGAGAGCCAAGGAGTGATCAGCAGGACCCGCTCACCCTTTAATAGCCCCATATGGCCAGTGCAAAAGTCTAATGGAGAGTGGAGACTAACAGTAGACTATCGTAGCCCGAATGAACTCACACCACCATTGAGTGCTGCCGTACCGGACATGCTAGGACTTCAGTATGAACTGGAGTCAAAGGCAGCCAAGTGGGATGCCAGAATTGATATTGCCAATGCATTTTTCTCAATCCCTTTGGCAGCAGAGTGCAGGCCACAGTTTGCTTTCACTTGGGGGGGGTGTCCAGTACACTTGGAACCAACTGCCCCAGGGGTGGAAACACAGCCCTACCGTCTGCCATGGACTGATCCAGACTGCACTGGAACAGGGGTAATCTCCAGAACACCTGCAATACATTGATGACATCATCATGTGGGGTGATACAGTGGAAGAAGTTTTTGAGAAAGGGAGGAAGATAATCCAAATCCTGCTGAAGGCCGGTTTTGCCATAAAACGGAGTAAGATCAAGGGACCTGCACAGGAGATTCAATTTTTGGGAGTAAAATGGCAAGATCCCCACAGATGTGATCAACAAGATAACAGCAATGTCTCCACCAACTAGCAAGAAAGAAACACAAGCTTTCTTAGGTGTTGTGGGGTTCTGGAGAATGCACATCCCAAATTACAGTCTGATTGTAAGCCCTCTCTACCACGTGACCCGGAAGAAGAATGTTTTCAAATGGGGCCCTGAGCAACAACAAGCCTTTGAACAAATTAAACGAGAAATAGTTCATGCAGTAGCCCTTGCACCAGTCTGGATCAGGCCAGATGTGAAAAAAGTGCTCTATACTGCAGCCAGGGAGAATGGTCCTACCTGGAGCCTCTGGCAGAAAGCTCCAGGGGAGACTCGAGGTCGACCCCTTGGCTTTTGGAGTCGGGGATATAAAGGATCCGAGGCCAGCTATACTCCCACTGAAAAAGAGATACTGGCAGCCTATGAAGGGGTTCGAGCTGCCTCAGAAGTGATTGGAACTGAAGCGCAGCTCCTCCTGGCACCCCAGTTGCCTGTGCTGGGCTGGATGTTCAAAGGCAGGGTCTCCTCTACCCATCATGCAACCGATGCTACATGGAGTAAGTGGGCCACACTAATTACACAACGAGCTCGAATAGGAAATCCCAGTCGTCCAGGAATTCTAGAAGTCATCATGGACTGGGCAGAGGGCAAAGATTTTGGGATGTCACCAGAAGAGGAAGTGATGCGTGCTGAAGAGACCCCACCATATAATGAACTGTCAGAGAGTGAAAAGCAATATGCCTTGTTTACTGATGGGTCCTGCTGTATTGTGGGAAAGCATCAGAGATGGAAGGCAGCTGTGTGGAGTCTCCTGGGACAAGTTGCAGAAACTGCTGAAGGAGAGGGTGAATCTAGTCAGTTTGCAGAGGTGAAAGCCATCCAGCTGGCCTTGGACATTGCTGAACAAGAAAAATGGCCAGTACTTTATCTCCATACTGACTCATGGATGGTGGCAAATGCCCTGTGGGGATGGTTGCAGCAATGGAAGCAGAGTAACTGGCAACGCGGAGGTAAACCCATCTGGGCTGCTGCATTGTGGCAAGATATCGCTGCTCGGGTGCAGAACCTGGTGGTGAAGGTACGCCACGTAGATGCTCATGTATCCAAGAGTCGGGCCACTGAGGAACACCAGAACAACCAGCAAGTACATAAAGCTGCTAAGATTGAAGTGGCTCAGATGGACTTAGATTGGCAACATAAGGGTGAATTATTTTTAGCCCGGTGGGCCATGACACCTCAGGCCATCAAGGCAGAGATGCAACATATAGATGGGCTGGGCTCAAACCACGACACATAGCTTCTAATTTGTTCATAGTGTTGAAAAAGTCCCAGCCCAGCACCTCTTCCTTCTAGCATCATGGCCAGCAGATCTCTCCTGGCCCAGGTGCCCTGGATGGAGTGGTCATGGAGCCAAGCCAGCCAGGCCATGTGGAGCATGGAGAGGGAGGGGGGGGGCGCAGTGAGGTCTGACGGATGACATGTTGCCAGTGAATAAGCAAACTTGCCCCGTCGGTAGCTCTTGGATGTGATTCTGCTTGACTACATAAGGGCCTGTTTTTGGAGAGGAAGTAGCATAAGACAGCAATGATAGTAAACTCTTTCTTAAATCCATCAGGACCTCCTATCCACCACTTCCCTCCAAGCTCAGGGGACATGTCTATGGTTAAGCTTTCTCAATACCACACCTGGAGATTTATGACCACGTGTGCACCGACTCCATAATCCTGGTTATGCCAGGAAGCTTCTGCACCTAATTCAGTTCTCTTAAGCGTTTTGCCCTCATGGAGGCATTTTACTGGCATGACCCACTTGCAGCCATCAAGGGCACTGACAATCGTGATGGTGCCATCAATTTGCATTGAGTCAGTTATACTTTCTTGAGAGTATTCAGCGTATGCGGGCAGCACCAGCCAGGCCTGACGTCATTCCACCACGCTGTGCCACCACGGGTTCCACGGCACTGTGTGGCAGGGGGGGTGGGGGGGTGAGGGACGGGGGGGGGTGGGAGGGGATAGGTAGGTGGGTGGGGAGCATGGGTAGGTGGGTGGGGACGGGGGAGGGGGTGAGGAGCGTGCTCCTTAGAGGGAATTATTAACAACGTTCCAGAGTTGTTCTGTCGACAAGGGAACACCCACTAGACATATCGAAAAGGGATCCCAGGGTGTAAACAGAGAGTGTCATGGTAGGTGAGACTGGCAAACGTTATACATACATTGGTTTGAGGCTGTATCACAGGCCAGGCTAAAAGTCTGCAGGGAATAGAACACAAAATTGTTACGCTCTCCCCCGCCCGTCCCTATTCTCTTCTTCGTAAATGCTCAGCTGAGACTTGAAGCCATTGAGTGGAATTTGGACATACAATGGTGACCACATGTGAATCATCTGCTGCTATAACTTCTGCAGCCACCGGAGTGGAAGTTCCTGGTTTCTGATACCATACTCGACTGCCAGGAAAGTTTCTGATAGGAGTTCGTAACTCTCCTAAACCAGTGACATAATAAATGTTACACCACATCCCAGGGGGAAGGACCTGTTGCTTGGTGGACTTGTTTTTAGGCCCAGTAAGATGGGTTTTTCAAGATCTGTTTGTACAGGATTCAAGAGCTGTATATTTAACCTTTTCAAATCTGGGAGTAAAACAATGACTTGCATTAATATCTCTGAACTGGGTTTTACATGGACCTGTACGTCAGTTAGGAGCCATTGCTCCTGCTGTGGATCAAGCGTTAGGGGCTGCTTTTGTGCCAATACAGTACTACCTTTGTCGGGATATACTGAATAATCTTTTCCTCCTACTATCATGACAGAACCATGGGCAACCTATACCACTGCGCGGGTCTCACCCTTCATTAACATTAGGGGCATTAAGGTGGGGGATATCATTTGATTATTTAACACCTGTTGTGCCTCACTCAAATGATCTACCCATTTCATGTAGGTTCCTCCACCCAAACGTTTTATTTGTGTTTTTAAGAGTCCATTCATGCGTTCCACCAGCCTGGCTCCCTGTGGATGGTGTGGCAAATGCCATGTCCAAGAGATGTTTTGTTCATTTGCCCATTGGGCTACCTTAACATTTTTAAAGTGAGTGCCATTGTCCGATTGTATTTCTACTGGGGTTCCATAGTATAGTTCGATGGTTTCTAAACATCTTATGGTTGCATAACTATTAGCATACCGAGTGGGAATCGCAACCACAACATTAGAATAGGTATCTACTGCTACACAGACATAATGTTCTGGTAGCGGCCCTATAAAGTCAATTTGCCAGACCTCTCCCCCTCTCAATCCCCTCTTCACTTTCCCTAATGGTGTTTGGAACACTTTGTCTTGTTTTAACAACTGGCAGACTGGACAGTTAGCAATGACTTGTTCAATTGCCATTTGGGGAAGTAAGATCCTGCAAGCTGCAGCCCATGCCTGTGTTGCTTCTCTCCCGGCACGTCCAGCCTTTTCATGGGCCCACTGACTGAGGCCTGCCTGTTCCCAGGTATCTACTGTTGTCGTTCATATATGAGCCTGTCTATCAACGTCAGCGTTCCGCCCCGCAGTCTCTGTGTCATTTGCCATATGGGCATCTACATGGTGGACTTGGATCATTCGAGTACGCAGTGCATCCCATATTTTCTGCCAGAATTCTCTTCCCCACACCTCTTTTGTCCCAATTTTATAATCATCTTGTTGCCATTTGCCTAACCAGTTTACCAAGCCTTGCGCCACCGCCCAAGAGTCCATAAACAGGTAACAGGCTTGACTTTCCTGTGTGGCATCTATAGCCTGCCATGCTGCAGCTAATTCGGCTAACTGACTACTTCCTTGGGTGCTTTCTAACACCACATGGGTTTTAGTTAGGGGGTTACATGCCACTGCGCGCCACTTTTTGGTACCATTACTGCTACCGTCTGTAAACCAGGCATTTTTCTTCTGTTCCTCTGTGAGGTCTTCGTAAGTGGGTCCCCACCTGCCAACTTGGTAGTTTATTTGTTCCTGATTGAGGGGTCAGGCGGCTCCTGTCACACCATCACTTACTAACTCGTGTAGAAATTGTATACCCTTTGGTCCTGGCTTAGCTCATTCCTGAATGTGCCACCTCATTTTCTGAATAGTGGCTTCTTGCGCATGTCCCACCTTATGAGTGGTTGGGTTACTAAGGACCCATGTCATAACAGGACTTTCTGTACATAAAGGAACCTCATGCCCTACTGTCTTGGCCTCAGAGTCCGCTAATGCCCAATGCACAGCCAACAGCTGTTGTTCAAACGCCGTGTATCGGGTGGCGGCTCCAGTTAGTTGACGTGACCAAAAACCTAAGGGGCGGCGGCGGCCCTCTTGTAGTTGCCAAAGGCTCCATAGGGCCACTCCTTGACTGACTGAAACATGTAACTCCAAAGGTCTTGGGAGAATGGGGTGTAACTCCATGTGTTCACTAACCAGCACTTTTATGGCTTCAAAGGCTTTTTCTTGTTCTGGTCCCCACTCCCATTCTGCCTTTTTCTGAGCCACCCAGTGTAATGGTTTCAATAAGGTAGCTAAATTGGGTAATTGAGTGCACCAAAATCCTACTGCACCTAAGAATTGTTGCACCTGCCACTTAGTATTTGGGGTCAGCCACTGCTGGAGGGTCTGACGTGCCTTCTCAGGCATCTGCTGTACCCCATGGGACCACACAGTGCCCAAATAGGTCAGAGTAGTGTCTGGGCCTTGTATCTTTTTTGGGTTCACCACCCACCCGGCATCCTGTAATCCCAAGACGACTTGCGCATCATCCACTAAAGTGTGGGAAGGTCCCTGTATCAGTATGTGGTCAATATATAGTTAGGGTTGGAAAGGACCTTAACATCATCTAGTTCCAACTGCCCTGCCATGGGCGGGGACACCACACACTAAACCATGTCACCCAAGACTCCGTCCAACCCGGCCTTGAACACCACCAGGGATGGAGCATTCACAACTGCCTTGGGCAACCCATTCCAGTGCCTCACCACCCTCACAGTAAAGAACTTCTTCCTTATCTCTAACCTAAACTTCCCCTGTTTAAGTTTGGACCCATTATGCCTTGTCCCATCTCTACAGTCCCTAATGAAGAGTCCCTCCCCACCATCCTTATAGGCCCCTTTCAGATAGTGGAAGGCTGCTAGGAGGTCTCCATGCAGACTTCTCTTCTCCAGGCTGAACAGCCCCAACTCTCTCAGCCTGTCTTCATATGGGAGGTGCTCCAGCCCCCTTATCATTCTCGTGGCCCTCCTCTGGACTCGCTCCAACAGCTCCATGTCCTTTTTATGTTGAGGACACCAGAACTGTACACAGTACTCCAAGTGGGGTCTCACAAGAGCAGAGTAGAGGGGCAGGATCACCTCCTTTGACCTGCTGGTCACGCTTCTTTTGATGCAGCCCAGAATCAAAGGTAGTAACAAAAATAACTGCAAATGTTTGTCTCTTTTTAATACAACTAGTTTTATATTTGGCTGTTTATATCTTGGGTTCTAATCTTTCTGTTTCAATTTCTCCAAAACAGAAAAAAAAGCTTCTTGAAGAACTTGGAGAGAATAGACTTCCATGTATGACACCAGCCAATGCTGATTTCCATCAGTTGGTAATGTATTTTTTTAACTGTACTTGTTCTAAACTAAAATGGCTGTTTGCAGTGAACAAGAAATAAATCTTTCTTCAAAGAAACACTGTGAAATCTACTATGAAAATGGGATCCCGATGGCTGATAATGTACTTCCAGGTAATGCGAAATAAGACCTCTAGAGTTGGGATATTCAAGAATGAAAACTTTGTAAACTTTATTTTTAGGATTTTGCCATGAGTATCAGTACCTGAGCATCAGGTAACACATGTAACAATTACTCACAGTTCCTTATGCTTTGTTAAAATAAAATACATCACCATTTTTTAAGTTGTGGGTTTGGGGGTTTTTTGTTGGATTTTTTTGTTGTTGTTGTTGTTGTTTTGGGATTTTTTTTTCCCTGAGTTGTGAAGAGACCTATTCTTTATAGCTCGGGTTTGGCTAAATAGGGAAAATATTAACATAGAAATTTGATTTTTTGGGGCTTTACTTTCAAACAATAAGTAATTCCTAAGACTTTGCTTACAAAACAAACTGTGGAAACTAGAATGCATGCCTCAAATTAAAGTAAAAACAGGCTCAGAAGCCACACAAGTATTAAACTTGTGTGTATGGAAGAGTATAATGAAATTCATAGAATATTCTGCATCTCTGTTGGATCTTTTTAGGTCAGCTACAAAACATATGGCAAGAATTGTAGGTTCATTCAGATCAAATTGGAACACAGTAAAATGAAAAGCATGATTAAGAATCTTGTAGCTTGAACTGGTACAGCAAGTGTACTTACATTAGGCATGTCACCTTTCTTGTACTGCTATATGGCTCACAGATGTATACGGTAGCATAAATATGTCTGAATTTTTCCTTGCAAGGATGAATTTCCTTTTGCAGGATTCCAAGGCCAAGAAAACTTTAGCAAACATCACACTATAGAAAAGGAAAGATGCATTTATGGGTCAGGTGCTGCACTGTGACTTAGAAGCATGAAGTCAAACTCCAGGTTTGCCATGGGATTGCAGTTGTGATTCTGAGCAATCTGTATACTTCCCTCACCTTCCCCATTCACTTGGGTTATAGGATTCTTAGGGAAAGCATGGTGTTCTCAGTGTTCTTACAGTGCTGAACATAGTGGAAGCAAACTCTCAATAGGCATCTTTAACAGCTGTAAGGATAATAATATAAACAAATCCCAACAACCAAATACATTCTTTTAATTCTTAATCGAATGTTCATGGAGAAGCTCTTCCCCCTTCTGAGACTTGGATAGCTTACTGTTTTCTCCTTCCTAGTCCTGTTACGTCCCTTCCTGTTTGTTCTCTTCTTTTATATCTGTTGATGCCAAGAGTTACTATGCCCAGTGTATTTTTCCATCTTTGTAAATCCAGTCTCATGGAGCTGATATAACAAGAGAAGATGGAGCCAAGGCTGCCCAAGTGGCATCTCATTTATTCAGTATCAGTATCCCATAAATATAGAAGGCACTGGGAACAAGATAAGCAGTGAAATCAGACCAGTTCAAGACTTAATAGAGTTTAGATACATTCTTTTTGCATCATATGGAGTTATCCTTTTTGTGTAGTGTTTGTGTGCATGCTAGGTATTTTTAAGTCTATGTGAGAATCAGAAGCATCACAAGCACCTCTTAAATTTTTATGGTGGTTATAAAATGTTACTTTAATCACAGCTGTACATGTTACAAGTTCCATGATGCTTAAATGTACTATAGATGGAGAGGAAAAGAAGGGTGAGAGCTTGAAGACAACAAGTTGGCAAAATAAAATATCACATACAATTTAGTTTTATAATTCTGTCTTTCCTGGAGAGACCTGCCTTACTCCTTTAAGGATGCACCCCTGACAAAGCAGTATTCTTTGAACACATTGGAAAGGTTAGGTAGGATGCAAGTAACTACAGTATCCTGTCAGGTTTGGAAATGTACGGGCTGAACACAACTAAGTTCCATCACAAGCAAAACTTCACTGACATCCTCTTTCAATGTGCCTTGCATGATGAAGGATTTTAGAAATGGGCCCCAAACCATAGGCTGAAACAATGTAATGTTTAAAGCCACTTATGAACAAGAAAAAGTCTGTTAACAAGGCAGTTCACAAATACCTGAAATACAAACTATCATTTCATTGATGTAAGTGGCAGTTTGTTTATCAAGGGTCCCTATTGCTGATTTCTGACTCTATTCTATCACTTGGGTCATCCTGTAGGTGATTCTCTGTGTTGAGTACGACCTTTAGAAGTGAAAGCATGTGTATATTTAAAATCATGTGTGTAACATGCATATGAAGAATTGGGCATTAAATGTGGGTTTTCTTTTTGTCTTATAGATGCCAGTAAGGTACCTGCTTCTTTCAGAGTGAACAGGAAATTGACCTTTAATACTTGCTGTCAGAATTACAACAGAGTACATGATTACTCCTCCTTCCCCATCCCCCCAAAACAACATGTCCAGTGTGAACCCAGTGTTCACCCTGTCTTCTGATCCTTTAATGCTTTCCTTATATAGGACATAGCACAATAACTGGTTGGAGATTTAAAGATAACCGAACTGTTTTCATATGATGTGTCGGAAATGTGTTTCCACTTCCTTATTTCTTCTGAGGTATCAGTGCGGGCTTTTTGGCTGTGTGTTGTTTGTTTTTAAGATAGAATCTTAAGTATACTGTGTAAAACTTAATGATAAAATAGTTCTTAAGCATGTAATCTTAAAACACAGCCCAAAGGTAACATGCCTCTGACTTGGCTGGCAACAAAATGTGGAAGGCATTACCTCTGCAGTTCAGGAGGGGAACACAGAGTTGTTACCTCCATAAAACCTGTGCACTTCCTTTCTAGGATGTGTTTTGGGGCATTTAGTTGCTTTACATCATATTGTTCATTCCCTCCTTCCATTTGTAATAATTATTTGGAGTTTTATGTGTGTGATTCATGTCAGAAATTCAGTATATTAAATGGCTAAAAGCTATGTAGTAGTAATGACTTTTTAAATATACCATAGTAACATATGTAATGTGGTAATTGGTTAGTCTCACCTGAGTATGTCCAATATACAGAATTATTTAAAGAAATACTGGGATACTGCTATAGAACTGTTAGTGCTCTCTCTTTTCTGCATATTATTTGCATAATGAAACAAATCACGCAGTACTAATCTTCATATGTCACAACATATAATGTTTTGTCATTATTAGGTATGATTGTGAAAGAATACTTATGGTTCCCATGAACCTATATGCACACATCTGTAGCCTATAGCTGTAAATCCTTAAAATGTGCAGTTACTGATTTAAGTAGTTATTCTTCATAAGGATTTTTTCACTGCACCGTTCAAAGGCTGAAGATAAAAAGCACTGACTGAAACAAAGGGGACAGTTCTCTGAAGGAATCGTTTCAGGCTTTTGGCAAGCTGAGGCAAATAATCGTGTTTATCAAGTTTATATTCAGTTCTTTTAAGGAAAGCTGGGATCCAGTATTCTGTGCTGGGGGTTGAAGAGGGACCTTTAAACGGATATCTGGGACTTTCTTAAACCTTTGTTATTTGAAGTTCAGCATGTAAACACTATTGTCAGAAATTATTATTATCCATAGATACCATTACAGGTTTTTTCCTCTGTCCAGGAAGCTAGTTTTTGGAAACCATAAGAATGTGAAAGGGAGATAGCTTCATTGAAAAAATTCACAAGAAATGGTAGCAAGGTTTATAGATAAACTAAGATTTATTATGTGGAATCATTATTTTAAAAAAAGACTTCTTGCTATGTTCCCCTTTTTAGCAGAAACAAACCATAGAATCATAGAATAGTTAGGGTTGGAAAGGACCTTAAGATCATCTAGTTCCAACCCCCCTGCCATGGACAGGGACACCCCGCACCAAACCATGTTGCCCAAGGCTCTGTCCAACCCAGCCTTGAACACCACCAGGGATGGAGCATTCACAACTTCCTTGGGCAACCCGTTCCAGTGCCTCACCACCCTCCCAGTAAAGAACTTCTTCCTTATCTCTAACCTAAACTTCCCCTGTTTAAGTTTGGACCCATTACCCCTTGTCCTACCACTACAGTCCCTAAGGAAGAGTCCCTCCCCAGCATCCTCGTAGGCCCCCTTCAGATACTGGAAGGCTGCTAGGAGGTCTCCACGCAGCCTTCTCTTCTCCAGGCTGAACAGCCCCAACTCTCTCAGCCTGTCTTCATATGGGAGGTGCTCCAGCCCCCTTATCTTCCTCGTGGCCCTCCTCTGGACTCGCTCCAACAGCTCCATGTCCTTTTTATGTTGAGGACACCAGAACTGTACACAGTACTCCAAGTGAGGTCTCACAAGAGCAGAGTAGAGGGGCAGGATCACCTCCTTTGACCTGCTGGTCACGCTTCTTTTGATGCAGCCCAGGATACGGTTGGCTTTCTGGGCTGCAAGCGCACACTGCCAGCTCATGTTAAGTTTCTCATCAACCAACACCCCCAAGTCCTTCTCTGCAGGGCTGCTCTGAATCTCTTCTCTGCCCAACCTGTAGCTGTGCCTGGGATTGCCCTGAGCCGGGTGTAGGACCTTGCACTTGGCTTGGTTGAACTTCATGAGGTTGTCATCAGCCCACCTCACAAGCGTGTCAAGGTCCCTACGGATGGCATCCCTTCCCTCCAGCGTATCAACCGAACCACATAGCTTGGTGTTGTCGGCAAACTTGCTGAGGGTGTACTCAATCCCACTGTCCATGTCGCCGACAAGGATGTTGAACAGAACCGGTCCCAACACCGATCCCTGAGGGATACCACTCGTTACTGTTTTCCGACTGGACATTGAGCCGTTGACCACAACTCTGCGTGCGACCATCCAGCCAGTTTTTTATCCACCGAGTGGTCCATCTATCAAATTGATGTCTCTCCAATTTAGAGACAAGGATGTCATGCGGGACAGTGTCAAACGCTTTGCACAAGTCCAGGTAGATGACATCAACTGCTCTGCCCCTGTCCATCAGTTCCGTGGCTCCATCATAGAAGGCCACCAAATTGGTCAGGCAGGATTTCCCCTTAGTGAAGCCATGTTGGCTGTCACCAACCACCTCGTTGTTTTTCATGTGCCTTAGCATGCTTTCCAGGAGAATCTGCTCCAAGATTTTGCCAGGCACAGAGGTGAGGCTGACTGGTCTGTAGTTCCCCAGGTCTTCCATTTTCCCCTTCTTGAAAATGGGGTTATATTACCCTTCTTCGAGTCATCGGGAACTTCACCTGACTGCCACGATTTTTCGAATATGATGGACAGTGGTTTAGCAACTTCATTCTCCAGCTCCTTCAGGACCCACGGATGGATTTCATCAGGTCCCATGGACTTGTGCATGTTCAGGTTCTTAAGATGGTCTCGACCCTGATCCTCTCCTACAGTGGGCCTAAGGTCTTCATTCTCACAGTCCCCACATCTGCCTTCCAAGACTTTCGTGGTGTGGTCAGAGCATTTGCTAGTGAAGACTGAGGCAAAGAAGTCATTAAGAACCTCAGCCTTCTCCAAATCCAGGGTAGCCAGTTCTGATAGCTTCCGGAGAGGGCCCGCCTTGTCCCTAGTCTGTCTTTTATTTGCTGCGTACCTATAGAATCCTTTCCTGTTATCTTTCAAATCCCTTGCCAGATTTAATTCTAACGGGGCCTTAGCTTTTAGTCATTAAGAACATAATGATCCTTTAAAGCCACCACTTTAGTGATGTAGGATGACAGCATTTTATGATGCCAAAGTCTAACTGTTATCATGCAGTAGAAAATGTGCAAACCGACTTACTGCCCAGGTTCTGTTTTTTTAAAGGCACCTTTTCTGGATTTTAAAATGAATTTCCCAAAAGGCAGGTTCAAATTTTACTTGGAAGTAGATAGTACTAGTAATGTGGGTTTGAGTTGTACCAGAAGGAGCCCACAGGTGGATCATAGGTTAGTGTGATGCTTTTATGCTGGTGGCTTTTTTTTTTTTTTAAAAAACACTTTGAACATAAGCTGTTACATTAGTAAAAGTTTTGCTAGATCAGCTTTGTGCATCCATATGCTTTTACCCCATTGCCTAGTTCCTTCAGATTTCAGTTTCTTTTATTTGTCTATGAATTTTAATAAAATACATGGGAACTTACTCTATTTAAGAACTTATTCTTTAGCCTTTGTCCAGTTTGCCAAACAGTCTTGGCAGTAGCTTAAGCAGATTTACAGGCAGCCAATAAAAGGTATGATTATGTGATACTTCCTTAGAAAACCAGATTAACAAAATAAAATTATCCAAGGCTTCCTGGAGTTGGAAGCATCATTTTGCATGCAAAGCAAGATACTGCTGATTAGCAGCATTATACCTTGCTGGGAGTTGTTGCCTGCACACACCGCTGGTTGCTGAACTCCAGCTGATGCCAGAGCTGGTGTGGTCAGGAGAGGATATGAGGAAAAAGGATATTGCAGGTGGGGAGATGGGAAAGAAAATGATTTTGGAAATTTTCTTTTATCTAAAAGGGGAACTTTCATATAAAGTAGGAGAGTGAATTGGCATGCATTGAGGAATGTGGAAATACAAAGGACCAATATGTCAAGGACTACTTAGAAGATAGAGGTGCAGCACAGCAGAATGTTGGCCTTTTTTGAAAATTTACATTTTGTTATTCTTGCCCTAAAAAATGTTGTTATGTAAAACTAATTATTAGAGTTTATCGTGTAGCCCTCTATAATTCTGCACATCAGAATGAGACAGAATGGTCTTTCTTTGTTACTGCTTGGTATTCTTTTGTTTGTATACTTCAAGGTATCTACAGATCCATGAGGGAATTCTGCCAGAATCCTCAGATTGATTTATTTATTTATTTATTTATTTATTTATTTATTTATTTAGAGATTTGCCCTGGTGATACTCTCAGGTTACAGGCCAGTTGTACATATCTATACTTTGAACAATACATTGGAATATGAAAATAAAGTAACAAATATCTATTTCTTTACCATAATCTAGACTCATGTTTAACTTGAAATGCTTCAGGTAGTTACTGTAAAAAGAATAATTCTTTTGCTGTTTTTGTTGATTTTGTTGGTTTTCTGGGTTTTTTTTTTTCCTCCTTCAGTGGAAGACCAAACATTCTAAGATGATTTTCAGAAAATCTGACACAGTACCTGAAGAGCTCCATCAAATGGTACAAGAAGGCTTTCTGACCTTGCAAAAACATGATTGTTTCTTTCAAGATCTTGTATCCTGGGTTCAGAAGTAGCAGTCATTTTTCTCCTTCCAAGAAGCTGGTGCAGTGCTGTGTTTTTGACTTTAGTCTGGGAACAGTCCTGATAACACACCTATGATTTTAGTTGTTGCTAAGTAATGTTTACTCTGACCAAGGACTTTCTCAGTCTCATGCTCTGCCAGGGAGGAGGGGCACAAGAAGCCAGGAGGCAGCAGAGACAGGACACCTGACCCAAACTAGCCAAAGGGGTATTCCATACCACAGCACGTCATGCCCAGTATATAAACTGGGGGGAGTTACCCGGAAGGTCCAGATCGCTGCTTGGGTCAGGCTGGGTATGGGTTGGCGGGTGGTGAGTAATTGTATTCTCCCCTTGTTATTCCCCTTATCATTATTGTTATTATTGGTGGTGGTAGTAGTGGTTTTGTATTATATCTATCTTAGTTACTGGACTGTTCTTATCTCAACCTGTGGGAGTTGTTACATTCTTTCGATTCTCCTCCCCATTCCTCCAGGAGCAGGGGAGGAAGAAGGAGGGGAGTGAGTGAGCGGCTGCATGGTTCTGAGCTAACGGCTGGGCTTAAAACAAGACAGTTCTTTTGTGGCCCCCAAAGTGGGGCATCAAGGGTTGAGATAACGACAGATCTGACCAGATTGTGTCTAATCTTATTTGTGATAAGCATTCATTGTTTCAGATTAATAGTTACTGGTCACAATGTTGATTTATTTGCTCTCTGAGTTTCAGCATGTCATACCTTACTTGCATCCACTATTTGCTGTTTTAGTGTTTATCAGCTGGGGCCCCTGGGCTAAGGTTCTCTTTTCGCTGTACTTCATGGTAATGACTTGTAATACAATAGAATCATTGATTGTGAAACTGGGCTGGTATGCATCCTCAGCGTGGTCATCACCTCTATACTATGGGAGGCATGTAATGGGAATTTTTAACAAATCAATCACACATCTTTTTTTTTTCCATCCCGCCGGGGGTCAACCTCTGGAGGAGATATTCCCTCACAACCTCCACTCCCCTACCAGGCTATTTACAGCAGGAGTAGATTTTGGAAATGTTAAAAAGGTCTTGAATACCATTTGAATGCCCTTGAAAGCACCCTGCTCCTTCCACTGGGAACCAGCTTGTTGCTGAATATGCTCTCTATGTTTTGCCTATGGTGTGACCACCCTGAGAATGTCTGGTCTCGGAAGATAAGCAGAGTCCAGCTTGGGTCTTGTCTAAGGTTAAATGACTATTTAAGAATACTACCAAGAGATCTTCCCTGAGGCTGGACAGTCATGAGTGGCAGGGTGTGTGGGATCATATGGGCAAGCACTTAAGCCAGCGGGCCCCTCCAGTGCTTTGGAATTTCACCCCCGAACAAGTGTGAAATCCAGAAAAACTAGTAAAACACTTAAATGAGGTGTGCTGTCATTCTGGCAAGACCAGAGAGGAACAAATCATGGCAAAGTGCTGGAGCTTAGCCTACGCCTACAGAGTGTCTTTGGAAAAAGATGTATCTCGATGTGATGGCAAAGCAATGGACAACACAGCTACTCAAACCCGGACCGCAACAGACAACGCAGCTACTCCAACTCCAAGCACAGAAGCTTCCCAAATGGAGTGGGAGAACTCATTTTACTCCAGCTCCTGTGATAAAGGAATACTAATTCCTTTCTACAAGACATAAGTGGATAATCTTATGATCACTTTTAGAGGGGACCTGCCTCCAGCCACGTGGAAGAGAGGAACTATCGGGTTTACTGGACTATGTGGATCAGATGGCCTGGCACATCAGTCCCACAGAAGTATAAGGCTCTAGTAGATACCGGTGCACAGTGTACTCTGATGCCATCAAGGTATCAAGGGGTGAAACCCATTTATATTTCGGGAGTGACAGGAGGATCCCAAGAGTCGACTGTACTGGAGGCTGAAAACAGCCTGACTGGGAGGAAGTGGCAAAAGCACCCCATTGTGACTGGTCCAGGGGCTCCATGCATCCTTGGCATAGACTATCTCAGGAGAGGGTACTTCAAAGACCCAAAAGGGTACCGATGGGCTTTTGGTATTGCTGCCTTGGAGACAGAGGAAATGAAGCAGCTGTCCACCTTGCCCGGTCTCTCAGAGGATCCTTCTGTTGTGGGGTTGCTGAAGGTCAAAGAACAAGAAGTGCCAATTGCGACCACAACAGTGCACCGGCGGCAATATCGCACCAACCGAGGCTCCCTGATTTCCATCCATAAGCTGATCTGTAGACTGGAGAGCCAAGGAGTGATCAGCAGGACCCGCTCACCCTTTAATAGCCCCATATGGTCAGTGCAAAAGTCTAATGGAGAGTGGAGACTAACAGTAGACTATCATGGCCTGAATGACGTCACACCACTACTGAGTGCTGCCGTCCCAGACATGCTAGAACTTCAATATGAACTGGAGTCAAAGGCAGCCAAGTGGTATGCCACAACTGATATTGCCAATGCACTTTTCTCAATCCCTTTGGCAGCAGAATGCAGGCCACAGTTCACTTTTACTTGGAGGGGCGTCCAGTAGACTTGGAACCGACTGCCCCAGGGGTGGAAACACAGCCCTACCATCTGCCATGGACTGATCCAGACTGCACTGGAACAGGGGCAAGCTCCAGAACACCTGCAATACATTGATGACATCATCGTGTGGGGTGATACAGCAGAAGAAGTTTTTGAGAAAGGGAGGAAGATAATCCAAATCCTGCTGAAGGCCGGTTTTGCCATAAAGCGGAGTAAGGTCAAGGGACCTGCACAGGAGATTCAATTTTGGGGAGTAAAATGGCAAGACGGACATCGCCAGATCCCCACAAGGTAACAGCAATGTCACCACCAACTAACAAGAAAGAAACACAAGCTTTCTTAGGTGTCCTGGGGTTCTGGAGAATGCACATCCCAAACTACAGTCTGGTGGCCGAGGTGCGTATCTCCAGAGAGGACGGTTCTGTCGGAGGCGGCGGGAGAAATTGCAACACGACCATCCAGGGAATGATCAGCAAGTCTCGTTTATTTCATCAATAGGCTGCGGTTATATAGATATGATAATAAGCCTCATACATAGTGCAAAAGCTAGCTCATCATTGGTTTACAGTTAAATGTCATCCCCGCCCATACCTCCTTGTTCCTGAAACTCTTGTGGTTATACAGATCCTGTTTTTAACACTTCTCCGGCCTTCAGCCAACTCCCCTGTTGGTCAAGGACACAGTGTCCTTGCCTTATATAGTCTTGTTTTTCTTACCCAGTTGTTTCTAACTTCACCAGCTGTATTTTATCATGTCCTCTTTCTTCCATCCAGAGTTTGATAAAACTCTCCACATTTCCCCCATTTTCCTTTTGGGTGAGGAGGCTCGTCTGCCATATTTTCTGCGTTGCATTGGTAATCATACTTCGAATACAATTGAGTATACAGGGCAGAAGGAGTAATAGTAACAATATCACACCCAAAAACCCTATTGCGTACATTATAAGACTCCTTAGCCATGGGCCAATTCCCAACCCCTTTAGCCAGTTTTCGATTCCTAAACCATCTTCCTTTTTTAATAAATGTAGCCCTTGTTGCAACTGCTTAATCTTGGTGTGGATAGAAACCGCATGGTCCGAGAGGTTCATGCAACACATACCTTCAAATTCGTCGCACCCATGTCCCTGAGCTAATAGAAGAAAATCGATAGCGGCCCTGTTTTGTAGCACTGCATGGTTTACGCTCTGTACATCGCTAGTGAGCATGTCAAGTATTATGTCTTATTAAATTCATCTTTGGTCCAGCATCCTAACTGTTCCGCGAGTTTCATGGCTTTACCGGCTGCCGCACCCAGTACAAATATCGCTGTCATGATAAGCCGGAGATCACTCCAAAAAGTTGGGCTGCCAACGTTAGTACATTGTAGTTCGTGTACGCTACGCTTGGTCCTTGTACCATTTGCACTATTACTATTCCATTTTAGTAATAATGACATGTTGGGGTGAAATAAGGTTAATTTTCCCAAATAACATGGTCCTCCCTGTGGCTGGGCAGGTATGCCATTCCAAGCTCTATCTCCACAAATAAGGAATATCCTATCGGGCAGTCTTTTTGGGGTAGTAACACTACTACCATTACAGTTTGAATACAATTGGTTGAAAACCGTGCTTGACTCCAGTGCTGAATCTAAAGTAGCCCAATCTTTTCTATGCACATTCCAATTTTGAGGGTTAATGGGGGTGAAGCTTACCCAATCCCCCTCAGTATTTTTTCCAAGGCTAGCATTGGCGCTCCCAAAGAGATCTAACTCTTCAGGAGGGGAGTGTAAGGTGGCATTAAGAGACAGTATTAGCTGACACTGCCTATGGCCATCCGGAAACATCTGTTCACTGGTACCAGAACTAGCTCTCATAGTATTCATAGTCGTGTTACAGAGGGTTCCATTGTTGACCCAACCACAAAATTCTCCAGGTTCCCATATTGGTAGACCGACTAAACATGTATGAAAAGGGTTGGTGGCTCCTCCCAGACTAAGGCAAAGCGAGGTTTGATTGGTTTGATTCGCTAATGTCACCCAAATGTTCTCTCTAGGCTGGTTAAATTGTGTAATGCATACCACACTAGGCAGAGTAATAATAGCAAATATTATGTGATATCCCATTGTATCAATTCGCTTTCTTTCCTGATTTGTACTTATCCTTCCTTGTTCCCTTCAATCTGACTTGTCCTAGCTTTCTTACCCTTAGGTCCTTGAGACGTTGTAAGAGTAGATCTAACTCTTCTTCGGGGTCTCCACGTAATGGTCCTACAATCGAGTGTTGTGATATAGGTATTCCCTTTCTACACCTAACGGCTAATATACTAGACTGATTTTGAGCAGTTATTCTATAAACCACCTGCTCTAGTTCCCAACGCAAATAAACTAAAATCTTTTGTTCTACGGTTTCGAAAAGCTGTACTGCAAGTTGTGTCCTTAGCCCAGTTTTCGCTTGCAATTCACTCTCCCAGGTAGTGTTATAATGTTGGAAGGCACACCCATTGCACCAGAGGTTGGTGATCAGAGACTGCTCTATCCAGAAGGTCTGATTGCAGCCTCCACACCTCAATGCTGCCCAAGCGGCGCAATCCTGATTGTCACACTCGAGACACTTATTCCCCCTAGGCCCGCGGATATTAAGTCTTTGCCAAGCCTCGATACTTCCAACCCAGTCCCCGAGTGTCCAGTGGCTTTTCTCAGTCTCACTGAGGTTTCTCAGATGGTCACTTAGTTGATGCCGCAGGGGCTGTAGCGTAAGGAGTGCTTTATCTTCAATCCTCTTCCTGTCTGCCTCTGTTAAGTTCCGGGGTATCAGGAACATTAAGGGCAGGCTTAGTCCATCGTGATGGTACCCATATGTTTCCTGTAGGGGTAGAAACACATAGATATCCCCTTCCCCAATATATCACCTTTGCCGGATCCTGCCACTGTCCTGTTTTTGGATCCTTGTATTTCACCCATACCTCTCCTTTCTCCTTACTCTCAGCAAAGCTGTTATGTATTATCGCTGGGGGTTGACTTGTCTCCCCAAATACACACAAATAGTTTATTACAAACAACACCTTCAGCAATCTGGACTGCGGATCTCCCACACCTTCATGTTTTTCAAGATACCTTTTTAGCGTCCCATTGGCTCTCTCTATGATGGCCTGCCCTGTGGGGGAATGTGCAATCCCGGTAGTGTGTGTGACTCCCCAATTGGCAAAAAACTGCTCGATCCTTCTACTCACATAGGCAGGTCCATTGTCTGTTTTTATCCTTTTTGGTGTACCCATTACTGCAAAACAGCTGTATAGGTGCCTTTCTACATGGATTGCCCTTTCGCCCGTCTGAGCTGTCGCCCAGATATATTTACTATATGTATCAACAGTTACGTGGACATACTTTAAGCGTCCAAAACTAGGTACGTGTGTGACGTCCATCTGCCACAGTTCATTGGACAACAGCTCGCGTGGGTTGACTCCCAATCCTAGACCGCACCCACCATTGTGGTGGCTGCAAGTTGGGCAAGTATGTCCCGACTGACTAAACATTGAACAGCAGGCGGTAATGGTACAATTGAAAAGACATTCTTCAATATTTTTCCATCAATAGTCACAGTCAGTACTGGCGACTTTCGTGCCAAGGTTAGCCCTCCTACACCTGTTACTGTTGCCATGGCAGGTTGTAGAGGCCAAGCTTGAGGCCAATAGTCAGGGCTTATGATACTGGCATCGGCCCCCGTGTCCAACAAGCCTTGAAGAGTCACCTTTTTACCCTGGAATTCTATGGTAAGATTGCGCCTTGGTCTGTCGCTTAAATTCATCGTTAACAATGTGAGTCCCCCCGTGGAGCCAAACCCTTGCTCCCCTCGTTCGTGATCCTGATGGGGGGACAAAGCTCTCGTTGTTTGCTCAAGCGGGATTAACTGGGCAATCCTTTGTCCTTTCGTGATTTGTATTGGGGGAAACGGGGTGTGTACCATAACTTGAATCTCTCCCGTGAAGTCCACGTCAATAACTCCTGGTAAGACAAATAGTCCCATCATGGATGCTGACGAACGGCCCAAAAGCAATGCTCCCATTGCTCGTTCATTAATTATGATTGGTCCCCTGATCCCAGTGGGAACCTTCTCTGGTTTAGAAGATATCAACGTCATTGTTACTGCGGCTGCCACGTCCAGGCCGAGGCTCCCTGCTGTGGCGGGTTGCAGGTTGATGTGGCTGAGTGCTGGTTGGCGGCAGCTACTTGTGTCTGAGCGCGGCTGCTGCTGCGTTGCGACGCGCTGGCATTGGAGTTTCCCGGCCGCCGCCCGCACGCCGTAGTATTATGAGAGTCCTAGCGGCATTTTTGGCACCACAGTCCTGAGGCTTGACATTCTCGACGCATATGTCCTGCGCCTCCACAACGATAGCATTTGATTCGGCCACTAGGTGGAGCTCTAGGATTACTTATTGCAGAGGCTTGTAGGGGTGCAAGAGCAGCTAGTACCTGATTTTGACTTGCCTGTGCCTGTTCCTTCAGTCCTAGACCTAATTCTTTTATCGCCTCTACCAACATTGCCTGTGGCCCCACCGGGATGCTGGCTAGGCGGTCTAGAGCTTCTTCAATACTCCAGTCCGCGCCCATGGTGTTTAATACACTTCTGGTGGTGGCATTGCAGTTTTGAAGAGCACATTGCTTAAGCATCGTGCCTTTCATATAATCTGGAACCCCCGCTCGCTGGATGGCGCTAGCGATCTTATCAATAAAACTGCCAAATGTTTCGTCTCTACCCTGTTTTATCCCCATATAGGACGGAATTCCTGGTTTGGTGTTTTTTTTTTTTTTTTTTTGTTTTTTTTTTTTGATCGTGGCCTGAAGTCCACCTCCCGCCAGCGGAGTGAAAACCACCGGACAAGCCAGCTCTTTTGCTGTCTCCATTGCCTCCCCATCCCCAACGCCGTCCACGCTTCCCTCCTCTCCTTTGCAATAGCCCCCGCTAGGTCACTTTCTGCCCCAGGGATAGGCTCATTGCTAATTGGAGATGGTGGTGGTGGCTCCTCCGGACACGGAGCGGGGGGGAAGTTGGCACATTCGCCACAGCCGTTGAAAAAGGGGGTTTGGGGAAAGGCATAGGGAGAGGATCTTCAGACCCTTCACCAGCCGGTGGCGGCAATACAACCGTGGACACAGCAGGGGGTAATGGGCAGTCTGACCAACCGGTATATCCCTTATTCTTCTCTTGAGCTGCCGTGGCCTGATGGGCTGCCCTTTTTTCTACCTGATGCTGCAATAACTCATTATGCACCACCCTCCACAACTTTCCCAGCTTTTTCGCTGTCTTATCATCATCCAATACGGCCTCCCATATCCTATCACCAAATTTTCGCCATTCCTCTAGCTCATGAACAGTATGTGGGTTCTGAAAGCAACCCTTCGCATAACCATAGGTTAAAAGCCCAGGGAGCTCCTTTTGGAGGTCTATCCCTTTTATCTGCCGCTTTTTTAGAAAGCATGTAAATAAATCATATGCTGCTTGCCTTTCCATCTCTTTGTTACTCGTCAGCGCTGTTGCAGCCCCACAAGGTCTCGGCAGCACGTACCGGCCAGGCTCTCCACTGAGATCACCCAGGGCACGGCACCGCTCTCTTCTCTTGTCGGCGCTTAGTTGCCGTCCTCGCTGCTATAGGACCCGAGCTCACTCGCCGCTCCGTCGTGGTCGCCGGTTATCACGTCGGGGTCACCATTTGTCGGAGGCGGCGGGAGAAATTGCAACACGACCATCCAGGGAACGATCAGCAAGTCTCGTTTATTTCATCAACAGGCTGCGGTTATATAGATATGATAATAAGCCTCATACATAGTGCAAAAGCTAGCTCATCATTGGTTTACAGTTAAATGTCATCCCCGCCCATACCTCCTTGTTCCTGAAACTCTTGTGGTTATACAGATCCTGTTTTTAACACTTCTCTGGCCTTCAGCCAACTCCCCTGTTGGTCAAGGACACAGTGTCCTTGCCTTATATAGTCTTGTTTTTCTTACCCAGTTGTTTCTAATTTCACCAGCTGTATTTTATCATGTCCTCTTTCTTCCATCCAGAGTTCGATAAAACTCTCCACGCGGTTCAACACCAGAGCATGGGGAAGCACAGCGTCCAGGAGCCTCAGTTGTGAGCAGCAAGAGCCACCGAGGGAGCCTCAAGTCCTCAACAGGACTTGCCCAGGAGCTGGCAGCTCAGCTGGCAAGCAGCTGACTCACAAGGGGCGGCACCAGGAGGGGTGGCATCAGCCCTCGGTGGGTAAAAACCACCCCAGGGAGCATGAGCGACCAGGAGTGCAGTGAACAGGGCGTGGTGCGGCAGTTTGTGCGGCCAGTTAGCAGGATGGTGAGCACTCGCCTCATGACCAGGGCCTATCTGGGAGCTCTGCTCTGGCTGCCCCAGCAGTGACCAGCGTTGGCACCTGGACAGAGCTGATGAGAGGGGAGGCTACAGCGCAGACCTCGGATTGTAGAAAGTGCCTTGATTGGCCTCTTGAGGCAAGGGTACAAAATGGGCAGGGCTGCACTAGGTGCGCCCTGGTGGAGGTCCTCCTGTAGCAGGTGGCTGAGCTGCGAGAGACTGTCGGTAAGCTAAAAGATGTCAGGGAAGCTGAGAGGGAGCTGGACTGCTTGCCCCAGGCCCAAACTGTGCAGGGGCCACAAGTGTCCATCATAGAGCATACAGGAAAGAAGGAGGGCATTAATCCAGGAAGCTGGGAGCTAGTAACAAAAAAAAAAACAACAAAAAAAATGAGGAAGAGGACAATTAACAGCAAGGGGCTTCCTCCTAAATCCGATGTCCCCACCCAGGACCGTTTCGCAGTTCTGCGGGGGGCTAATGAGGAAGCATACACCTGAATGTGCAAAAGTCCATGGGACCTGATGAAATCCATCCGTGGGTCCTGAAGGACCTGGCAAGTGAAGTTGTTAAGCTACTGTCCATCATATTTGAAAAATCATGGCAGTCAGGTGAAGTTCCTGATGACTGGAAAAAGGGAAATATAACCCCCATTATGAACAAGGGGAAAATGGAAGACCCAGGGAACTTCAGACCAGTCAGTCTCACCTCTGTGCCTGGCAAAATCTTGGAGCAGTTTCTCCTGGAAAGCATGCTAAGGCACATGAAAAACAACGAGGTGGTTGGTGACAGCCAACATGGCTTCACTAAGGGGAAATCCTGTCTGACCAATGTGGTGGCCTTCTATGATGGGGCCACGGAACTGATGGACAGGGGCAGAGCAGTTGACGTCACCTACCTGGACATGTGCAAAGCACGCAACACTGTCCCACATGACGTCCTTGTCTCTAGATTGGAGAGACATCAATTTGATAGGTGGACCACTCAGTGGATAAAGAACTGGCTGGGCAGCATTGCTCAAAGAGTTGTGGTCAATGGCTCAATGTCCAATTGGAGACCAGTAACAAGTGGTGTCCCTCAGGGATCGGTGTTGGGACCTGTCTTGTTCAACATCCTTGTTGGTGACATGGACAGTGGGATTGAGTGCGCCCTCAGCAAGTTTGCTGATGACACCAAGCTGTGTGGTTCAGTTGATACGCTGGAGGGAAGGGATGCCATCCGTAGGGACCTTGACACGCTTGTGAGGTGGGCCTATGCCAACCTTATGAGGTTCAACCAAGCCAAGTGCAAGGTCCTACACCCGGCTCAGGGCAATCCCAGGCACAGCTACAGGTTGGGCAGAGAAGAGATTCAGAGCAGCCCTGCAGAGAAGGACTTGGGGGTGTTGGTTGATGAGAAACTTAACATGAGCTGGCAGTGTGCGCTCGCAGCCCAGAAAGCCAGCCATATCCTGGGCTGTATCAAAAGCAGCATGACCAGCAGGTCAAAGGAGGTGATCCTGCCCCTCTACTCTTCTCTCGTGAGACCTCACTTGGAGTATTGTGTACAGTTCTGGTGTCCTCAACATAAAAAGGACATGGAGCTGTTGGAGCAAGTCCAGAGGAGGGCCACGAGGAAGATAAGGGGGCTGGAGCACCTCCCGTATGAAGACAGGCTGAGAGAGTTGGGGCTGTTCAGCCCGGAGAAGAGAAGGCTGCATGGAGACCTCCTAGCAGCCTTCCAGTATCTGAAGGGGGCCTATAAGGATGGTGGGGAGGGACTCTTCCTTAGGGACTGTAGTGGTAGGACAAGGGGTAATGGGTCCAAACTTAAACAGGGGAAGTTTAGGTTAGAGATAAGGAAGAAGTTCTTTACTGGGAGGGTGGCGAGACACTGGAATGGGTTGCCCAAGGAAGTTGTGAATGTTCCATCCCTGGCGGTGTTCAAGGCCAGGTTGGATGGAGACTTGGGTGACATGGCTTAGTGCGAGGCGTCCCCGCCCATGACAGGGGGGTTGGAACTAGATGATCTTAAGGTCCTTTCCAACCCTAACTGTTCTATGATTCTATGATTCTAAAATAGTACTATCTGAGTGAATTATCTTTTTTTTCTTTAAATGCTTAATGTAGTGTATTTAATTCATGTTCAGCCAGAATAAGTTTTATTAAGTATAATTTCTCCCTGTACTTAGAGTTTATTAATCTGTCCCTAGATGATCTCAATACGACACATCAGAACTGTGTTCTGGCTGGTTTCTCACCTTGATTCAGCTTAACTCACAGAGTGGCAGATGTAAGTATCAAAAATGGTTTGCTGTTTGGTCATTTGCAAAACTTAATACTCTTGTACCGTATTTGTTGTAGCATCATGTTTTCTTACCCAGAACTGTGGCTCGCAGTTGTGCTTATGACTCAAACTGTTTTCTTGAACATCTGCTATTTGTTTATTTTTTGATTGAGGTACACTTGCTTCTGTACTGGTAGTTTGACCAAATTAACAGTTAGGCACGTAAGATATGAATTATGCCACACCACACCTCATGGATTACCGATGAAATGTAGAAACAACTGTATTTTCACCTGAAATGTTTTAAAACTTTTTTTGCTGCGTTCATATCCTGGTCTTAGTTGAAAAGCAATATTCATGATTGTCGTGGTTTAAGCCCATAGAAGAGTATGTCCTGGGTTCAGCAGTAGCGGTCGTTTTTCCTCTTCTTAGTAGCTGGTGCAGTGATGTGTCTTCGACTTTAGTCTGGGAACAGTGCTGATAGCACCAATGTTTTTAGTTGTTGCTAAGGAATGTTTACTCTGACCAAGGGCTTTCTCAGTCTCATGCTCTGCCAAGGAGGAGGGGCACAAGAAGCCGGGAGGAAGCAGAGACAGAACACCTGACCCAAACTGGCCAAAGGGGTATTCCATACCACAGCACATCAGGCCCAGTATATAAACTGGGGGGAGTTACCTGGAAGGCCCAGATCGCTGCTTGGGTTGGGCTGGGTATCAGTGAGCAGTTGTATTCTCTTCTCTTGTTATTTCCCTTATCATTATTATTATTGGTGGTAGTGTTCGTAGTTTTGTATTATACCTTAGTTACTGGACTGTTCTTATCTCAACCCGTGGGAGTTACATTCTTTCGATTCTCCTCCCCATCCCTCTGGGAGCAGGGGGAGGAAGAAGGGGGGGAGTGAGTGAGCAGCTGCGTGGCTCTGAGTTACCAGCTGGGCTTAAACCACGACAGAGTAAAATCAGCTCTTCCACTCCATCTGGGAAGCTGCTTACCAAAGACTGGAGCAGCAACTTTCTTGGGAGGATTATCCTTGACCTTTTTTTTCCTCTTCAATTCACACACCCGTTGCTCCAGAACTGAGGTAGGTTTTCCATCCCACTTTCTCATATCTTCTCCGTGATCCCACAGATAAAACCATAGGGTGGCCCGTGGCGTGTACCTCCTATATCTTCTCTCTCAGGCAATAGGGTGCCTTTTGTTTATAGCTGAGATGCGGGTCGGTACACATGGGGAGCTGGATAGATCGTCTCTCAGTTGTTTGAACTCCTGGGTCAGGAGTTTTTCCACAGCTGAAACGATGGAAGGGGTGAGATTGTCTTTGAAATCTCAGAGTTGACGACTCAATTCATCCACTCTTCGTGGCGCTGCCTCACTCCAGGTCATTGATGCCAATGACCGGGCATATGATGATGGCACCCTCTGTGTAAATTTCTGACTTATGGGCTGTGTACATTCGACTTCATCTGGATCTACAGGTGCATACCCAGGATCCGGCCTACGATAGATCATCTCTAGAATGGCTGATTCCGTCAAGGACTGGATGCCTCTCTCTATCGTGGTCCACTTGGCAAAGCGACACATAACATTGTCCTTGTAGGGAAACCTTTCCTTCACAGCTGCCGAGAGCCGCCTGCAAAGGCTGAAGGCTTGTTACTCTTTTGCAATTGCTTTGTCAATTCCTCCTTCCCTAGCAAGTGATCCCAGCTGCTTGGTTTCCCTTCCTTCTAGTTCGTGACTGTCGGCCCCATTGTCCTAGCATTGGAGCAACCAGGTGATGATATACTCCCCTGGAAGAAGGCTGAAGTCTTTTCATATATTCCGTGGCTCGGTCGAGGTCCAGGATCGAGAAGTTACCTCTTCTTCTTGCTCTTCCTCTTCCTATGATTCCTGTATTAATAACGCTTGTTCAGATGTCACCCCCTCTAGTACGCATATTGGGTCTTCATCTTTCTTCACTGCATGAGTTGCTCTTTGTGGCTCTCGTTTGCTTTTCCCCTTCCTTATAGGGGCAACTGATTTTGGTGCGTATTGGTCCTTTGGTTTAGCTGCAGTGTCTATCACTGTGGTTGGAGTGGCCTCAGTGTCTGTCACTGTGGTTGGAGTGGCTGCAGTGTCTGTCAATGTGGTTGGAGTGGCTGCAGTGTCTGTTGTTGGGGTTGGTGTAGCTGCTGTGCTTGGGGGTTGAGTAGCTGCACTGTATATTGCTTTGCCATCAGATCCAGAGACATTTTTTTCCTGCTCCTTACTGAAAACACGTGCAGTATTTGTGGCAGCATGCTGATTCGCAGCAAAAGCAGCAGGCAGGTTTCAAGGGTATCTAAAGGATATCCAAAACCTTTAGAATCCTCAAATGCTACTGTAAATAGCCTGGTGGGGGAGCGGAGGGTGTGAGGGAATGTCCCCTTCACAGGTTGAACCTCTGAGGAGGAAAAAAATTATGTGTAACTGCTAAGAGTTCCCACTATATGCCTCCCAAAGTATAGAGGTGATGACCATGCTGAGAACACATGCCAGAGCAGTTTCATGATCACTGAGTCTATTGTATTACAAGTCATTACCATGAAGTACAGTGAAACAATAACCTCAGCCCAGGGGCCCCAGATGATAAACACTAGAAGAGCAAAGAGTGGATGCAAGTAAGGTATGACATGCCGAAACTCCGAGACCAAGCACAACAACTCTGAGAGCAAATAAATCAACATTGTGACGAGCAACTTTTAATCCTAAACAATGAATGATTATCACAAATATGATTAGACACAATCTGGTCAGATCTGTCGTTATCTCAACCCTTGATGCCCCACTTTTGGTGCCACAAAAGAATTGTTGTGGTTTAAGCCCAGCCAGTAACTCAGAACCATGCAGCCACTGACTCACTCCCCCGCTTCTTCCTCCCCCTGCTCCCGGAGGGATGGGGAGGAGAATCGGAAGAATGCAACTCCCACAGGTTGAGATAAGAACAGTCCAGTAACTGAGGTATAATACAAAACTACTACTGCTACCACCAATAATAATAATGATAAAGGAAATAACAAGGGGAGAGAATATAAAACTAAAAGGGGAAAAGGAAAAGAAAACAATAAACACAAGTGATCCACACTGCAATTCCTCACCACCTGCCGACCGATACTCAGCCTGACCCTTGGCTTTTGGAGTCAGGGATATAAAGGATCCGAGACCAGCTATACTCCCACTGAAAAAGAGATACTGGCAGCCTATGAAGGGGTTCGAGCTGCTTCAGAAGTGACTGGAACTGAAGCACAGCTTCTCCTGGCACCCCGGTTGCCTGTGCTGGCCTAGATGTTCAAAGGCAGGGTGTCTGCTACCCATCATGCAACCGATGCTACATGGAGTAAGTGGGCCGCACTAATTACACAACAAGCTCGAATAGGAAATCCCAGTCGTCCAGGAATTCTAGAAGTCATCATGGACTGGGCAGAGGGCAAAGATTTTGGGATGTCACCAGAAGAGGAGGTGATGCGTGCTGAAGAGGCCCCACCATATAATGAACTGTCAGAGAGTGAAAAGCAATATGCCTTGTTTACTGATGGGTCCTGCTGTATTGTGGGAAAGCATCAGAGATGGAAGGCAGCTGTGTGGAGTCTCCTGGGACAAGTTGCAGAAACTGCTGAAGGAGAGGGTGAATTGAGTCAGTTTGCAGAGGTGAAAGCCATCCAGCTGGCCTTGGACATTGCTGAACGAGAAAAATGGCCAGTACTTTATCTCTATACTGACTCATGGATGGTGGCAAATGCCCTGTGGGGGTGGTTGCAGCAATGGAAGCAGAGCAAGTGGCAACACAGAAGTAAACCCATCTGGGCTGCTGCATTGTGGCAAGATATCGCTGCTTGGGTGCAGAACCTGGTGGTGAAGGTACGCCACGTAGATGCTCATGTACCCAAGAGTCGGGCCACTGAGGAACACCAGAACAACCAGCAAGTGGATAAAGCTGCTAAGATTAAAGTGGCTCAGATGGACTTGGATTGGCAACATAAGGGTGAATTATTTTTAGCCCGGTGGGCCCATGACACCTCAGGCCGTCAAGGCAGAGATGCAACATATAGATGGGCTCGTGATCAAGGGGTGGACTTAACGATGGACACTATTGCCCAGGTTATTCATGAATGTGAAACATGTGCTGCAATTAAGCAAGCCAAGCGGTTAAAGCCTCTCTGGTATGGAGGATGACGGCTGAAGTACAAGTATGGGGAGGCCTGGCAGATTGACTATATCACACTCCCACCGACCCCCCAAGGCAAGCGCCATGTGCTTACCATGGTGGAAGCAACCACGGATGGCTGGAAACATGCTGTCTGCCCCACACCACTGCCCAGAACACTATCCTGGGCCTTGAGAAACAAGTCTTGTGGTGACACGGCACCCCAGAGAGAATTGAGTCAGACAATGGGACTCATTTCCGGAACAACCTTATAGACACTTGGGCCAAAGAGCATGGCATTGAGTGGGTATATCACATCCCCTACCACGCATCAGCCTCTGGGAAAACAGAACAGTACAATGGGCTGTTAAAAACTACCCTGAGAGAGATGGGTGGTGGGACTTTCAAACACTGGGATACACATTTACCAAAAGCCACCTGGTTGGTCAACAGTAGGGGATCTGCCAACAGGGCTGGCCCAGCCCAATCAGAACTTTTACGTACTGTAGAGGGGGATAAAGTTCCTGTGGTGCACATAAAGAATTTGTTGGGGAAGACAGTCTGGGTTATTCCTGCTTCAGGTAAAGGCAAACCCACTCGTGGGGTTGCTTTTGCTCAGGGACCTGGATATACTTGGTGGGTAATGCGGGAAGATGGGGAAGTCTGACGTGTACCTCAAGGGGATTTAATTTTGGGGGAAAACAGCCGATGAACTCAATTGTATGCTGTTGCCTGTTCTATAACACTTTTATAGCCCACCACCTAGATATCTTCAGGTCACCAGCAAGTGACCCTGACTTCCTTCCGATCATCACCTCAACTAAGAATGAATTTTGAGGAAACCAGATGAGCTCAGCAGTGACCAGACAAGTTTGGCGGTGTCATCAGCAGGCAACAACCCAACACTACACACAGTCTCTCCTGCCCTGAAAGACTATTACAAGAGATGGAGCCTGACATCATGGACTGGATGAATTCAGCAATTTTATAGGGATTGGTCCATGGACTAGGGAATGATATCTTTCTCTTTGTGTGTGGGTGTGGGTGTATATATATGTGTATATATGGGACAGGGGTGATGGTGTGTTGAGAGATGTGGGATCTGAGCATGATGTGAATGGTATGGAATAAGGGGTGGATACTGTCCTGGGTTCAGCTATAGCAGTCATTTTTCTCCTTCTTAGTAGCTGGTGCAGTGCTGTGGTTTTTAACTTTCAGCCTGGGAACAACGCTGATAACACCGATGTTTTTACTTGTTGCTAAGTAACGTTTACTCCGACCAAGGATTTTCTCAGTCTCATGCTTTGCCAGGGAGGAGGGGAAGCCGGGAGGAAGCAGAGACAGGACACCTGACCCAAACTAGCCAAAGGGGTATTCCATACCACAGCACGTCATGCCCAGTATATAAACTGGGGTGAGTTGCCCAGAAGGCCCAGATCACTGCTCGGGTCGGGCTCGGTGTCGGTCGGCGGGTGGTGAGCAATTGTATCCTCTCCTCTTGTTATTTCCCTTATCTTTATTATCATTGGTGGTAGCAGTAGTGGTTTTGTATTATACCTTAGTTACTGGACTGCTCTTATCTCAACCTGTGGGAGTTACATTCTTCCAATTCTCCTCCCCATCCCTCCGGGAGCAGGGGGAGGAAGAAGGGGGGAGAGTGAACGGGCGGCTGCGTGGTTCCGAGTTGCTGGCTGGGCTCAAACCATGACACCCAGCCAGTAACTCAGAACCATGCAGCCGCTCACTCACTCTCCCGCTTGTTCGTCTCCCTGCTTCCCAGACGGATGGGGAGGAGAATCGCAAGAATGTAACTCACACGGCTTGAGATAACAGTCCAGTAACTAAGGTATAATACAAAACTACTACTGCTACCACCAATAATACTATGATAAGGGAAATAACAAGGGGAGAGAATATAAAACTAAAAGGGGAAAAGGAAAAGAAAACAATAAACACAAGTGATGCACACTGCAGTTGCTCACCACCTGCCGACCGATACTCAGCCTGACCCAAGCAGCAATCTGGGCCTTCTGAATAACTCCCCCCAGTTTATATACTGGGCCTGACGTGCTGTGGTATGGAATACCCCTTTGGCTAGTTTGGGTCAGGTGTCCTGTCTCTGCTTCCTCCTGGCTTCCCGTGCCCCTCCTCCCTGGCAGAGCATGAGACTGCAAAGTCCTTGCTTGGAGTTAGCATTACTTAGCAACAACTAAAAACATTGGTGTTTTATCAGCACTGTTCTCAGACTAAAGTTGAAAAAACAGCACTCCACCAGCTACTGGGAAGGAGAAAAATGACTGCTACAGCTGAACCCAGGACAGTGGTTTTGTGTGCTATATTTGTGAAGTAAATCGAAAAATATTTCTTTTCTTTCCCCTTTCATTCTACTCATTAATGATTGGTTAGATGCTTGATAGATTAGGCTTTTGCATAATTCATATTAATAACTATATAGACAATCCAGGAGGCATTACGCTTTTGTTTGAAAGATCATGAATTAAAGAAATACATTCCTTCTGCTCCTTCACTTTGGTTATTTCAGAAGAAAATAGTTCAGTATGTTTGAGAAATGCATATGTTCTGAAGTGGCTATATACAAATTTTTTTTTATTGTATCTTCATAGTGTTCAAGAGGAACATTGGAATACGTATTTGGACAATGTGAAGTGGCACTCCATAATTTACAAACTGATCCTGATTCAGTGGCTTTATCTTTGAAATCACTGGAAACTGCCATTGTAAAGCAAGTAGAAGAAATGCATAATGAGGTGAGATGATCTGCACAGAAAATACGTCAGCCAGGTTCCGAGAGGTGCAGTGTGCTCATGGACTTAATTGTACTTAAGTGTGTTCAGCTGCTCACAAGGCATTGCTCTGTACAAGTTTGAAATGGGGGGGGGGTGTTGACTTTTTTGCTTAGGTACAGTAATTGGGATTAACTTGGATTGATTTTTTCATTCCCATGTTTTCATTTTTCCTTCTTAAGATCCTTCTTCTGGTAGAGTACAAGAGTGGTTGCAGTAACACTACAGCACATCTGGTGGTGTGGTGGATGAACCAAAATATTCTAGTGCTTCTCTGAGAGAAAGGGAGAGCCAAAAAAAATTAGAGAGAAAGAGCAGGTAAAATTTTTCAGTTGTTCCTCAGGTGTTGAACCAGGTTTTTACAGAATGCCAGGTGTGACACAATTGTGAGTATGTGCTTTTAAGTATATTCTGAAGAAAATACAGCAGAAATAATTGTGAGGAACATATCTAAACAGGTTGTTCTGTGCTACAAATTATGCAAGTGTAACATGGACTTTCACAGGATTCCAATGAAGCTGGCTATGCTTTCTGGCTCGAAGTACAGATCATGAGTCTTAACAAACACATCGATTTGACAAATGAACTGAAAATATCATACAATATTTTGGGAAACTGTGGATGGAAATGGGTATTTTTTCCTGTGGTATAAAAGTAGGCAGTGTCACAAAAAATGTAATTTGCCTTATTCTCTCTTAGTGGATAGAGTCAGGAATGTGACACAGTGAACTGGGTTTTCTTACAAAAGTAGTGTTTCTGAAGCTGGTAAATTCAGTACATCTTTTTTTTTTTCTTCTAAAGTTACAGAAAATGTAGTCAAGGCTATGTGTTAGGAGTTTAAAATGGCAGACTATTTAGCTGCTTTGGAAGACTGTCCTTCTACATGAAACAAAGCTTTCAGCTCTTCCTAACTGTAAAGCACTCATCTTTCTTTGAAAAGAGCTATAGCAACCAGTTAATACAAACTTCTGAACCACTTTTAGCTTAAGTAGCAGTGTTTTCTACAGCACTCATATTCAGACATTTTAAAGGAGCTGTGCTCTCTTTCTATGAAGTATGATCACTTTTGGAAGCTGTATAATACCTAAGTAATTTTCATTTAAATTAGAAATTGTGTAAACTGTGTTTAAATTGTTATCTGCTGAGGAATATATTATTGTGTATTGCTACTAAAACTTCACAGAACACATTTTTATTGGTATTATGTTTACAGTTGGAAAAATGGAGTATAGTGATGGCAAAAGATCTGCACCCTTGACTTTTAGCAAAACAGCTCCTGGGGCAATTTAAAGAAGTCTGATGCATGCAGGGTTTTACAAAACATTAATCAGGCTCAGTCCATAAAACTACATGCATATGTGGTTTGCACAGCTAGGGCCACATGCACAGCTGGTGTAAATTTGCATGGGTCCTTTAACATCAAAGATGTGCTGTTTACATCAGGTGAGAGACTAGCCCCTGGTGTTTGCAGTCACCTGAGTAATTTTGCTATGTGACATACAGGGATGTTTCCTGTTGCACATAGGGGATATACTGTAACGGAAATCATTGTTTAACTTGTACATATTGCACTCTTAGACTTAGTAGACACATTGGATCTATATTTCATTTGAAAAAAAGAGTGCCCACTCACCTCTTAATTTTTTTTATCCCAGGGTCACTTTTTCACTTGAAGGATAAATTCCGTATGTTAAAGTGCTGCTTACATTTCATGAATTTGCTGCACAAGTAGACAAAATCACGAGTGGTTTATCATGTGGTAAATGCACATTTCCCTTTTGAACATCACTGAAATGAAAACATACAGATCTGTGAGGCTAATGCAACTTTTTTTTGCATGTAAAAGCTTCCTACCTTCTTTTACTCACTATATGATAAATCTTTGTGTTTTCAGGCACTAATACAGGTTTTAGGTTCAAATTTTCTCAGGCAGGTAAAGAACAAGAACGTGTTTTCTTTCTTTAAAGAATCAAACTGTTTACTGATGAAAACGAGTCTTCCATTTGATCGGTGTGGTCAGGATTTGATCACTTGTTTGTGGGTTGTTTGGTTTGTTTTTTTTCCCTTAGTTTCTTAGTATTTTTAAATACAAAAGACAAAATTGCACAAAAAGCCAAAGACAGAATTAATGAAGAACTGCCACCCAATTTTGCCTGTGTATTCATGTCTGATATATGGTTTTCTGTGCTAGTTCTAAACCTCCTTGTGAGCTTTTTTTCTATTCCTCTGGACTAGAGATCACGAGCTTGAAGTTAGGTAGTATTTCCATCTCTAAAGGGGGTGATACGGTTGTATTTTATTTTCAGATATTATCATAATGAAGTTCTTTGTAGAGTTTAGCTTATATAACTAGATGCAGCCATTGTTCTAGATTCTTTATCTTCCTAAAATGTTGTGGGTTTGGGTTTTCTACCCCTCTTGCTGGCACTTCTGAAGTATTCATGGGAGATCATTAACTGGAATAGAACCATCACAGTACAATCAGGCTACGTGTGACTAAGCTAAAATATAGTAGTTTAGCTCAGATTGACATTCTGTGCTGAAATTAACTGTTCTGTCAAATGAGGACTGGATGAATTATCTGTCTGCTAGAGGGAAAAAGCCGAAGAGCAAGTCTGAAGAATGAGGTATGATTCTGTGCCTTCACTTTTGTGTTCCTGGGCAGGAAAACTGACTTGCTCTGCTGATAAAGTGGGTTTGAAATGAAGATCTGAAGCATAGGTGGAGACTTAGCTTTTTCCATTCTTGTGGTGCACAGAGAAACCTCTAAAAGAGGTATGGGTGAGTATCTGGGGGATGTATTTAGCGATGTTAGATTTCCCAGAGTTCATTTGTCAGAGCCCTGTCTTGGATGTCTTGACAGAGGTATTCCTATTGAAAAAGTAAGATGCTAATCTGACAAGGTTTTTAGCATCTGTAGTGGGCAGCCAGGTAGAAGATTAATATTTCTTGAAACTTAGCTTTGTTGTCATGGTCTCCCTCACTAAAACAGCCTTCAAAGGAATATCTGAGTAATTGTGAGGTATGTGCTGTTTGTTAGATGTTTGAGTCACTTCACTCCCAGTATGTACTTTGTAGTTGTAAGTAAAGATAACCTTAATTAAGGGTGTTCATGTGCTGCTTGTCTGAGTAGCTTATGGGCCTGAAGTCTGAACAAATACTTCAAGGGCAGGGTATCCATCGAACAGTGTAGCAGGGTGAACAGAAGTAATTACCTGGACAGCTGTGAAGTATAATAGCCTAACAATGCACTCAGAGTGTTAGAGACTGAATTTGCCTCCTTAAGCAGTCAGATTGCTGTTTGGCCAGTAATAATTTATCCTGAAAAAAATGATCTTGCAGAGTTCGCTGAATGTGAACCTTTTGCCTCTACTGAATCACACTTGGCTTTCCAAAATATATACAGCAGCTGGGTACGTCCCAAACAGAGAGCTACAGGGGACCTGGGGAAGGCCATTGGCAAGTAAATGCTTTTTAAAGTAATAAAACACTGTTGGACAGATGATGTAAATGCTCATACATATAAATATAAATCTGCAGAAAAGATCGTTGCCAGCCTATTCTTCACATTTCAAAGAAAATTTGTTTTCCTTGCTCTGAGTAATGCAAAAGCTGGTAATAGTTCATATCATGTGAGGTAGTTTCAAGGCTGCTTTATTTGCCAACACCAAACTAATAATCAGATGTTCTCTATGAAGTAAAACACTAGAGGAAGTTTTAGCATCTGGGGATTGTGTTGATAATGTAGCAGGTTTCAAAGTAAGTACTCAAGTTTGAAAAGGTAGGGGTTTGTCCTCATCAGGGTTTTTGCTCAGCCATGATTATCAACCCTGATTACCATGATTAAACTTTAAAGACTGAGTAGGTTGCTCTGTTGTTTGTGAGGTACAGTCACTTTTTCCTACAGCAATTCAATTTTTATGTCAGCAGTAGATAAATTTAAGTGTGGTGAATGCACAGGGATGTAGAAAAGCCTGGGTTAGCCAAGTTGAAGGTATATGGTGTTAGACACTGGGGTCATTGCTGAGAAAGGGTAGCAGTATATGCAGCCAAAGAAAGGTTAATATGTTTTAGCACATCACCATGAGCTGACAGTGTCAGCATATATGTTTTTATATGTTAATACGTTTAAGCTTTGTCATCTTAAGTCATGTAAAAATCTTTCTAATGGTAAGTAAAGTTTGCTCTGATGCATGGCAGTCTCCAAATAAAAACTTTCTGACAAAATCTTTGGCAAGAGCTGTTAACCTAAGAGTTTTGTCACAGGAGGTGAATGTTCTGTATCTTCAGTTCCACTAAGGCTGGAATTGAGCTTTTTGTCTCTATCCAGTATTTACTGTTGTGGGCTTTTTTACTGGTACAGGTGGGTTCATTCAAAGACGCAAGCTAATAGGAGTGCCTTCCTGATTAGGAATTTCTGGAGATTTTTAGCATATATCTAAAACAAGAATAGAGTGAAACACTGGTTTTCTCCCCATCCCCCATTTTATTAACTGAGTTTAGAGCTAGATGGAGGAGTTGAGATGAATGTGTACCTGAGTTTGAGTGCCCTAGTAAATGGTAGTTGTCGTGGTTTAAGTCCAGCTGGTAACTCAGAACCATGCAGCTGCTCGCTCACTTCCCCCCTTCTTCCTCCCCCTGCCCCTGGAGAGACAGGGAGGAGAATCAAAAGAATGTAACTCCCACGGGATGAGGTAAGAACAGTCCAGGAACTAAGGTACAATACAAAACTACTACTGCTACCACCAATAATAATAATGATAAGGGAAATAACAAGGGGAGAGAATACAATTGCTCACCACCCACCGATACCCAGCCCAACCCTAGCAGCCATCTGGGCCTTCCGGGCAACTCCCCCCCAGTTTATATAATGGGCAAGACGTGCCATGGTATGGAATACCCCTTTGGCTAGTTTGGGTCAGGTGTCCTGTCTCTGCTTCCTCCCGACTACCCCTCCTCCCTGGCAGAGCATGAGACTGAGAAAGTCCTTGGTCAGAGTAAACATTACTTAGCAAAAACAAACAACATCGGTGTTATCAGCACTGATCCCAGGCCGAAAGTCAAAAACACATCACTGCACCAGCTACTAAGAAGGAGAAAAATGACTGCTGTAGCTGAACCCAGGACAGTATCCACCCCTTATTCCATACCATTCATGTCATGCTCAGATCCCACATTTTTCAATATACCATCGCTTTTGTCTCATATACATATATGCGCATATATATGTATATACACGCACACACCCCCACACACAAAGAGAGAGATATCATTCCTTAGTCCATGGACCAATCCCTATAAAGATGCTGAATTCATCCAGTCCATGATGTCAGGCTCCATCTCTTGTAATAGTCTTTCAGGGCAGGAGAGAGATGGTGTGTAGTGTTTGGTTGTTGCCTGCTGATGACACCGCCGAACTCATCTGGTCACTGCTGAGCTCGTCTGGTTTCATCAAAGTTCATTCTTTGTTGAGGTGATGATCGGAGGGAAGTCAGGGTCAGTTGCTGGTGACCTGAAGACATCTAGGTGGTGGGCTATAAAAGTGTTATATAGCAGGCAACAGCATACAATTGAGTTCATTGGCTGTTTTCCCCTAAAATTAAATCCCCTTGAGGTACACATCAGACACAATGCCATGCTCTTTGGCCCAAGTGTCTATAAGGTTGTTCCGGAAATGAGTCCCATTGACTCAATTCTCTTGGGGTGCCGTGTCGCCGCAAGTTTTGCTTCTCAAGGCCCAGGATAGTGTTCCAGGCAGTGGTGTGGGGCACAGCATATGTTTCCAGCCATCCGGTAGTTGCTTTCGCCATGGTAAGCACATGGCGCTTGCCTTGGGGGGTCGGTGGGAGTGTGATATAGTCAATCTGCCAGGCCTCCCCATACTTGTACTTCAGCCATCGTCCTCCATACCAGAGAGGCTTTAACCGCTTGCCTTGCTTAATTGCAGTGTGCTTCACATTCATGAATAACCTGGGCAATAGTGTCCATTGTTAAGTCCACCCCTTGATCATGAGCCCATCTATATGTCGCATCTCTGCCTTGATGGCCTGAGGTGTCATGGGCCCACCAGGCTAAAAATAATTCACCCTTATGTTGCCAATCTAAGTCCATCTGATCCACTTCAGTCTTAGCAGCTCAATGCCATGCTCTTTAAATACAGAGGGGAGACATTAGTCCACGTTGTTAAATGGCCACCTGTTGCAATTTGGTACACTGACCTCTGATGAGACCAGCTAATCCTGCAGAAAACTAACTAGCCTGTTGCTAAACTTTACCTCTTACACCTAAAGAGGAGCTCTTCTGTGTCAGGTTGTATATTCTGTATAGGATCAAGATACATTTAAAATTTATCCAAGATTCCAGGCTTGAATTAGACTGAAATGACATGGTTTAATGTAACAAATCAATATGACTAGTCAAAAATCAGATGATTGAAATATTCTTGTCACAATGAGCCATATTATAACATTGATTTTAATTTTTTATTTTTTTCTTCATTGATTAATGACCTAGTGATTCATTTCATGAAACCTGTTTGCCAGACATCATGAGGTAGAGGCCAGCAAAAACAAAAAGTGTATGGGGGAGAGAAAAAGGTATCAAGTGCTTAAAGCTCTGGTTGAACTGTTGATATGCTCAGCCTTCCGAAATCTGTGTATACTGATTTTTTTTAACAAACCATAACTTGATCCTTCATACCTCGTTAATACTGTAGAGGAAGCAAACTTTCCTTCAGCTTTTTTTAGGAAGAATGTCATAAAACTTCTGCGCTTAAAAGTCACTAGACTAGCAGTCAGAGTTTTAGAAAATATTTTAAGATCTATGACTGCCAACTAATAATTTTGTTATATTTTTACCAACAAAATTGCTTTAATATTCTTTTTATACACTGCAAATTTAAGTATCTTTAACATATATTGATGTTGTGGTTTAAGCTGGGGGGGGAAGAAGGGGGGGGAGTGAGTGAGCGAGCGGCTGCATGGTTCTGAGTTACTGGCTGGGCTTAAACGATGACAATTGACCAAACATTTAGTTAATGTTACCTGGAACACTTTCAGAGTTCTGTTCACCCTTGCGGGAAAGAAAGCATTAGGTGACAGCTTTGGGCAGTTTTCTTTATCCTTTCTCTGTGGCAGGTTGTCTTTGTTTGCATCATCGGAGCCGAGCAGGGATAAACAAAAACTTCTTTGTGGTACAAATAATGATTAAAGCAGCAACGTAACTACCACAACAAAGATAAACACAGAATTCTAAAGACCAGAACTATGGATTGCTATTAAAGGAAAAAGGCTCAGTAGGAATTAGGACAAATGGCATTATTTTGCTTATAGAATATTTGATGAGTTACATATTTATATTATATTTTAGTAAGGTAATATTTCTCTTGTCTTAAAGTTGATGGCCATTCATATATGAAATTTTTAAAAAAGCTGAACTAGTGAAATATTACATAATTTGCTGCATTTCATATTCTAAATAAAACTATTAGCTTGCTCCTGATGTAATTTTTATTGCTTCAGTAGGGGATTTGTTTTCTTTGTAAAGCATAGTTTCCACAAAGCTTTGTCCTAGGAAAACCTGTTACTTCAGATGCCCCAAAAAGCTGGGACCTGCTTTTTCACTCCTGGTAGGTGTGTGGTGTTCTGTGTTGGAGGGTTTGGCTGGAATGGGAGATTCAGCAGAGGCATCATGAGCCACTTCGGACCCCCCCTCTCCCCGCAGGTCTGCCTCAGCAGGGCGCTTTCATGTCTTGGGTGGGCACCCAGTTAATCCAAAAGTTATTGGCATCTGATCTGGTAACCAGATCGTTCAGTAAACTAGGAGAAATGATGATTCGTTGTAATGCCACGCTTTCGTTCCACAGCAATTGGTTAGACTGCGTTCTAGCAATTCTATTACTGCAAGTTTTTTCAATCTTTTATATGACTGAAATATTTTGAAACCCACAGTGTTAACCAAAGTAAGCCAGGGTTGGTACATATTTGCTGAATTGTGTTTAAACCTGAGCTTTTAATCTTCATTGTATATGTACCACATGTAAAGAAAATAGTTGAGTTTTGCACCTTTCTACGTTTGAAGGGACTAGCTCAGGTCACAAATTCATGTGGAATAGAAATAAAACAAACAGCTGGGTGTAAGGGTGCATTTAGAAATGAGTGCTTTGTTAACCATCTCCTTTTCTTTCGGATTGTTCACAAATAGCTGGATTCATGCATTATCACATTACTGCCCCAAATAATGAACAGAGATATTTATGCTACCATATGTTTAGTTTGGAAAAGACCTTTAAGATCATCTTTTATCTTGCAGGTTGAATTTGAGTGGCTTAGGCAGTTTTGGTTTCAAGGCAAGTGGTATTTGAAGTGCATTGATTGTTGGCTTAAGCCTATGGCTAAGTTAGAAGAATTTTGGAGAAAAATGGAGTACTAGTTTTAGATTCTAAAGCCTTTAGAGCTTAATTCTGAGAGAACTCACAATTATGTTTTTAATTGTACTGTAGTAATGGGTTTTAAACTTTATTCAGAACATATGAAAAGTAGAATCAATGTCGGCCTTCCACTTTCTCCTCTTACTTTTCTCCCCCAGTAGCCAGAAGAAATGTGAGCAAAACAAGATCCAACCCCCCCAAGATTTTAGTTATTTCCTGACTTTGCTTGTTTTTAAAGTTCAACAGCCTCATACCATGACAGTCACATATTACATCACATGAATTGGTACATGAAACTCTGTATTGTCAGCTTTGTCATACAGCACCAAGATAGGCAACTCTGCCAATGACAACAGTGGTGAATGCATCTGAGGAAGGTTAAGAATCAAACTGATGATCTGGAGGCACAACTATCTGTCTGTAGCCCACCTGCACACTTGCACCACAGCTAGAACCAAGAGGAGATCATAGTTTCTTGAATAATTGTAGGGATACTGGTTTCTGTGTACTGAAAGTACATCCCTGCTTTCCCTGAAAACAGTGACCAGTACTGTTGGCCTCCTTGCAGTTGCTGTCCAAGTAGAGACTCAGTTGGGAGACTTTGCTGGTAAAAGTGTTCAATACAATTTCCAGCATGCCTGCTTCTAGATTTGTGCATGGAAGGAACTATATTGACAGGCATGCCTTGATCATATCCATAGGTCTGCATTAGAAGCTTCTTCCAAGTCATTCCTGCTGGTCACAGCATAAGCCTCAATTTGCCCATAGTTGCCTTGGAAAAGTTTGTAATGTAGCTGAGGATGCTGAATATGATTTGTAGTAGAGGTGGTTTTGAATCTCTGGAGGTATGGTACAACAAGAATGTGCTCTTGAGTTCTGAGGAAAATGTTGTGACTCACTAACCTGCTCTGAAGTATTGTAAGCTTCAGCAATGGCTGGTTTCAGACTTGGAAAATAAGAGTGGAAAAGTGCAACTTTCATTTGTGAAATTGGTTGCCGCAAGGAATCAGTGAACATTAAACTTTCTTACAAAAGGAGAGAAATTATTAATAACTTGCTTATGTGGGTTTTTTTATTTCCCTCATTTTTGTGTTCTTATATGCTCACATTCTTGAATGACCTTTATAATTTAAAAAAAATATTTTGGTTTGTTTTTCTTTCAAATGACAACTTACTCTCTTGTAACATAGGCTTAGATGAGTGAGACAAGGAAGTACAAAACTTTTAAATTCAGTTAGGCTTTGTGGCCTTATAATAGATGACATCATTGAAAAAGTAGGATATTGTAATAGATGACAGTGAGAAAGTATCTTGGGTAAATGTTTTACAATGACCAGCCAGAACTGGACTAATGGTAGTTGGCTTGACGACGGGACTTTCCAAACTTGAAGTTCGGCCAAAGGACAAGGTGATGAAGAGGAAGATGATGAAGAAACGACCACCAGGGGTCCCAAAGACCACTACCATACTAGAGCGCGCATGTGGGAAGAATAATCTAGAAATATGATGTCATGTATAAGTAACTTCATAAATATGCATATAATGTAATGAATATGTATGATTAACAACGATATAATCACAGTTTGTTTGATGCTCGAATGGGACACACTAGGAGGAGCTATCCCCTGTGTTCCCTGGCACCGCAATAAAGAATACCTGCTTGTCAACTTAAAACTTTGTTGGTGAGTTCTTAAGGAGTTCTATGAATCAATGAGGTAGAGACAAGAATGTTTGATTGTTATTTTATATCCATTGTGTGTTGAGAACATAGCAAAACAGCAAACTCAGGAATTCTCAAGGGTTATGTTTTCTGCAATTGGTGTGACATTACCATGTGTCTCTAATTAGAAACATGGTGGCATCAGTGTATCTCCTTTCAACAGGCCTCAGGATGATATTTATCAGCAAACTGAAGGTTGGGCCAAGACAGAATCTGCTTCTAATTTTAAAAATTGCTTTAATGTTTTATGACTTATAACATATTTATCACAATTAATTTCAGCTATTGAAGGAGACAGAAGAGAATGTTAATTAAGAATGTCTGTTTCGTTGAGTAAGTAAATTTGATGCTTACTGTATTTGGAACTTGGAGGTAGGCTGGGATTTTGGGGATTTAATCCACCTTTTATCCTTTTGTGTTTCGCAAAATGACAGTAGGGGGCAATGTTGAGCCGCAGTTTTAATGCAACAACAGGTACTGGCTTAATAAAAATACATAGAAATGTAGCATTAACATCAAGAATTATCCATGTTGCTTCAAGTTAGCTGTAATCACTAAAATTCCATAACACAGGAAATCAATTGTGGGTTAACAAATTCAACAGCAATTTAACATAAAAAGTGCAGTGTTTTGGTGCATGCCTAGCTTCCACAGCATTAAGTTAAATCAAAAAGGTATTTCTAAAGGTACCCAGTAGTCTACAGTCAGTCTTTTTTCTCCAAATTTATAATTTTAGCTGGACAATTCTTTAACAAAAAAAGGTCAAAATGCTAAAAGTAACAATATTTTAGAATTGTTGATCTTGTTTCAGAAGAATATTTTTGCTTAAGAGGAATTATTTCTTAGAAGAAAATACTTAAGCAGTGTATTTTTCTTACTTTTGTGTGTGAAATGAACAATTCTAGACTTACTTTTTTTATATATATGTGTCTAGAGTGATATGAAAGTCATTCTTGGGATCCATGTGTGACTTTACCCCCCCCCCCCCCCCCGTTTAGTAAAGCAATTATAAAGAAGAAAGTTTCCAAAATAATTTCTGATTCTGATAATTGTAATTACTCCAATGTCACAGCAGAGAATGATACTGCAGGAAGTTTAACCCAGTGTCTTCAAACATTTGGGCTTTATTTAATATATAGTACATTATAGCAAGCACATAATTTTATCATAATGTTTATTCCTGACATTTCATTCCCTGAGGATAGTTTTACTTAGAGCTTGCTCTTGTGATGTAAATGTTAAACCCTTCATTTGATAAAATGTTTCTGATAAAACATCACATTTCCCACAATATTACCTCATGAATTTATGAACCATTAAATCCAAAGCAGTTTAACCAATCTTCTTGTCTTTTCCCCCCGCCTTGAAAATATAAAGGCTATTCAAATGTTTGAGGTTTGTTTTTTTAAAGCCATCCAAGATTAACACGTTATCATCTGCAACATCAGGATAAATGCTTGCTGAATTCAAAGGGAGAGTTACCATTTGAAAAAAGACTGTGCAAGCTTTGTTTTCTGTGTAAAAAGAAATCTGAAAAGCTGAAATCTCATGTGATGTGAGGAAGTCTTGCTGTAGCTGTTCTGAGATTCAGTGGAGAGACAATTTGTCTCTCAGGGTCTGATATCATGCAAACCTTGCAATCTGACATTTATTTTAGCTATGAAAATCTTTTAACATCATGGCAAATCAGTAAGAACTGCAGAAGTTCTATAGTCTTTCTGTGTTTGTTTTGTTTTAGGTTGATTCACATGTGAGAAATTAAAAGATAAACCAATTAAATGTTTTTTGCTTGCGGAATGAAAAGTAAACACACATGATTATACTTCAATATAAAATCTTTAAAGACTCTTTTAACAGATTTAGTGTTCCTTTAAAAAAAAAATAGAATAAAATAAATGAAGACCCTAGCAGTGCTATATGGCATGAATTGTATTTCCTGCTTTGACAATCCATTTAGCAATGTAGCAATGTATTTATATGGTGGTTGGCCTTAATAATCTTTATTGACTTTAGTGGGTAAGAGCCAAGACTGGGATTATTAAAATATATCAGTTTCATTGCAGTATAAAATCACAACATATATAATTATGTTAGGTAGGCTAGGCTCCATTTAATCCCACCTATTTATGCAGGAATTTGGCAAGATGAAAAAAAGTAGAACTAAAACATAGAGAAAAAAATATGACTGATTTGGAGTTATATTTAACAGCATAACCATTTGCCTACAATAAAGGGTCTACTTAAAGGAATGAAACATAGATCTTAAAGAACTAATTTTTATTGGTGTAACTGAAACACAAGTAATTGTTACACCATTTGCTTCACTTTTTGGCATCCTAAAATACAGCTAATGATAATGAAATGCAGCACACCTTTTAATTTATAAATGTACTGTAAAAGCAGAAGCATGGACACTAGTTATAAAGAGCAAAGTGGCATTTTCTGCAAACAGGTATCTTTCTGTGTACAATTTTCATCTTGATTTGTACAACTTCTTTTAAACTATCTTTACTAGTCATGTTATTACTGTTATTCTCAACAGCATGCTTTTATCAGTTTATACAACTAAACTGAAATCAGAGAGCAAGGCTATTTTCTTGTAAAATTATTTTTCTTTCCTTTTTGAAGTCTATTTCATTATTTGCTACTATTGCTACATGTGAAGTATGTCATAGTTTCAGCTACAAGCCACTATTGTCAGGGGCATACCAGCCTGACAGTTAGAATTGAGTCTAGGCTGAAATTTGAGCTACAAAATCTCAGCCCAGGGCCATAATATTTTTTTTTTACTTCTCTCCCTCCCCCAAATTAAAATGAGGGTTTAAATATGTATTTAAATCAGAGTATTTCAGTTCCAGAATAACTATGAAAAGTTATAAGACAAAATACGCTTTTAAAAGGAATCATCCTAGCTTTTGTAGACTTTGGCACTTTAAACAGCAAAAAAATTACATTAAAAAAAATATAATGGGATCACAAACAGGCTGGTTGGTTGGTTAGCCTTTTTCAGAAAATGCAGAGCAACTAAACTGACATTTGAATTGGTTTGACCTTGTCAGCCAAAATTCAAGGAATTCAGAGGTATTATTTTAATTTCTCTTTTAGTTTTTCCATTGTGCTCAGATATTGCAGTGTCACACTCCTTTCTTGGAGGGCCATGCGATGATGGGCAATCGTATTTGCCTAATGAGCTGTGAAATGTAAGCACAACATGGCAGCTCAAAGACCCAAATATTAGCCATACTTCTTGTCTTTTGGGGTGGTTCTTAAATGTTTAGGCCAGACCCTTTAAATAAATGTGTTTTGGACAGGTTATATTTTATGTACACTAGGAGTCAGATGTTTCTGGAAATGTACCTTTTATCTTAAACAACAGCAACAACAAAATCTGATCCTGAAGACTTTTTTTCTTCTTTTTTTGGCACAAATTTCCTTGACCCCAATATTTTTAGCTGTCAGAAATAGGAGAAAGGATTCAGCATTGTGTGGAGTAGAACTGCTACCAATCTTTTTTTTTTTTCTTGGTTGGTTGGTTTTGTTTTGTCTTTTTTTTTTGTTTTGTTTTTGGTTTTTTGTGTTTTGTTTTTTTTAAAAAAAGGTAAAGTTATATTCAGACGAAATATAATTTTGAGGGAATTCAGACTTAAGCTTCCAAAACAACGTGTGTGCTGAAAGCACAAAGGACTGTGTTTATGATTCTCTTTGAAGTGTTTTTGCAACAGGATAAGGAAAATTTTAGAAACTGTCTGATAATGTTCAGGGTAAATACTTTAACCCCTTTAGAGAATTTCACACACAGATACTGTGCAGCAGAAAAAAGGATACTTATGTTTCCTAAAGCTGCTACAGCCTACAGCTTTGTACTTAAAGACAGAAGTGTTGAATAGAATTCTACTGAGGATACATCCAGTGACAATATCTACAGGAACATCAGAGCAACCCAGTGGATAACACTTTCTATTTTAACCCTTATGTGAGCTGCTTGAGATCCAAGTTGTGTTGATATGAGCCTCTATAACATTTCCATTACAGACTGGAATTGTTAAAAGGGCAGTCTTCCACCTTGTACAGCGTACTGTCAGTGAGAACTGTGCTGAAAACATTCAGGTTATAATGTAAACTGGCATAAGCCAGGAGAAGTTTAGGACAATTTATGTCCTATGGGAAGGGAGATGTGTTCCTAACAGCACAGATGGGAGGAGCATGGGTGGCTTGTACAGCTGTGGTGCCATGTGGCTGGTGTGTGTGCTGTGCCAGATGGTGCAGAGGCGATGGGTGTGCTGTCCCATGTTTGCATTCCCTTCTGTGTGGATTTACACCTGAGTTACAAGTTTGACATTTGTAGGTGTTCTTATGCACACAGCTGTACTTTGGTGAGCTTCAGTTTTGGATGGCTAGAATTCTGTTGTTGCTTAACTCTAACAGGGCTTCTTTCTGTCATCTTCACTGTATTTTTATACTACTGGATGTGTATGATTGTGTGTAGTATATACATGCACTTGCATGTAAAATGTGATGAGCTATGTGTTAGTATTTATAACACAAATACATATAACACAGCAGAAATCAAAGTTGTGCATATGGGTTATGCCCCAATCTTGTATTTGTGTTGTATAAACAGATCTCTGTGTCTGAACTGAGCACTGTGACTTAAACAGCATTCTCCATCACATGTAAAAGTTTTCTCATAGTGGATAGACTACCAGAGCTGGTCTATACTGTGACTGTATATGTATGTACATGCTCCTACACGCAAATACATACACAGGTATGCTGGGGGTTTTAACTGTGATGATCTTCTAATTTTTTAAGTCAACTTCTGAATCATATAAAGTTGTATTTGGAGAAAAGGTATTTGTAGGGAATAAGCACGGGGTGCAACTGTTTGCAGTTCTTGGCAGCAGGAACAATGTAGGAAAAGAGTTTAGAGAGCACTGGACTACATTTGGTAGTACTGCAAGTCACCCAGTGTGGGGCATGCAGGGAAAAGCTCAGATTGTAGCTCCTGCTGCATCCTTGTGAACCCACAGTGTCAATCCTGGAAGGATGTTGTAGAACCTGGTGTTGCTGTCCTTTTATTGTTAATGGGAACTATGTGATTGATTTCAGTGAAAGCAGAATCAGTATGATGGGGCTGCTGTAGATTTTATACAATTGTCTGCTGTTTCCACCATTTTTTCCCTAGAACCTTGGATGGACATATGCTGGAATAACAAAAAAACTTTTTATCAATGGTGTGTTTATCACGGGTTATTATTTGCTGTGGAAATAGTGAAGCAGCAGTATAGTGCTATTGCTTACTAGTCTAATTATTCTTTGCAAAGCCTTTTATGTTCTTAGAGATCCATTTCCTAGTAGAAAAGCTGAATAAAAGACCATATTTGAACACTGAGAATAACATTTCTTGAAAATAAATTCTTCTGTGTTTTTGAAATTTGTGTTATATGTTATATAAAACTTGATTAATTATTAACTATAGTTAAAGTGACTTCTGGTTCTCATTTATGCAATCATTGAAGTGATCAGATATAGAGCTTATGGATTTGTACATTTGTATAATGTATGTTTATGGGCATGATACATAGATACAAAAAAATTTGGTGTTGAAACTGAATTACAGTGGTTCAGCAGGAATAATTTTTACTGTGATTGCTATAAGCTAGGGGAAGTTGAGATTTTGAATGAAAGTGAAAGCAAATGGCAGTATGACTGAAATGTCACCATCTACATTGCTGTAATTATTTTTTTTTGACTACTAGTATTGCTAAACATGGTTTTGTTGCTATTGTATTTTAGTAGCTATGTAGCCACTATAAAGTAGAATACAGCTGTTTCACTTTGCAAATAGCTTTTGTAAGCAAAGGAGGTGATGTCTTCTGAAGAGCTGCCATTGCTGCCATTGCCTTTTCTTTCCTTTCCTATCTGATCACCAGTCCTTCTAATTCCTAACAAGATCATGGGTGAATAGTGTTCTTGCAATGTATTTTTTTTAACAGTTACTTCATCTTTGATCAAAATTACAGCTTTCAGTACTTGCTATGGAAAGCATTATGGTCTGATGGATTAGGTGTTAATTCTTTCACTGACCCTGTGTTTAACTCATGCAAGTACCTTAAGCGTGGTTTTCAAAATTGGTGAGAAGATCAAAACATTGAGGTCTTAATTTTGTTTTAGGCTGCATCCTATTTCTAATCTTAAAATCTTCATCAATAAAATGAGGCTCTGTTTTTCATTGTAACTAGAGTTACTTATCAGCTATGTCCTAAGGACAGAACATGCTGCAGTTGAAGGAACCCAACAAATTTTTGCTTCCCCTCTACCATGACTGGAAATTGTAGAATTTGCTTTACATCTAAGATTTTATTTATTTATTTCAGATGGGTAAGTTCTATCCATTTAATTACAACTGAAGGACCTTCCTGTGTTTTGGCTGACCCTTGTTGTCTACTGGCGGTTCCCAGTTCTAGCTCTCGGGAGCTTTGGAGTGAATCTTTTTTACACTTTTCATTTCTCACTACACATGCTTCTGCTTAATAATCCTGAAGCTGTAGACATAATATGCTTACTATTATGCAGTAGGAAGATAATTACTGGCTTTACTCGACTGTTGCTAGTAAACATCAGGTTTTAGCAGTTCTCCTTGGACTGCTAGTGATTCTGAACTCTATACAATTCTCACAGCAGAGGCTCTAGTATAAAGTTGAAGTGCAGCAAATCTTCTAAATTATTCCTGTGAACCAGCATGATTGTTTATATCACAGACTAATGACATCTCTTTTCATAGGACTCATTTTGAATTTCTGAAATATAATATAGAATGATTAAGGGAATGGTGAAAACAGGCCAGATAGATAGATACTTGCCTGTGAATATGAATGGCATCCATGGAGCTATGCTCGAGGTGAATCTGACTTCATGCTTAGTATGCACTATTCTGCAAAGTGTGCTGTTAATAGCTGGGAATAGTGTGTCAGTTCATGTTGTCTAGCTGCCTAGGGATCAATATAATTGTGTAATAAACTGAAGTGATTATTTTATTTTTATGTGTGTGTATATATGTATGCATATAAACACTGCTAATAATTATATTTTAGCTTAATCTTCAAGCTGTGTGCTACATGCTAATGGATTAAAGCTTCACCAGCTAACTATAGAAGGTCAATTGTTTTGTCAGTGTTGTGGTGGGACTCATCTTGGATAAGTGAATGATAAGACTTTTCTTGTAATTCAGAACTATGGCAGAGTAAGTTTACTCATTGTCATCCTTTCCTGATTGTTCTTATATTCCGTCCGATGTCAAGCTTCCATTTCATGAAACAGGACTTTCTGTGCTGAAATCATTTGCAGTAGTAGGACCACAGAATTCACTCCTTTGCTCAAAACTAAAGATGGGTTTTGTTGCTGATGGAAGATTTGGACAGGAATTATTTAAAGATTATCCTGTACAAACTAATTTATGCTGATGCTGTGTAGTACCACAGTACACAGAGGTTGTTCTTCCCAGAATGCCTCAAGGCTATAGACTATCTGAAAATCTTTCAGCAGCTAAGCTTTATATTTATGTCTTCTCTTACAGGGAAGAGGAACGAGCACCATGGTATTACATGTACAGTGGTAATACATCTATCCCCAAGGAAGCAGGGATGAAGTAATGTGAAATTAATTCTATATTGCATTTATATAGATGCTCAACACAAAGGCCAATACAAGTCCTGGCTGTATCTTGTCCTGAAATGTTGTGATAATTTAAAAAGGGTTTAAAATATACATAATTAGGATTATTAACATTTCTCACTTTTAAAAGTCTTCTCCTGTATGTGGCATTTCATTAATGCAACCTTACAGTGACTGACTGTCTCTCAGAGGAACCACAGCAGAGAAAGGAGAGGTTACCATGCTATTACAGTTTTACAGTCAAGGCTTTTCAGATCATTATTCTGATGTATATACTGATCTTTTGTTGGCTTTCATGTGGGGCATACTTCATACATGTGTTTATAAACATGTATATCTTTGTGGGTCAATTCCACTTGTGGTCATTATGCTAAAGGAATTGTGAATTTACAGTATCAAAACTTAGGACTCTGCTGGGGAGGTGAAAAGCTGGATAAGACAAGAGATGAATCAGTCTTGAAAAACTCATAAAATTTGCAAAAATCTTGAACAAAAAAAAAAAGTCCCACTGGTTTCTTTAAGAAATCCTACTGTTAAAAACCAGGATACAGGACTGTTTTCTTAACTTTTTTCTTTGCTTTTCATCTTCTACATTTTCTTGTTAAATGTAAAATACTGTAATTGAATCACAGCATTAGATGGCTTTTCCCAACAAAACAGCAGATTTAGGCTCTTTGCTGCTAGTTTCAAAAGTAAGAGAGAGAGTGCAAAGACAAAAATTGAGCACGTAGATGTATAATCCCAAAGGAATAAACTGACTTCTACTAGACAAGCTGAAAGATGATTAAAATATTTTTCATCCTTTGGGTATGCAACAGCTTTTGATGATGGAGAGTGTATTGATATTCAGCTTAGCTGCTTGTCAACACTTCAGACAGGTCCCAGGAAAGACTCTGATACTGACCAGGTTTTCTCACTCTGCCAGAAATCCTTATGAGACACATAGCAGCACCCTTGTACCAGCAAAAGCCAAGATAAGAATAATGCTCTTGAGCTATGTCTTTATTTTAGAAATTGCTTTTAGACATTTTGAAAGGATTGAAAATTTTAAAGAATTCTTTTGATGCTATAAACTCGTTTAGATACAGCAAAGGAGAAAGATTAATCCTCATTGTTTGTTTTAAAAGAATGCTGCTGTAATCTCTTTGGTTTTAAATTCATTTGTCCGAGTTGTTTGTAAACATACAAAGATCCCAGTAATAATATCAGTGGCCAAGATTTTTGGAGAGAGTGTTCCTACTGCACTTATTTTGTAACAGTCACATCTGAGGTGTTGGAGTAATGTTCTCTTAACTTCGTCTTTCCCTTGTAATGTAATACCTACCTTCCAGATAAGAATGAGATGTAAACAGCTGCTTTATCAGCTGATACCTCTTCTGTTCTTTTGTTGGAGTGCTGACATATGGGGTGTTTGCTTTTTCCCCTTCCACAGTGACTAAATATATACAGTATTTCTGGAAAACATGTCATACGCTGCGAGGTGCCTTTAGGATGGCTCCAGGGCTAAGTACTTCCTGTAATAGGTGAAAGAGCATGGCTTAATCAGCTTAGTTAACATAATTAAACTGTGCTTTTTATCATGGTAGTGCCTTAAAGTGTGTTTCATTTAGAAAATGTATCTTTTAGTTGTGGAATGACACAAGTTTGCTGAAATCCTGTGTGTTTTTATAGTGGACTTGAAAAAGGTGAAATTTGCTAGTTGTTCTGCAATGGGAAGTGGTGAACTGAAGGGGGGGTGTTTTTACTGAAGATTTAAAGGAGAAATTCTAATGCAGTTTAGATTGTAAAGGCTTCTCAAACTGAGAAAGTCTACTTCCTCTTCCCCCATCTAATTTTAACATTTTTATACATAGGAAGAGTTGTCCATGTTCATCCCAACCTCGCCTTGCCTGCTTGCAGGCGTGTCGCCAGATTCTGTGACACTACCTTCTTTTATCATTCTTTGGAAGAAGGTAAACTAGTGTGGTGTGATTACGAGGATGTGGATCGTCTCTCCCCTGATCCCTGGGTCTCGGCAGAAAATATGATAAGAAATAAAGGAATTTGAACTGATTTGTTCTTCCTTTAGACGAATTGTTCTTTATGTTCTTTCTGAGGTACTCCACGTTAAAGAAAAGCTCTGATTTTCCTCTTGGGGAACGTTGAGATCCTGGTCCTCCTGGAACCTTCCTGTCTGGGAGGTTAGAGGAGAAGATTGGTTAGCAAGGCACAGGCACCAGTGGAAACAGTTAATTGCCGAGTTCTACTTCCCATCTCATTTGGTTCATCTAGTATATTAATGTTTACTTATTTACTTACCTGTACAGGTAAGAGTAAGGTGTGGGTGGAAAAGGCAAGCAGGGCAACATGGTGCAGTTGGCCAAGGAGAGAGTGGCAGCGGATGCCAGTAGCCAGTGAAAACATGGGAAAGAGGGGTTAGGAGCCGATCTGTTGACTGAATGACAGGACCAAAGGCTATGTGAGTGGGGGCTCCTGGGACAGGAGTTTAAGTCCTGTAGTGGTTGGAAAATTTCAAACTGGATGTGTAGGTGGAATGGACTTTTGAGTACAGTGGGAATAGAAAACAAGCTTGGCAGGAAAAGCTTTGGAGATTGAGAAAGAGTAGGAAAGGACAGCAAAGATTCTGGGGCAAAAAGGCATGGTGTGGTTGGAGAGAAAATAGGATAGGGGAAGATTTGCTATGGGGGAAGTGTTTATGGAGAAGATGGCAGAAGATAAAACAGCTGTGTGTCTCCTTCAAAGCAGAATGTTGTGGGTAGTGATGTCTTTGTTGTTGTTTGTTTGGTTTTTATCCCTATAAAAAAGTTTGTGTTTTAATAGAAATTTCTTCATTGATGCTTTTGTGCAGCAATAATACTACAATTAATATGCTACTAGGTTATACTAGAGAACCAATTAAGGGAGTCCTTGTTTAAGCAAAAAATAATTACATTAAATGCAGAAAGATACTTAAAGTATGTTAAAAAGTATTAGATATTAATGCAACAAACATATAAAATTACCCAGGGGAAAAAAATTAGGGAGATTATATATGCATACATTGTTAACAATTTAAAAATGTATATAATGTTTAAGATGTGTGAATTATTTGTGTGTTTATATACTTAAACATGTAGGTGCACACACGTATATATATGCACATGCGTACGCATAGAGGGAGAGAGTTTTATATGCTTAAGTACTGAGCTGTTCTCTGTTACAATTGAACTGATCGAATATGGTAGTTTCTCATTTTAGTACCTCTCACTGCTTGGGCATAATTATATGTTAGGCTTCAGTGTTTCTTGATTATATGGGGTGTTACAATTTCCTGATGAATGATTATATTATTTATGATGAAGAGGGTGTTAATCCTTTGGTGTAAAACTTCCGATTGGGCTGGGCCAGCCCTGTTGGCAGATCCCCTAGTGTTGACCAACCAGGTGGCTTTTGGTAAATGTGTATCCCAGTGTTTGAAAGTCCCACCACCCATTGCTCTCAGGGTAGTTTTTAACAGCCCATTGTACTGTTTGATTTTCCCAGAGGCTGGTGCATGGTAGGGGATGTGATATACCCACTCAAGGCCATGCTCTTTGGCTCAAGTGTCTATAAGGTTGTTCTGGAAATGAGTCCCTTTGTCTGACTCAATTCTCTCTGGGGTGCCATGTCGCCACAGGACTTGTTTCTCAAGGCCCAGGATAGTGTTCCGGGCAGTGGTGTGGGGCACAGCGTATGTTTCCAGCCATCCGTGGTTGCTTCCACCATGGTAAGCACATGGCGCTTGCCTTGGGGGGTCGGTGGGAGTGTGATATAGTCAATCTGCCAGGCCTCCCCATATTTGTACTTCAGCCATCATCCTCCATACCAGAGAGGCTTTAACCGCTCAGCTTGCTTAATTGCAGCATGTTTCACATTCATGAATAACCTGGGCAATAGTGTCCATCGTTAAGTCCACCCCTCGATCACGAGCCCATCTATATGTTGCATCTCTGCCTTGATGGCCTGAGGTGTCATGGGCCCACCGGGCTAAAAATAATTTACCCTTATGTTGCCAATCCAAGTCCATTTGAGCCACTTTAATCTTAGCAGCTTTATCCACTTGCTGGTTGTTCTGGTGTTCCTCAGTGGCCCGACTCTTGGGTACATGAGCATCTACGTGGCGTACCTTCACCATCAGGTTCTGCACCCAGGCAGCGATATCTTGCCACAGTGCAGCAGCCCAGATGGGTTTACTTCTGCGTTGCCAGTTGCTCTGCTTCCATTGCTGCAACCACCCCCACAGGGCATTTGCCACCATCCATGAGTCACTATAAATTCCTGGCCATTTTTCTCGTTCAGCAATGTCCAAGGCCAGCTGGATGGCTTTCACCTCTGCAAACTGACTCGATTCACCCTCTCCTTCAGCAGTTTCTGCAACTTGTCCCAGGGGACTCCACACGGCTGCCTTCCATCTCTGATGCTTTCCCACAATATGGCAGGACCCATCAGTAAACAAGGCATATTGCTTTTCACTCTCTGCCAGTTCATTATATGGTGGGGCCTCTTCCAGCACACATCACCTCCTCCTCTCATGACATTACAAAATCTTTGCCCTCTGGCCAGTCCATGATGACTTCTAAGATTCCTGGACGACAGGGATTTCCTATTCGAGCTCATTGTGTTATTAGTGCGGCCCATTTACTCCATATAGCATCAGTTGTGTGATGTGTAGAGGAGAACTTGCCTTTGCACATCCAGCCCAGCATGGGTAACTGGGGTGCCAGGAGCTGAACCCGGTACAAAGTCTTACTATACACCCAGGATACACACTCAAGATTAGATACATTTTATGAGTCTTAACAAAACAGACGTAGGTAGTGTAACAAGATTACAGTAATATTTTGGTTTTTCTTAGATATACTGCAGAAGAAACTATGTTTCAACATCAGTAGGCCACTACCCTGCTTTAACTGCATGTATCTGGGGTGAATACCACAAAATGCTTTCAAACAAGCAAAAATAAGCAACCTCTTAAATGCTCCAAAACCCATACTGGTACATTTTTAGTCTTTAAAAAATATGTTTTCCTTCCTTCAATACAGACCTCTCAAGGAGTCAGACTTAAGGTTAGAGAGACTGTACAGCTGGACACATGAAGGCTTGTCTTCTATCAGACAAATTAGCCTTCAGTCTGAACTAAAGTGGTCCCTGGAACTGTTTGTCTATTGGTCCTACTTTATTGGGTCAACAAATCAGATTTTTCACTGTGAGTTAAGATTTCATCTACTCACCACCAGTTTCAATGGGATAAGCTTCTGAATCTTTATTAACCACTTCTACTTTAATACAGCAGTCTTCTCTGAATAATCAATAACTAATATAGCAAGGAAAGACATAAAGTGTAACATCAGTAAGCAGGGCTAAAATTTTAAATGTCATTCTGTATCTTGTTATTTTTGTGACTTTATTTTGCTTTAAGTGCAAAAAGTATCCTGATGAAATTCTGTAGAACTAGAACAATGTGCCTTTTAGATGGGGAAAAAAAAAAGAAACTGAAATCTATTAAGTCATCTTAATTTAACATGTCATAACTTGTGCGATAAAAAAGCTAGCAATTGCTTACAAACCACTGCTCGTTTCTTCTTTACTTTCAAAATTTTTACTTAAAATTTGAGCAAATGCACCCATTTTCATTGATATGATGGTAGCAGCCAGTATGGTTTACATTATCACCCAGTAATTTGGGCACATTAAACCCAATTCTCTGCCCTTTGTTTATTAATCCACTATGCCAGATATCACAGTTTCACTCAGCAACCCTTATGTTTTGGATGATATTGAAAAATGGCTCATGTTTGTCAAAGAGAGTAAAAAAAAATAAAAAATAGGTAAATAGGAAAAAAGTGTTGTTTATAGAAGCCAGCTGCTCTGGCTCTGGCACCAGCAGCTCTTCATCCTGCTATTTTATGCTCACAACCCCCACTGTCCCCACTGTCCCAGGTACAACTAAATGTTGACTTCTGTGCTTCAGAGAGCACTCAACTGATTCTGTACATGATTAATTGCCAAAGACATGGCTGACCAGACATGGAACAGAGAAAGCATCAAGTAATTCATACTTCTGTATATGATTATTTGTCCCCTGTTGTTTTAATGTACATAAAAGAGCTAGTTTAGCACAGACCTGATGTCTTCCCCCTGACAGCCCATTAAGAAATCTCAAAGCACCTAGTTGAAGTTATGCTCTTGGCTTTTCAATAGCAGCCTAATAAACCAGAAGAAAAGCTTTCCAATTAGTCTTAAATCTTTCACATATAATACATTAACCACTGCTGCTAAACCAACAGGTTTCTTACGATAGGAAATGGGATTTGATTTCTAGCCTCCGCATACTTACTGAAAGCCTTTTTCTGACCTTTGGAGGGTTTACAAAAATCATTGTTCATTTTTCCTGCCATTTTGCCAGTTTCTTGCCATGGAGATCCTAATGGATTTGTTTAAGGTTCAGTACAATGTACTCTTACTAGCTATTATATGTAAAATGTATGTCGTGGTTTGAGCCCAGTCGGTAATGCGGAACCATGCAGCCACTCGCTCACTCCCCCCCTTCTTCCTCCCCCCACTCCCAGAAGGATGGGGAGGAGAATCGGAAGAATGTAACTCCCACGGGTTGAGATAAGAGCAGTCCCGCAACTAAGGTATAATACAAAACCACTACTGCTATCACCAATAATAATAATGATAAGGGAAATAACAAGGGGAGAGGATACAATTGCTTATCACCCCCCAACTGATACCCAGCCTGACCCAATCAGCGATCTGGCCTTCCAGGTAGCTCCCCCCAGTTTATATACTGGGCATGACAAGCCATGGTATGGAATACCCCTTTGGCCACTTTGGGTCAGGTGTCCTGTCTCTGCTTCCTCCCAGCTTCCTGTGCCCCTGCTCCCTGGCAAAGCATGAGACTGAGAAAGTCCTTGGTCATAGTAAACATTACTTAGCAACAACTAAAAACATCGGTATTATCAGCATTGTTCCCAGGCTGAAAGTCAAAAACACAGCACTGCACCAGCTACTAAGAAGGAGAAAAATGACTGCTATAGCTGAACCCAGGACAGTATCCACCCCTTATTCCATAGCATTCATGTCATGCTGAGATCCCACAATTTTCAATATACCATTGCTTTTGTCTCATATAGAGATATATATACACGCCCACACCCACACACAAAGAGAAAGATATCATTCCTTAGTCCATGGATCAATCCCTATAAAGTTGCTGAATTCATGCAGTCCATGATGTCAGGCTCCATCTCTTATAACACTCTTTCAGGATAGGAGGGACGGTGTGTAGTGGTAGGCTGTTGCCTGCTGATGACACCGCCAAACTCGTCTGGTCACTGCTGAGCTCGTCTGCTTTCATCAAAGTTCATTATTTATTGGGATGACAATCAGAGGGAAGTCAGGGTCAGTCGCTGGTGACCTGAAGACATGCAGCATACAATTGAGTTCATTGGCTGTTTTTCCCCAAAATTAAATCCCCTTGAGGTACACATCGGACTTCCCCATCTTCCCGCATTACCCACCAAGTATATCCAGGTCCCTGAGCAAAAGCAACCCCATGAGGGGGTTTGCCTTTACCTGAAGCAGGAATAACTCAGACTGTCTTCCCCAAGAAATTCTTTATGTGCACCACAGGAACTTCATCCCCCTCTACAGTATGTAAAAGTTCTGATTGGGCTGGGCCAGCCCTGTTGGCAGATCCCCTAGTGTTGACCAACCAGGTGGCTTTTGGTAAATGTGTATCCCAGTGTTTGAAAGTCCCATCACCCATTGCTCTCAGGGTAGTTTTTAACAGCCCATTGTACCGTTTGATTTTCCCAGACGCTAGTGCATGGTAGGGGATGTGATATACCCACTCAAGGCCATGCTCTTTGGCTCAAGTGTCTATAAGGTTGTTCTGGAAATGAGTCCCTTTGTCTGACTCAATTCTCTCTGGGGTGCCATGTCACCACAGGACTTGTTTCTCAAGGCCCAGGATAGTGTTCCGGGCAGTGGTGTGGGGCACAGAATATGTTTCCAGCCATCCGTGGTTGCTTCCACCATGGTAAGCACATGGCGCTTGCCTTGGGGGGTCGGTGGGAGTGTGATATAGTCAATCTGCCAGGCCTCCCCATATTTGTACTTCAGCCATCATCCTCCATACCAGAGAGGCTTTAACCGCTCAGCTTGCTTAATTGCAGCACATGTTTCACATTCGTGAATAACCTGGGCAATAGTGTCCATTGTTAAGTCCACCCCTCGATCACGAGCCCATCTATATGTTGCATCTCTGCCTTGATGGCCTGAGGTGTCATCATATCATCAAATGTCATCAAATGTGTCATCAAATAAGTCCATCTGAGCCACTTCAATCTTAGCAGCTTTATCAACTTGCTGGTTGTTCTGGTGTTCCTCAGTGGCCCGACTCTTGGGCACGTGAGCATCTACGTGGCGTACCTTCACCACCAGGTTCTGCGCCTGAGCAGCGATATCTTGCCACAATGCAGCCGCCCAGATGGGTTTACTTCTGCGTTGCCAGTTGCTCTGCTTCCATTGCTGCAACCACCCCCACAGGGCATTTGCCACCATCCATGAGTCAGTATAGAGATAAAGTACTGGCCATTTTTCTCATTCAGCAATGTCCAAGGCCAGCTGGATGGCTTTCACCTCTGCAAACTGACTCGATTCACCCTCTCCTTCAGCAGTTTCTGCAACTTGTCCCAGGGGACTCCACACAGCTGCCTTCCATCTCCGATGCTTTCCCACGATATGGCAGGACCCATCAGTAAACAAGGCATATTGCTTTTCACTCTCTGACAGTTCATTATATGGTGGGGCCTCTTCAGCAACCATCACCTCCTCTTCTGGTGACTTCCCAAAATCTTTGCCCTCTGCCCAGTCCATGATGACTTCTAGAATTCCTGGATGACAGGGATTTCCTATTCGAGCTCGTTGTGGAATTAGTGCAGCCCACTTACTCCGTGTAGCATCAGTTGCATGATGTGTAGAGGAGACCCTGCCTTTGAACATCCAGCCCAGCACAGGCAACCGGGGTGCCAGGAGGAGCTGTGCTTCTGTGCCTGTCACTTCTGAAGCAGGTCAAACCCCTTAATAGGCTCCCAGTATCTCTTTTTTATGGGAGTGTAACTGGCCTCAGATACAGTGTATCCTCAACTCCAAAAGCAGAGGGGTCGACCTCGAGTTTCCCCTGGAGCTTTCTGCCAGAGGCTCCAGGTAGGACTATTCTCCCCGGCTGCGGTATAGAGCACATTTTTCACATCTGGCCAGACTGGACTGGTCCAAGTGCTACTGCATGAAATATTTCTCGCTCAATTTGTTCAAAGGCTTGTTGCTGCTCAGGGCCCCATTTGAAATCATTCTTCTTCCATGTCACATGATAGAGAGGGCTTACAATCAGACTGTAATTTGGGATGTGCATTCTCCAGAAGCCCACAACACCTAAGAAAGCTTGTATTTCTTTCTTGTTAGTTGGTGGAGACATTGCTGTTATCTTGTTGATCACGTCTGTGGGGATCTGGCGACGTCCATCTTGCCATTTTATTCCCAAAAATCGAATCTCCTGTTCAGGTCCCTTGACCTTATTCCATTTTATGGCAAAACCGGCCTTCAGCAGGGTTTGGATTATCTTCCTCCCTTTCCCAAAAACTTCTTCTGCTGTATCACCCCACACGATGATGTCATCAATGTATTGCAGGTGTTCTGGAGCTTGCCCCTGTTCCAGTGCAGTCTGGATCAATCCATGGCAGATGGTAGGGCTGTGTTTCCACCCCTGGGGCAGTCGGTTCCAAGTGTACTGGACGCCCCTCCAAGTGAAACCAAAATGTGGCCTGCACTCTGCTGCCAAAGGGATTCTCCTGGGTTCAGCTATAGCAGTCATTTTTCTCCTTCTTAGTAGCTGGTGCAGTGCTGTGTTTTTTAACTTTCAGCCGGGAACAACGCTGATAACACCGATGTTTTTAGTTGTTGCTAAGTAATGTTTATTCCAACCAAGGACTTTCTCAGTCTCATGCTTTGCCAGGGAGGAGGGGAAGCCGGGAGGAAACAGAGACAGGGCACCTGACCCAAACTAGCCAAAGGGGTATTCCATACCACAGCACGTCAGGCCCAGTATATAAACCAGGGGGAGTTACCCGGAAGGCCCAGATCAGTGCTCGGGTCGGGCTGGGTATCGGTCGGCGGGTGGTGAGCAATTGTATCCTCTCCCCTTGTTATTTCACTAATCATTATTATCACTGGTGGTAGCAGTAGTGGTTTTGTATTATACCTTAGTTGCGGGACTGCTCTTATCTCAACCCGTGGGAGTTACATTCTTCCGATTCTCCTCCCCATCCCTCCGGGAGCGGGGGGAGGAAGAAGGGGGAGAGTGAGCGAGCGGCTGCGTGGTTCTGAGTTACCGGCTGGGCTCAAACCACGACAGGGATTGAGAAAAATGCATTGGCAATATCAAGTGTGGCATCCCGCTTGGCTGCCTTTGACTCCAGTTCATATTGAAGTTCTAGCATGTCTGGTACTGCAGCACTCAATGGTGGTGTGACTTCGTTCAGGCCACGATAGTCTACTATTAGTCTCCACTCTCCATTAGACTTTCGCACTGGCCATATAGGACTATTAAAGGGTGACCGGGTCCTGCTGATCACTCCTTGGCTCTCCAGTCTGCGGATCAGCTTATGGATGGGAATCAGGGAATCTCGGTTGGTGCAATATTGCTGCTGGTGAACTGTTGCGGTCTCGATTGCACTTGTTGTTCTTCGACCTTCAGCAACCCCACAACAGAAGGATCCTCTGAGAGACTGGGCAAGGTGGACAGCTGCTTAATTTCCTCTGTCTCCAAGGCAGCGATACCAAAAGCCCATCAATACCCTCTGGGGTCTTTGAAGTACCCTCTCCTGAGATCCTTGAGTCTATGCCAAGGATTCATGGAGCCCCTGGACCAGTCACAATGGGGTGCTTTTGCCACTCCTTCCCAGTCAGGCTGATTACAGCCTCCAGTACAGTCAACTCTTGGGATCCTCCTGTCACTCCAGAAATAGAAATGGGTTCCACCCCTTGATACCTTGATGGCATCAGAGTACACTGTGCACCGGTATCTACTAGAGCCTTATACTTCTGTGGGACTGATGGTCCAGGCCATCTGATCCACACAGTCCAGTAAACCTGATTGTCCCTCTCCTCCACCTGGCTGGAGGCAGGGCCCCTCTAATACTGATCATAAAATTCTCCACTTAGGTCTTGTAGAAAGGGATTAGTATTCCTTATCACAGGAGCTGGAGTAAAATCTGCTCTTCCACTCCATCTGGGAAACTGCTCACCAGAGACTGGAGCAGCAACTTTCCTGGGAGGATCATCCTTGACCATTGTTCTCCTCTTCCGTTCACGCACCCGTTGATCCAGAACTGAGGTAGGATTTCCATCCCACTTTCTCGTGTCTTCTTCCTCATCCCGCGCGTAAAACCATAGGATGCCCCATGGAGTGTACCTCCTATATTTTCTTTCTGGAGCAGTAGGGCGCCTTCTGTTAATAGTTGAGACATGGGTTGGTACATGTGGGGAGCTGGATAGATCAGATAAATCGTCTCTCAATTGTTTGAACTCCTGGGACAGTTTTTCCACAGCTGAAATGATGGAAGGGGTGAGATTGTCTTCGAACTCTCAGAGTTGACAAATCAGTTCATCCACTGTTGGTGATGCTCCGTCATTCCAGGTCATTGTTGCCAATGAGTGGGCATATGATGATGGTGCACTCCGTGTAAGTTTCTGCCACATGGGTCGTGTACATTCAAATTCATCTGGATCTACAGATGCATTCCCGGCATCCGGCCTACGATAGATCATCTCTAGAATGGCTGATTCCCTCAGGGACTGGATGCCTTTCTCTATCGTGGTCCAGTTGGCTGAGTGACTCATAATATCATCCTTGTAAGGAATGCTTTCCTTCACAGCTGCCAAGATCCGCCTCCAAAGGCTGAGGTCTTGTTTCTCTTTTGCAATGGCTTTGTCAATTCCTCCTTCCCTAGCAAGTGATCCCAGCTGCTTGGCTTCCCTACCTTCTAGTTCGTGACCGTCGGCCCCACTGTCCCAGCATCGGAGCAACCAGGTGGTGATGTGCTCCCCTGGAAGACGGGTGAAATTTTTTCGCATGTTCCTCGATATTAGAAACTGGCCATTTGATTTAGCTGCAGTGTTTATCACTGTGGTTGGAGTGGCTGCAGTGTCTGCCACTAGGGTTGGAGTGGCTGCAGTATCTGTTGCAGGGGTTGGTGCAACTGTTGTGCTTGGGGTTGAGTAACACCGAGAGCTGCGTTGTGTGTTGCTGTTGGGGTTTGAGTAACTGCTGTACTTGTCGCTGTAGTTGGTGTAGCTGCAGTGCTTGTCACTGGGGCTGGTGTAGCTGCTCTGCTTGGAGTTGGAGTAGCTGCGTTGTCTGTTGCTTTGCCATCAGATCCAGAGACATTTTTTTCCCTTTGAAGGTTAGTGTTGAGCAGGGCTCTGTAGGTGTAAGCCAAGCCCCAGCACGTTGCCATGATTTGTCCCTCTCTGGTATAATCAGAACTACAGCACACCTTGTTTAAGTGTTTTACTAGTTTTTCCGGATGTTGCACTTGTTCAGTGGTGAAGTTCCAAAGCACTGGAGGGGCCCACTGTCCTAGATACTTGCCCATACTATCCCACACACCCTGCCACTCATGACTGTCCAGCCTCAGGGAAAATCTCTTGGTGGTCCTCCTATATCGTCGTCTAACCCTAGACCAGATTTGAACCCGATACTGCTTAACTTTCACAATCAGATGAAATAGGGTGTTCCCAGGGTGGGATGGCCATGGGTAAAACACACTCCGTATGTGTGCCAACATGCTGATCCCCAGCACGATCAGCAGGCAGGTCTCAAGTGTATTCAAAGCCCATCCAAAACCTTCAGAACTCTCAAATGCTGCTGTAAATAGGCTGGTGGGGGAACGGGGGGTGTAAGGGAATGCCTCCTTCGTAGGTTGACCCCCCAAGGAGGAAAAAAAGATATGCAATTGCTAAAAAATTTCATTATATACCTCCCAAAGTATAGAGGTGATGGCCACGCCGGGAGCGCAAGCCAGACCAGTTTCATGATCAATGAGTCTATTGTATTACAAGTCATTACCATGAAGTACAGTGAAACAATAACCTTAGCTCAGGCCCCCCAGCCGATAAACACTAAAACAGCAAATACTGGCTCTAAGTGAGGTACAACATGCTGAAACTCTGAGATCTAGCGCACCAACTCTGAGAACAAATAAATCAACATTGTGACGAGTAGTAACAATGAATGCTTATCACAAATATGATTAGACACACTCTGGTCAGATCTGTTGTTATCTCAACCCTTCGTGCCCCACGTTGGGCGCCACGAAGAACTGTTGTGGTTTGAGCCCAGCCGGTAACTCGGAACCATGCATCCACTCGCTCACTCCCTCCCCTTCTTCCTTCCCCCGCTCCCGGAGGGATGGGGAGGAGAATCGAAGGAATGTAACTCCCATGGGTTGAGATAAAAGCAGTCCTGTAACTAAGGTATAATACAACACCAGTACTGCTACCACCAATAATAATAGTGATAAGGGAAATAACAAGGGGAGAGGATACAATTGCTCACCACCCGCCGACCCATACCCAGCCCGACCCGAGCAGTGATCTGGCCTTCCGGGTAACTCCCCCCAGTTTACATACTGGGCATGACATGCCATGGTATGGAATACCCCTTTGGCTAGTTTGGGTCAGGTGTCCTGTCTCTGCTTCCTCCCGGCTTCCCCTCCTCCCTGGCAAAGCATGAGACTGAGAAAGTCCTTGATTGGAATAAACATTACTTAGCAACAACTAAAAACATCGGTGTTATCAGCATGGTTCCCAGGCTGAAAGTCAAAAACACAGCACTGCACCAGCTACTAAGAAGGAGAAAAATTACTGCTATAGCTGAACCCAGGACGTGTAGGCTCAAGGGAGCTGAAAGGAAATGAATTATTATTTACGTTTTTTTTCCTGAAAGTCAGAGAAGTCACTGCGACATCTAAAACATAATTTACTTTTAAAGAGCCTATAAAGCAAACCAAAAAATTCCTGAAAAGAAGCAATATACTAGCATGTGCTTTCTTTTATCAGACTGTAGACAAATCTTCAAATTTCATTTGAGAAGGAAGGACAATTTATTTTAAACCTGTTGTATTCTCAAGGATATCTGACACATAGCTCACTATAAAGGTGCAGACTTGGAATATATGTCAGTATCCTTAACTGCTTTATATCAGTTTTATCTACCATTAACATCTTTTCAGTCATATGCGGTCAAATAAAAACATTTAGAAAATGTTTCCCTGTCAAGGCTCTTAAGATGATATTGTTAGGTTAGATATAAGGAAGAAGTTCTTTACTGGGAGGGTGGTCAGACACTGGAACAGGTTGCCCAAGGAAGTTGTGAATGCTCCATCCCTGGCGGTGTTCAAGGCCAGGTTGGATGGTGTCTTGGGTGACATGGCTTAGTGCGAGGTGTCCCTGCCCATGGCAGGGGGGTTGGAACTAGATGATCTTAAGGTCCTTTCCAACCCTAACTATTCTATGATTCTATAAGTCTAAGATTCTATGACAGTGCTAAAAAGTTAATCCCTATCTGCACAGACCTGGCAGTTTTGACATATGTTGGCAAGGAGCCCAGAAAGCCAACTGTATCCTGGGCTGCATGAAAAGAAGCACAACCAGCAGGTCAAAGGAGGTGATCCTGCCCCTCTACTCTGTTCTCGTGAGACCTCACTTGGAGTATTGTGTACAGTTCTGGTGTCCTCAACATAAGAAAGACATGGAGCTGTTGGAGCAAGCCCAGAGGAGGCCACGAGGATGATCAGGGGGCTTGAGCACCTCCTGTTATGGAGACAGGCTGAGAGAGTTGGGGCTGTTCAGCCTGGGGAAGAGAAGGCTGCGTGGAGACATCATAGCAGCCTTCCAGTATCTGAAGGGGGTCTACAAGAATGCTGGGGAGGGACTCTTCATCATGGACTGTAGTGACAGGAGAAGGGGTGATAGGTTCAAACTGAAACAGGGGAAATTCAGGTTAGATATAAGGAAAAAGTTCTTTACTATGAGGGTGGTGAGGCGCTGGAACAGGTTGCCCAAGGAAGCTGTGGCTGCCCCATCCCTGGCAGTGTTGAAGGCCAGGTTGGAAAGAGCCTTGGGCGATGTTGCATGAAAGGGTAAAATAATTTGGCAGAAAATAAACCCCCTTGCTTTCCAGCTGGTCCTCAGATATTAGAGGGGCTGGGTGCAGCTAGGCTTAGATTCTGAGTGATGCTCAATTTGCCACTATCAGTCCGGTCACATTCAATATATTGAATAATCACGATTCCAGATGCACTAATAGTGCACTGCACCTTCAGTCTAATCGTGCTCACGAACTAGCACGGCCACACTGAGGGAGCTGGTTGCGTTCAATGAGAGATTTACGATTAGCTACTTAAACAGTGCAGTTTATTAACGCAACAGATACAGGTTCTTGTGGATTGCCGGTGATAAATACACTGTCTGCAAAAGCACGTGCAAATAATAAGGTATACAACCACGTGACAAAGTTATGAATAATACAGCCTGGCTTTAAAGTATGAAAGTAAAAAGTAACTCTATATAGAGATTCCTAATTTTCCCGGGGAAGCACTGGATACAGTGCAAGTCTTACCCAAAGGCGTCCCTATGGGGGGGAAGAAAGGTCCAGCCTGTCGACCGGTCCCAGGAGTCGAGAGTAGTCAGCTGATGGGGTCTTCCTCAACTCATCCACGATGATGTCTTCCCTAAAGCCCCCCACTTTTTGGGTCATTTTTATAGTATTTTTCGCTTTCAAGGTGGAGCTTGAGTGACTCTAGTCATACATACCTTTATTGTTATTGGTGTAAATTTTCCTCGCTTGGCTTTTAAAGGTATATGCCACAAAAAATTCAAAGAGCATGCTCAAAGAGGGGTGGTCTCACTTTGGCGGTGGGTAGCATTGGAGGTGGAGGTGTGTTTTCGTATTAAAATGCATTATAATGAAGCAAAGTTCACACAAAGGACAGCATTTTGTCAAAATATGACAGGCCGTTGGCTCAGGGCAGCAAGTATGCAGCTTATCAGTTTTAAGTACCACCTAGTTCCCATCTCTGCTGGTGTTATGACAGAGTTTGGCCGCAGAATCTCCACTCTGCTCCATCCTCCGTCAAGCAATGTTGTCACGGGAACCGCTGTGGAATGAATTCCTGGCATACCACATGCAGCTGCATCTTACCCTGAAAGTCCGTTTTTCCTTTATGTGTGAGCAATGCTATATTTTTAAATATAAGTTTAATTCCTAAATCATATTCAGTAATTATCCCACAATTGGACATTCATCAGGGGTGATTTCCCAGGCTACTGAATTCAGCTAATGCTATTAATTCTCCAACAGAATACATGAATAATCCACAAGCCAACATAAAACTCCACAACCATTTTGGTTATTGATAGAGCTCTTCCAGCATTAAAACAGTTTCCCCGAGTCAAATATTATGTCTGTTTTTAAATAAAATATAAAGGAATAGAGAGTTTTATGAATGTCACATAATTTTTATATTTTTGTAGGGTAAAAGTTGCTGATGTGAAACCATTGACACAAAGATGATATATTCTCCCCACCATTATATTCAGTGGTGCACATCCAAACTAAGCAAGTACATAATTACAGAGTAGAATGCTCAAAGTTAGGCATATGCTTAAGCTCTGTAGAAAGTCTACATTCATTAAAATGTAGACTTTCCAACCCTAACTATTCTATGATTCTATGATTCTACATACAAGCTCCTCTTAAAATATTTACAGATGCAAACTTGGATCGAAATCTCCAAACTAGACACCCGGTCCTTGTAGCACTCAAAATACAAAGTGGAATCAATAAACTTAATATTATTGGTCACAGGGAAAAATATTTTTAAACACCCCCAAACTGTGAAGAAAGATGGAAAACAATGAGTGTAGATTCTGAATTCATTACTGCATCTTTATTTGCAACTATCTTTTACTGTTTAATTACCTGTCATATTACTGATTTCCTTGAACAGCACATCTTAGTATCTATTCAGTATGGAAAAGCCTAGAACACCAATATTTTCCTCCCATTACTGAAGCCACTACCTTTTGCCATCAAGCCACTTACTGCCTTAGCCACAACACTTTCTAGCACAATGTCTAGTAAAAATATGGTTATGCAAAAATTTGGGACATATTCCCAATATCATTAGTCTCGCTGAAATAATTTAAACCACAGAAAGCCAAGCTACAGAATGGGTTAAACACTGCAGAATGAAGAAGCTGCAAGCCACAATCAAATGAAATAGCAAGCCACATGTCCAGAAGTGCCTGTGGGCATGCTTTGTCCAAGACACATGCCATAGCAGAATAGCAGTTTACTACATATGCAGGATAACCACATACGGCTGAATCATATCTTCGAATGACATAAGGGTTTTGATCATCCCTTTATCATCCTCACAGCACTAAATAAATGCACCAGGTCTGTGGACACTCCTGTGAGAACAGGACTCTCACCATGTTGCTTCAAAAGTGAAGTCTTGTCACATTTGGCTCAAGTAACAGCTTCATTGCCCCCAGTGACACCATGGCACACTGTTACGAAGATTTAATATTCAGAATCATGTAGGCGCAGTAGTAATACTAGCTGGCACGGTGAAAGGGACAGATAAAGAATTTAGAGCACACTCCTGGGAAGAGCATAGGAGATAAAACCAAAACAGAACCTGATATACTATATGTATTTAATGTATGGGGAATATGACATTATCGAGCAGCAAGGAAGACATGACCACTCATTGCTAGAGGCTGATCATGACAACAGCATTTGGAAATATACTTTTTTGCAAGCTATGATCCTTGTTCCTCAACTCAAAATTAGGCAATCCAATATCAGTGCCTTATCTCCCTCCACTTTTGTTATAGTACATAATTATATTTTTTACATAAAATCATGTGCTAGGCACTTCATATATGGGCCATGCAAATGGTGATGACCAGCCATTGAGGGTGTGCAGTGTAAAATGTACAAACAAATGCAAGATACTAGAAAATTTAAAAAATGGGGGACTTTTGTATATAGTACTTACAGTAAATATAGATTCCTCCCAGGAGGGCAGGCAACTACTTATTTTTAATTCTCTTTCATTCAAAGCATGTTTAGGAACAAAGTTTTGCATGTCATTCTGACTTATTAGAGCATAAAGCTACATAATCCTCTAATATATATATGCCACCTGTATATGGGTACTAATTTCCCATTATGAATGATAAAGGGGAATATATCTTACTTGTATATATATTTAGGCAACACAAAACTTACAAGGCAAATATAATTGCAAAATGAATTCAGTAGTCCAGGTACATTTACAATGCTGAATAAGGCAATGCTTCATTATAATTAATATGTCAGCTTACCAACCTGCAGACTCAAAAGAAACCTACACTTTTTCCCAGAATAATAAAAACCCAACACCCTTTTCCTAAATTAAAGAAAATTAAAACCAAAGTAAACTCTGCCTAATCTTATATGGACATTCCCACATATGCTTTATACAAATATACACAGACCAAGGTACAACACAGCATACCTGCAGTCATGGGTTTTGTCACATCCTGCTCAACCGCAGGATGCCATCAGGGAGCTGGAGCACAAGTTCATGGTACCTGCAGGCAGACCTCCACTCCTTCTGAAGGCAGAACACTTTCCGTAGAGGTTCTCATCCTCTTGAGACACTCTGTTGCCTACCTCCATCATGCCAGGAACACAGTAACATTTCTTGCTACTTATTGTTCTTCTGAATGCAATATCTGTAAAACCTACACTTTATAAACCTCTTAATGCAAACTACAGCCAGTTACTGATTATTCTATTTTGAGAGTTGTGTTCCAGTAAGAGATCATGCTATACACTCCACTTCCTGGATTTAGATTTGGATTCTGCCCATGTTTTCCTGTCATCACAGACCTATAATATTATGGCTATATAGACATGACAAATACCAACATGTTAATAGTCCATGCTATCAAAGTACCACTTCCATTAATGTTCCCTGATATCCCATATAGGTCTGTTTTCACTTTATTTTGATTTTGGGGAAGGATTTTTGCCTTTTTTCACACTCTTAGGAAGGGAGCAGTAAAATTCTCAGTAATTAGTTTATCTCCGCAATAGAAAGAAGATCAAAGGTTCATTTTTCATCCTTAAAAATAAGATAATCAACTGATTAACCCAACGCTTAAAAGTAAACACAAAGAAAGATCATGGAAGTAGCTCAGGGGCAAAATAAATCAGTTAAGAAAACTTTAAAATTTACTTCCTGTCACCTACTAGTGCATAAAAAAAAATCTTCTAGAAACATTTATATTTAGAATCTAATCAAGTTCTAAATGTTGACAATTTGTCGTATGCATTTTCCATGAACATTCAGTATTTATAGAAGACTACTTGAGAAAGAACTTAAAGCTTAAATGGCCAACTATTTGAAAACTTCACTATATCAAAAATCATTACATAGACCAGTTTCATTAATGGCACAGCATTCAATCAGGGAAAAGAAACTTTCGTCATATGATTCACGTGCCTAACAAAACAAACAGCGTGATCAACAGATCACTGAATACAGGCATGTTGATTACTCTCTGAAACAAAAGTCATGTGCTGAAGATTCTGGCAATTCAACAAATATGACATTTGAATGATGTGCTCAAAAACTATGACAACACAATTTGGAGAACAGAAAATACTGTTACTCTAGGACACCCTGTAACAATCCGTTCTGTTACACTATACCATGACGCTTACAGCTCCTGCCTTACCAGTCACTAATGTTTCCTTAAACATGTGAAATAAGGCATGAGTTCTCAAGTTCATCTGCAAAGTCCAACTTCAGAGAGAAGTCAAAGGTGGCTGACTAATCACCTCTGCACTCTTTGAGAAGGATCAGTTAGTCCACTGGTAAAAGTTAAAGCAATGTCAAAGATGTATTAACATAAACTGGCCAAGTGTCCTTATGTCCTGGGTATTGGTCAGTGGGTGGTGAGCAACTGCATTGTGCATCACTTGTGTTTGTTTTCCTTTTCCCCTTTCAGTCTTATATTCTCTCCCCTTGTTATTTCCCTTATCATTATTATTATTGGTGGTAGTAGTAGTGGTTTTGTATTATACCTTAGTTACTGGACTGTTCTTATCTCAACCCATGGGATTTACATTCTTTTGATTCTCCTCCCCATCCCTCTGGGAGCAGGGGGGAGGAAGAAGAGGGGGTGAGTGAGCAAGTGGCTGAGTGGTTCTGAGTTACCAGCTGGGCTTAAACCATGACACCTTATCAGACACATAGTGAGTACACACCACACTGGAGATGTTCTCCACTTTTACCCAAAAAAGCTTTTTCATTTCCTGGGTTGCTGCAGAAATGAAAAATAGGTGTTTTGTGGAGGATGGTTTGACCTGTGTTCTTTCATACAAAAACCTCTACCCTTAAAGATACAAGCTATATGAGAGCTCTAAATCTCCTTTTAGTGTTACTATCTACTTCACATCCTGCTTTAACACAACATTACAGGGCAAATCACACTTCACAGCATTCAGAGTTCACACGTAAGAGATATATTCTATGTCAACAATCATCCAAACTGTTAATGTGGTATATATAAATATTTCTCTTCCTAGAGAGGAAACATGTAATTTGACAAAAAAAAGGTCTCTCCAGTATCTGGATTCTGGAGTTTGTGGTGGTTTTGGGGGTTTTTTTCTTGTTTTTATTTTTAAATTTTTATTTAAGATATTATAATGCAATCTTTTTATATATACCAAATCAATTTTTAGGGATAACCTTACATTCATTTAGGAAAAGTAAGCTAAAACATTCTCATTAGGATATGGACTGCCTTTTAACAATATTCGATTATTTTTCCATATTCATCAACAACTCTGTCAAGAAGACTGAATGATGGAAGACATTTCTAGTACTATTTATTTACCATCTTAAATGCTATACATCTATTTTCTTTGTTTCACAAATATGTTTCTTAAATGTTTATTAACACACAGAACTACTCTAGTATCAATCTATCATTATGTTCTTGAGTGTCAGCTAATCTTTCAAGGTTGGCAGACATCATCCTGTTCAAAATTCTAAGACTAGTCAAAGCAGTTATTCTCATACTGGAGAGGTCACTAGATATAATAAGTTGCTCTCTATATAATACCTATGAAAAAGAAAGCAGAAAGTTTAGATTAATTGTAAAAAAACTAAAACCTAATACAAAATTTCTCTGTCCAAAGCCTAAGAGCATATCAGTTATTATGAGAAAAAAAAAAAAAAATTTGATGATAACTTGTGAAAACATGCTTTCACAGCATTTTGGTTTTAAAATACAGCAACCAAATACTATGAACTTAAGTTCACACTGAAGAGTTTTCACCTCAGGAAATTCCCTATTTTTGTCACAACTGCAAGTTGGCAAACAAAAAACCCAATCTTCTACCTTGATTAACACAGTTTGAAAATCAAAGTACTATTCCCACTAAGCTACAACTTGCTGTATTCAGAACAGTGAAAGTATGTATATACTCTTTTCATGTGCTGGTATAAATCCATATATCTCAAACCCAGACACAAATCAAATTATGTTCATGGTACAAAATTATAACCAAATTTTTTTTTTAAAAAAAGCAAACAACCTGCAAGAGAGATATCCCCAAAAAGGGCTCGATTTTTGACGCAGTGCAGCACTTACTTACTTAAGAGAATGACTTCAAGTTTTTTTGGCCTACAAAAACAACTACAGATGCCAGCCACAGATTACAATCAGCACTGGGCTTGGAATTGCCTAAAATCTTGGGACTCAGGGCCAATTTAGAGAATCAAAACCAAAATATCACATAAGATTTCAACAGTATTTTTCCTCCATACATCAATGACTACAGGTAGAAATGCACGATTTAAAACTCCTGAAACTATTTTAAAAAACTATACTTTATTAATTTTTAAATTTATTAAAAGCTCTGAGAATAAAATTTGACATTTTTAGAAAGTCTGAATTTTAAACCTCTACATCAACACACAAACAGCTACTGGTAGATTGTTATGTAAAGGGTTTGGGTGGAAAAGAGAAGTTCCAGCTTTGTTTACTTACTTTTAGGTTATCAGGAAAGGAGAGAGGGAAAGCTGCTTTGTTTTGCATTATTTGAGGTGAATCCATTAGCTCAATTAAAAAAAAAAAGTATCATAGGTCAAAAGAAAATGACACACAGAAATCCATTGCCAAACTGCCTGTCAGTTGGATGCACAAGAGTAATGCTAAACAACTGTAGTATGGAGACAAAATATGCTTTCTTTAGGACACTTTTTCAATAAGTTATTTCAGCCTTGTGAGCAGCCTTGCCTTGCTCCCACTCCTTGCACATAAATGAAAACAAAAGGGGCCCATTTACATTGTAACCCTGTAGTAGGGTTAAGCATGCGACCTTAAAGTATGGTGTGCTTGTGCTCGGTGGAAAGGTTCTTGGAAATATAAACAAGAATTACTGCTGTTAGAGAAAGGGAAGACAATTAAAAACAATCTTGGATGCATGTTGTACAGCTGTTCAAGTTTCAGCCACGTCTGACCCCTAAAGATGCTATGTGTTTTACTTTGGAAGCTTAAGCCGGTTTAGTTTTATTAAAATAATCCTTCAACAGAAATGGAATTTGTATGACAAACATGAAGCTTTATATGAGTAACACAATGAAAATTGTGTATTGCTGGCAAAACACGCTATTGCTGCAGTTAAAAGATGTTGTGGTCTGCATATCTCCTTCCAATACTTCAGTTTACTAACAGCAAAGCAAAAAGAAAATTCTTTATGAAGAATGCTATGAAAAGCTGTGGAGAAAAGAAAATTGTTCTTGAAACAAAAGAGACTTCAACATGTCAAATCACATAATGAAATCTATTTGACAGATCTTCGTGCCCAGGCAAAAAAAACTGGGTGATTTCAGCAAAACTCTGCAGGCGCAGTGTCCCAATATAAATCAAATTGCAGGACCAAGCAGGCACAATATTTTTTTAAGCTTAATTTTGGATACCATTGATTCCAAATGCAATAAAGACAGACCGCAATTATGGTTAGTATTTTCTCTATACATGCCTACAAATGTTCTAAAAACTAAAAAAATTCTTTTTTTCCATTGGTCACTACAACTAATTGTTTTAATATTGTCCTTAAAAAAAATAGGGTTAGAAAAGAAAAACTTCTGAGAAAATAACAAAGATCTTGTCTGAATTTCTCAAAACCACAATTTTCCTGCCTGTTTGATCTTTGTACAGTCAGCATAAGCCACTAAAACATCTCCACAAATGAAAGGCATTCATGGGAAGCCATCAGAAAGCATTGGTCTTCCTCTGGGACCCAGGACAATAAAAGAAAAGTTTGTGTCTGCCATGTGGGCCTACGATTCAGCTTAAATGAACAAACCATTGCAATATCCTTCTGCTTTGTGAAAGCGGTACTTCCTAGTTTTTTGGAGAAAGGAACTCATATAAACAGAACAAAGAGAAGAGGCAACACAAGTAGAGCCTCTCATAATAAATATTACAGTGAAAGTTTGCTCATCAAACCAAGATTAAAAACATATTTTAATCTCCCAAGTTTTATGCCTTTGATGTATGTCAAAGAGGAAAGCTTATATACTTTGCAAGATTTGCAACATTTCTGGTGGGAATAGCTTTGTATTTCTTTTTTTTTTCCTCTTTCTGAAATTGAGAATATATTGGGTTGATTCTATCCCTTAATGTTGTGTCACATTGAGCACTTCTTTACAGAACAGGACTTAGGCTGGCCTTTGGACATTTTTTTCCCCCCAATAGGCTAGTGTTCCACTGAGCAAAGCATTGCAAAATCATTATAGTGGTGTAATGGTTATCTTTGTTAACTATGAAATACTTTTTAAAATGCCAGCTTTCCTAGACCACAGGAAAGTTCAAATACTTGCACTAAACTCCATAGCATAAAGAACCACTAAACTGCATTTCTTTGTGGTGCTAAAATTAGGAGAAGGTTATACAGATTCAGTAGGAAGAGTAGTAATTTATTATCTGTAATTTCGCCACTACATGCCCACACCAGCCCGATATAACACACAAAGCATTAGTCTGCAGAATTATAACACACAAAGCATAACACTTATTCATTGGGGGCTGCCTTTATAACATCTTCTGTTAAATTCTGCATGATTTTCTTGCCTTCCCATACATTCTTTCTGTGCAGCTTTTCTTCTTCTCTCTTGATATAGCGCCCATTGCTATGACAGAAGGACCTGCCCTTAAAATCACATTATCTTGCTGTAACACAGCTGCTCATTTCCACAACCTTAGGTGAGGGCAAAACTAAGTACACTAATGGTCCCCTCAATCATAGCAGATGATTGTCTTTCTTAAAGAAAGCAAGAAAAATGATGTAAGAGAAGAAAGGGTTATAGTACCAGAAAATTAATAAAGATTAATAAAGGAATAATCAAGAAAAAATTATTCTAGAACTATTAGAAAAACAACAAAAAAATTATAATCATAAGTGCCAAAGCTGGAATGACACCAAAGAAACTTCAAGGAGCCTGACAGGGAAGACAGGTGTCTTGTCAATAAATACTGTGTGTTCTATAATACTACCTAGGAATTATAATTGAAATGTTTCATCTTTAAATTATAAACTTGAATATAAAGAACTGTCCTGGGTTCAGCTATAGCAGTAATTTTTCTCCTTCTTAGTAGCTAGCGCAGTGCTGTGTTTTTGACTTTCAGCCTGGGAACAATGCTGATAACACCAATGTTTTTAGTTGTTGCTAAGTAATGTTTATTCCAACCAAGGACTTTCTCAGTCTCATGCTTTGCCAGGGAGGAGGGGCACAGGGAGCCAGGAGGAAGCAGAGAAAGAACACCTGACCCAAAGTGGCCAAAGGGGTATTCCATACCATGGCACGTCATGCCCAGTATATAAACCGGGGGGAGTTACCCGGAAGGCCCAGATCGCTGCTCGGGTCGGGCTGGGTATTGGTCAGCGGGTGGTGAGCAATTGTATCCTCTCCCCTTGCTATTTCCCTTATCATTATTATTATTGGTGGTAGTAGTAGTGGTTTTGTATTATACCTTAGTTACTGGACTGTTCTTATCTCAACCCATGGGATTTACATTCTTTTGATTCTCCTCCCCATCCCTCCGGGAGCAGGGGGGGGAAGAAGAGGGGGGAGCGAGCAAGTGGCTGCGTGGTTCTGATTTACCGTCTGGGCTTAAAACAGGGCAAGAACATATAAAGAAACCCAAGCTGGAATTTTTTTTTTTCTTTCCTTTTTTTTTGGGTGGTGGTTTTTTTTGTTTTTTTTGAGAATACAATAAAATTAATATAGCAAAGGAAAAGATTCATCACTGTTCATAACAATTCATTTGTCATGGGAATTTTTTCATCTGTCCTCCCCTTTACTTAGCTAGACAGAAAATAGATTTTACTGGCTATGTTTAATTTCCACAGCTGTCACTGTTGTCTAAAACATTTATATTGTAGCAATCATATTTATCCTCAGGAAACTAAGAAGTGGAGCACCAGTTGAAGCATTGTATAGGCTACCTACTATCTTCTGACCCCAGTGGTGTCTTAGATTTAGATGTCATACTGTGCAAATAAGCAGTAAAATGCTTTTTGATTAAAATAGATTTGAAAAATGCCAATTAGTTCTTGAAACAGCAAATATTTATTGACTAGGTTAGCACAAATGCAGGATGAAAGGAGCTATGACAGTAAATGAAAACAGGATATAAATACTTAATATTTCGAATATAAAACTCTGACATTATTTCAAGTAGCATAATTTGGATGTCCAGTAACAATTTTAATTGCATAAATTCTGCTTATGGAAAGAGTTACAAAAAAAAAGAGCATCACAAGTAACAGATTCACAGCCCTAGTGAGTCATGTTATTTACTTTAGTACATCATGAAAAGTTTCAAATGGTTGTTTTGGAAAAAAAAAATTACAGCGCTTCTGCAAATATTTATGGTTCAACCATAGCTGTTTGTGACAGATGTAAAAAGGACTCAAGCAGATTTCAGCAGACTTTGAAACAGGACTTGGAAAATTATAATATGCATTTGTATCCAACATAATCTTCAATACAAAAACTGCCAAGTACATTGTTTTAGTTATTCCAGCCAAATTGGCAAACAATTTGCTCCATTTTTCCTGAAGCAAATCTTAGTTACCAAGCTGTCCTGGGTTCAGCTGTAGCAGTCATTTTTCTCCTTCTTAGTAGCTGGTGCAGTGCCGTCTTTTTTAACTTTCAGCCTGGGAACAACGCTGATAACACCGATGTTTTCAGTCGTTGCTAAGTAATGTTTACTCCGACGAAGGACTTTCTCAGTCTCATGCTTTGCCAGGGAGGAGGGGAAGCCGGGAGGAAGCAGAGACAAGACACCTGACCCAAACTAGCCAAAGGGGTATTCCATACCACAGCACGTCATGCCCAGTATATAAACCGGGGGGAGTTAGCCGGAAGGCACAGATCACTGCTTGGGTCGGGCTGGGTATGGGTCGGTGGGTGGTGAGCAATTGTATCCTCTCCCCTTGTTATTTCCCTTATCATTATTATCATTTGTGGTAGCAGTAGTGGTTTTGTATTATACCTTAGTTACGGGACTGTTCTTATCGCAACCCATGGGATTTGCATTCTTCCGATTCTCCTCCCCATCCCTCCGGGAGTGGGGGGAGGAAGAAGTGGGGGGAGTGAGCTAGCGGCTGCGTGGTTCCGAGTTACCAGCTGGGCTCAAACCACGACACCAAATGTGTTAAGGAAATGCAGAGATTATTTTCTACTAATTGAAAGAATATTAATATAAAAATTATGACAATTACCTTCCAAAAGATGGACATCATACTATTTTTTAGAAAAGTTTACTATACGTAAATATATCATTGCACTCTAGAAATATGACATATGCACTGACATTCAGTAAATTTTACTTAACATATTTCCAGTATATCTTACAAGTGGTAAAAATATATTTTTTCCTCCAAGAACCAAGGTATCTATTCCACTGATAAAGATAGGCAATTCTTCCTGATACTTAATTTTTAAATTTGCATCCTTCTCAAAGACACATTTGATGAACTAGCATAATATGATATTTATATAAAAAGATATCTGCCCCATCAGTTTAACACTCCTTCAAGCTTATCTCCATGTTTAAACTCATACACGATGGACCATCTACTTCCATAAGAGCCAAAGAATTTTTGCCACTGACTTCACTGGGAACAAAACTAAGCCTGCAAAAACCAACACCTAAATGAAGAAGGATATGCCACAAGCAAGAATGAAGTTTAACCAAGGCAAGTGCAAGGTCCTACATCTGGGTCGGGGCAACCCCAGGCACTGCTACAGGCTGGGCAGAGAAGAGATTCAGAGCAGCCCTGCAGAAAAGGACTTGGGGGTGTTGGTTGACGAGAAGCTTAACATGAGCCGGCAGTGTGCGCTTGCAGCCCAGAAAGCCAACCGTATCCTGGGCTGCATCAAAAGAAGCGTGGCCAGCAGGTCGAAGGAGGTGATCCTGCCCCTCTACTCTGCTCTTGTGAGACCCCACTTGGAGTACTGCGTACAGTTCTGGTGTCCTCAACATAAAAAGGACATGGAGCTGTTGGAGCGAGTCCAGAGGAGGGCCACGAGGATGATAAGAGGGCTGGAGCACCTCCCGTATGAAGACAGGCTGAGACAGTTGGGGCTGTTCAGCCTGGAGAAGAGAAGGCTGCGTGGTGACCTCATAGCAGCCTTCCAGTATCTGAAGGGGGTCTACAAGGATGCTGGGGAGGGACTCTTCCTTAGGGACTGTAGTGGTAGGACAAGGGGTAATGGGTTCAAACTTAAACAGAGGAAGTTTAGATTAGATATAAGGAAGAAGTTCTTTACAGTGAGGGTGGTGAAGCACTGGAATGGGTTGCCCAGGGAGGTTGTGGATGCTCCATCCCTGGCGGTGTTCAAGGCCAGGTTGGACAGAGCCTTGAGCCACATGGTTTAGGGCAAGGTGTCCCTGCCCATGGCAGGGGGGTTGGAACTAGATGATCTTAAGGTCCTTTCCAACCCTTACGATTCTATGATTCTATGATTCACTGCATTCTAAGGTTATCTGGGTTCAAGTTTTTTGGGGTGAAGATGTATGACTACATTAAGGCAATAAAGTTAGCTTTGGATTTTATTCTAAAATGTTACTGATGACATGAATTCACAAGTGAAAGAACTCCCCTCCCAAACAGAAGCATTTGTATTCCTACCTAAATCCTACCTATGTAAGTTAACTGTATTTTTGCTTTACTTTGGGAATTTTCTGATTGGCTTTCCCTCTCACAAAATATGGAAACATTTTTCCTTTGTGATTTTTTTTTTTCAACTTTGTTGTGTTTTTGAACCTATGGACTTGACAGTGGCAACCTCTCTATAGGAAGATGGAATGAAAGAAACCCAAGAGGTCATATAATTTTGCAAGCAGATGACCATTTACAGGACTGCCAAAAAATGCAGCTTTTCAGTGTAACAAATATCTACAAAAAATTTTCACTTCACAGTTTGAACCCTTTCTCCTGAGACACACATAAAGACTAATAGAGTTAGTCAGCCACACAAGGGACTATACACTGTACCTTTTACAGTAATAGAGTAAATCCCCTGTGCTCCTGACGCTTGCATTAAGCAGTGCTTTCTTTTGCAGATCTTGTGGCATGGAGCTTAAGAAATAAAAGAGGGTGGGTTTTTCTGCTTGTTTTGGTTGGTTGGTTTGGTTTTAAATACAGACCCTTGAAACCAAGAGAAAAACCTGCCCTATACATATTTTTATGCTCATTAAATAGATTCCAATTACTGTAGAACACTGAACTTAGAAGAGTTGTTGCAAATATTAAAGTGAAAACCAACAGGTAAAAAAAAATCCAAACAATCAAAAGCCAAAAAGTGAATACATGACAATATACAAACTACCCTTTCAAAAGTAAAATTGACATGTAAGCAACTGAAGGATGATTTTGCTAGCCCATATTTATGCCTTGAAAATACACCATTGGACACATCCACCTTTTTTTTTTTTCCCCAAAACATGGTGCTATGTACTTTTATCTCCACACCGGCTGCTCTTTACACAACAGAGTAAAACCCACCAAATCAACTCACACAGTCTTCTTAAATCTTCTGAATACCAAAATATCAGTGTGCGCTATATATCCATATGGATTTTGTCAAACATGTTGTATGCAGTGGAATTTGAGAGTAAAAAGGTACGTATATGAACCAAAGAACTAATTTTTAAATAATTTATTCTTGTAGATTACAAAAATAGATAGATTATAATGATATGAGTAAAAGGTCAAAGTAGGAAAGGGGAGGCAGAGGAAGGAGGTGGTAGGAATATTATCATAACATAGAAATAGCATTAAGGAAATAAATGTAAATTTATGACTGGCAGATAACTCTCTACTCTCTTCCATACTCAAATGGTAGTTAAACATTTCTTGGTTTTAGAAAAGATTGCTTACTACATAGAAGTTTGGATTATTAGTTATGCAGATACATATTTTCTTCAGATTTGTAAATAAAGATGCATGTATTTTTCTCCTCCTTCTGTCTCTGGCTGTTGCCACTGCCGACCAGTATTTTTGTGCTGCCAACACTAATTTGTAGAACACACTATTTTTGTGAATAGCCCTAAAGATCTGGCTATAATGTCTGCTTAAAACAGAGTAAATTCTATAAAACATAAGATTATTTTTTTCACCACCTAGACACAACAAACTAATAGTTTATTTCTTTGAACAATAAGCAGTACAGATTTCTCAATACCCTCCACTACATTTACTACACTTTATTTTTGTAGCCCCACAACATTCAACTGGAAGACCACTGCTTCAGTGGGCACAGTGAGGACACAAAAGTTGCACATAGGCATTAAACGATATGTGGAATTAAGAAATTATTATGATAAGGTGACAGATTTTGAGACCTTCCTGGAGACGTAGGTCTCTTCTTCTGCATATTGTATAAATAGGCACATACTTTCTGCTGGGTCGCTCTGAAGTTCTGTATTAATCTCTCTTGCAAAAATATAACAAAAAAAAAAAAGAACCATATCCAAGCTTTTTCTGGCTGTCGTGGTTTGAGCCCAGCCAGTAACTCGGAACCACGCAGCCGCTCACTCACTCCCCTCTTCTTCCTCCCCTCGCTCCCGGAGGGATGGGGAGGAGAATCGGAAGAATGTAACTCCCACCGGTTGAGATAAGAGCAGTCCCGTAACTAAGGTATAATACAAAACCACTACTGCTACCACCAATGATAATAACGATAAGGGAAATAACAAGGGGAGAGGATACAATTGCTCACCACCCGCCGACCGATACCCAGCCCGACCCGAGCAGTGATCTGGGCCTTCCGGGTAACTCCCCCCGGTTTATATAGTGGGCATGACATGCTGTGGTATGGAATACCCCTTTGGCTAGTTTGGGTCAGGTGTCCGGTCTCTGCTTCCTCCCGGCTTCCCCTCCTCCCTGGCAAAGCATGAGACTGAGAAAGGCCTTGGTCGGAGTAAACATTACTTAGCAACAACTAAAAACATCGGTGTTATCAGAGTTGTTCCCAGGCCGATAGTTAAAAAACACAGCACTGCACCAGCTGCTAAGAAGGAGAAAAATGACTGCTATAGCTGAGCCCAGGACACTGGCATGAACAGAATTAAAATTGGTCATGACCCATCTATTTCAAGAAATCAAATCCTATATGACCAAAATCCTATGTTGGCTGCCTGTTAGCTGTAAAGGACAAACCATAAAAACAGAGGATGGATAAAACCTAGCAATCAGCAGAAGTTCTCTAGAAGTCTCTTCATATGTGGTTGGAATAGCATTTGTGAACAGAAAAATTATGAACAATTTTTTAAAGCAAAATAAAGGGCATCGGATATACAGCAAAGATGTGAATTGGGTAGTTCATGGTTGTTCACTACCTCCAGGATTAAAAATTAATCACAATACTGTTTCAGCAGATTCAAGAAGCCATTAAAAACAAGCTTAAAAATACTATTTTATGTGAGGATGCTTATACTACAGCTTTCAGGTATCACTTAGAAAAAACCATAACGATACTTCTACTATTGACCTATCTGGAAAGGAACCTAGCTTGAACTTAAAAAAAAAAGCAAAACACCTATTCTATGATTCTATGATTCACAGAAAATGAATTATTTTTAACCATTTATGATTAACCAGTTATATCATCACCTAATATCCTGAAGTTAGAAATCACATCCATTGATTTAGCTCAAAAAATTGCAGTGCCAGGCTCTAGGGCATTATCATTGGCTTTTAGTAGAAGAAGTTAAAGAAAGTATCTCTAGGATGGAAGAGACCATTTAGGTGTTTTAGGAAAACATCTTCCTAAAAAACATATTACACTGACAGAACCACTACTACAAGACTAGAAAGAATCCCCAGGCACCAGAAGTAGAAGACAACAGAAGCTTCTTTCAGACCAGTGATGTTTAACATTTTATGTGCTGACATTGTGACTGTAACCAAATATAATGCAAGTCTAGCAAATGGAAAAATAGACTTAAACTAGATATCTCACATTTTATGAAATCAATTTTGATTGATTTCTATAAATTAACCCAAATTTTTCCACAGCCGTCATGCAATATGCAAGTGATTAATTTTAAATAAGAAGTTGCTAGGAATTCCAAGATCAGTAAGTAACTTCAGCATTATTCACTATCAGCAAAGGAAATTTGAATGGCAAACATAAAGTCATCTCAAACTATGAAGTTGCTCGATGAAGATCTGAGAATATACTGCCTGAAGTTCATAAAAGGTCTAATATTAAGTACGTTATTTCTAAAGCCATTATTTTCACTTTGAGAATAATGTGTATTTCATTGTGAAGTACATTCACACAAAAAAATCTTAAATAGATTTAGAAACTACAGTTTGCAGCAGTAAAAGCAGTTAAGATGTCCAGTAAGAAATATATGTCAAAGAACAGCACAATAATTCAGTCATTAATAAATCTGGCACAATAACCGTTGTCTTGTCATGCAGTAAGATAATACAACCCCAGTCCCTCCATGCTGGATTTTTATACTGTATTTCTATGCTAAAAGCCTTCTTAGAAGCAGATGCTTCAATTCAAAGCTCCAAACCCCCACTGATATGTACCAGCTCTATTCAGCTAGCTATTACTGCCCATTGCCCTACACCGAATACTTCTAGATTTAAAGCAGTGAGCAGATTTTGGAGTCCTATGGCCAAAGAATCAATATGAATGATATTTAGGTCTATAGCCTAGCAGGGAAAAATGTGTTGCAATGATTTTTCTAATGCTGAAATACCATTTCACCAAATGTTCCTGTCAAGGCATGGTTTCATTACCTTGGCACCCATGCCACCTATCATTAGCAACAATGCATGCATCTGTTTACACATCTGTCAGAAATGCCAGCCCAGCTGAAGTCTAAGAATAAGACAACTTTTGCTAGCACTTGATCCCAGATGTGGAAAGGTCATCTTAAGGTTATCTATCCCCAGAGTGAAACACATATAGTAATAAAAGATTCTTTATTAATACTTTAGTTTATAATCCACTTGATTACTTCTATACAGAATTCCAGTGCTCTAAGCTAACAAGACAATACAAGACAAGGTCTTTATTCTTTCAAAACTCTCTTTGATTTTTTTCATTTGGAGAGACTGCTGTAAAACCATTTCCAAATTTAGTTATCCAGAACACAGTTATTTACCCTAGTCTATTAAATCACAGAATGACAGAAGAGTTTGGGTTGGAAGGGACCTTTAAAGGTCATCTAGTCCAACCCCCCCTGCAACAAGCAGGGACATCTAGTAGATCAGGTTGCTCAAAGCCCCATCCAGCCTGGTCTTGAACATTACCAGGGATGGGACATCTACCACCTCTCTGGGCAACCTGTGCCAGTGTTATAACACCTTCATTATAAAAAATTTCTTCCTTATATCTAGTCTAAATCTACCCTCTTTCATAGAATCATAGAATCATAGAATAGTTAGGGTTGGAAAGGACCTTAAGATCATCTAGTTCCAACCCTCCTGCCACGGGCAGGGACACCTTGCACTAAACCATGTGGCCCAAGGCTCTGTCCAACCTGGCCTTGAACACCGCCAGGGATGGAGCATTCACAACTTCCTCGGGCAACCCATTCCAGTGCCTCACCACCCTCACAATAAAGAACTTCTTCCTTATATCTAACCATTTTTTTCCTTGCAGTTAGCAATTTCATTGCAGTTAAACATTATCTTTTATATTAATCTTCACACTTCACTTATCAAATCCAATGCATTAGACTCCACCCTCTCTTTCCCACTATTGCTGTTAAATTTCCATATAATTTGGTAATAATTTTCATTATCATAAAGTGACCCAAAAAAGTCTATTCAGGCTTGCATGGTTCGTCCAAAATTCACAGCTGTTCCCTTTACCCTCTATTTGTTACAGTAGAATCTAAGGTTCCCCTTACTTTATAAGCTGAACAGTGACCTTCTATAAGCAGAGGTCAAGAAGGGGTCAGTTCAAAGGGCTAGAGCAGCTCTTTAACAGCTATAACAAACTGTCCATTAGGCACTATCGTGCAGTATAAACGAATCTAGGGCTTCAGAAACTCTGGATCTTTTCTGTTAACACTTAGAGGACATTCACTGAGTCCTACCTGAAGTATTTTGGATCACTACCACTCAACAGAGAACAACTTGAATCCCTACAAGACCTGCTCAGATACTCAAAATACTGATGACACCTTTGAGCCAAAAGTATACGAAATGGTGAGCCGTAACACTAAGTGCACTACCATGTGTTTTGGACTATGGAGATGAAATAAAAACTGAAAGAGTAATTTCAGTTCATTAATATGCAGAGACAGTGGTTGAGCTTAAGGCAAATAATGCAAGCACGTACTATAACCAAGAAGATGATACATACCAAAACAGGTCATATGCCTTTCTCTGAGAAAGGGTAACTTTCTAAAAGTTGAATCATTTTGTAACACTTCCAAGCACGCTTTTTTTTTTTTAATTTATTTAAGGTGTCAGTGAAACAAAACCCATGAAAGAACAGAATGCCTGCATAACTCTGCAAAGACCAAGCGCAGAGTAAAGTTTTTGCCAGCTGCCCTCCCTTCATTGACCTAAATTTCTTGAAGTTGTACTGTTCATAATGTGCTCTCTAATGCACAATGTAAGGTAATTAGAGTCATAGAATCATAGAATCATAGAATAGCAAGGGTTGGAAAGGACCTTAAGATCATCTAGTTCCAACCCCCCTGCCATGGGCAGGGACACCTCGCACTAAACCATGTCACCCAAGGCTCTGTCCAACCTGGCCTTGAACACCACCAGGGATGGAGCATCCACAACCTCCCTGGGCAACCCATTCCAGTGCTTCACCACCCTCACTGTAAAGAACTTCTTCCTTATCTCTAACCTAAACTTCCCCTGTTTAAGTTTGGACCCATTACCCCTTGTCCTACCACTACAGTCCCTAAGGAAGAGTCCCTCCCCAGCATCCTTATAGGCCCCCTTCAGATACTGGAAGGCTGCTATGAGGTCTCCATGCAGCCTTCTCTTCTCCGGGCTGAACAGCCCCAACTCTCTCAGCCTGTCTTCATACGGGAGGTGCTCCAGCGCTCTTATCATCCTCGTGGCCCTCCTCTGGACTTGCTCCAACAGCTCCATGTCCTTTTTATGTTGAGGACACCAGAACTGTATGCAGCACTCCAAGCGAGGTCTCACAAGAGCCAGGGTCAGTTGCTGGCGACCTGAAGATATCTAGCTGGTGGGCTATAAAATTGTTATAGAGCAGGCAACATCAAACAGTTGAGTTCATTGGCTGTTTTCCCCCAAAATCAAATCCCCTTGAGGTACACATCGGACTTCCCCATCTTCCTGCATTACCCACCAAGTATACCCAGGTCCCTGAGCAAAAGCAACCCCACGAGGGGGTTTGCCTTTACCTGAAGCAGGAATAACCCAGACTGCCTTCCCCAACAAATTCTTTATGTGCACCACAGGAACTTTATCCCCCTCTACAGTAGGTAAAAGTTCTGATTGGGCTGGGCCAGCCCTGTTGGCAGATCCCCTACTGTTGACCAACCAGGTGGCTTTTGGTAAATGTGTATCCCAGTGTTTGAAAGTCCCACCACCCATCTCTCTCAGGGTAGTTTTTAACAGCCCATTGTACCATTCGATTTTCCCAGAGGCTGGTGCATGGTAGGGGATGTGATATACCCACTCAATGCCATGCTCTTTGGCCCAAGTGTCTATAAGGTTGTTCCGGAAATGAGTCCCATTGTCTGACTCGATTCTCTCTGGGGTGCCGTGTCGCCACAAAACTTGTTTCTCAAGGCCCAGGATAGTGTTCCAGGCAGTGGTGTGGGGCACAGCGTATGTTTCCAGCCATCCGGTGGTTGCTTCCACATAGCACTTGCCTTGGGGGGTCGGTGGGAGTGTGATATAGTCAATCTGCCAGGCCTCCCCATACTTGTACTTCAGCCATCGTCCTCCATACCAGAGAGGCTTTAACCGCTTGGCTTGCTTAATTGCAGCACGTTTCACATTCGTTAATAACCTGGGCAATAGAGTCCATTGTTAAGTCCACCCCTCGATCACAAGCCCATCTATATGTTGCATCTCTGCCTTGACGGCCTGAGGTGTCATGGGCCCACTGGGCTAAAACTAATTCACCCTTATGTTGCCAATCCAAGTCCATCTGAGGCACTTCAATCTTAGCAGCTTTATCCACTTGCTGGTTGTTCTGGTGTTCCTCAGTGGCCCGACTCTTGGGTACATGAGCATCTACGTGGCGTACCTTCACCACCAGGTTCTGCACCCGAGCAGCGATATCTTGCCACAATGCAGCAGCCCAGATGGGTTTACTTCTGCGTTGCCAGTTGCTCTGCTTCCATTGCTGCAACCACCCCCACAGGGCATTTGCCACCATCCATGAGTCAGTATAGAGATAAAGCACTGGCCATTTTTCTCATTCAGCAATGTCCAAGGCCAGCTGGATGGCTTTCACCTCTGCAAACTGACTCGATTCACCCTCTCCTTCAGCAGTTTCTGCAACTTGTCACAGGGGACTCCACACAGCTGCCTTCCATCTCCGATGCTTTCCCACTCTGAGATCTTAACTGATTAGTATACAAAGAAACATTCCATACTCATAAGAATGTAAACTTATAAAACACAGCCTCTAATTTGTATAATAATTGCTACTATGTAATAATGTTTAATTTTTATCTAAAGCTTCTAAACTGTTTCAAGTCCACTCACTGCAATTATTGGGAACAGTAAAGCCACTCAATTGTCAGATCCAATATCGACAATTAATTTTTTAAACTCAATCTCATAGAACTTTCAGGAACTTTCCAATATTATACAATAACAATACACAGGAGAACTCCCTCAACTGGAACCTTTAGTAGAGGTAAAAAAATATCATGCCAATGAACTACTAATTTTGATTAAGATCACATTAAAGATGCTTTTGACTAAAAACTGTGTTGAATTGTAAGCATAGGACTTCTCATTTTAAAGGAAAACTGTACATTTGGTAGCAATATTTCAGACTCTTACAAATTTTATGTATCATAAGAAAAAATATATTAAATGAATGTAAATCTATAGGTTTTAGAAACAGATGTGAAAAAAGATGACATCGACTCATTTAGAAGCTAAAAAGGACACAAAGTAGCACATAGTGGAAATTCTCTTTTTTGAATTAATGTACTTCTGAATGAATTACGAGTATGATATAACTGTAGTTTTTGAAATGCATTCATCTGACTACATTTCAGTAACAAACTTTTTCACATAAAAACATCAACAACTTTTTCAAATTGTTAACAACATCACCTGATTTCCCTGACAGAGTTATTTATTTTTTTCCATAAGAAACGATACTATGCTGATTATATCCATCTTAAGCTACATAAAGCAGCGGTAACATTGCCACTGCCATGGTGATTCCAAGACACAAGCATGACAGGCTTTATAGAGATGGAAAATAATTTTATTACACTGACATCAGATGATAAACAGCAAAAAGCATCTTCTTCCCCACCTCCCAGCTCTATCAGTTGGCCTGTCAAAAAGCATTACATTGTCATACGGGCCTTATACATCAAAAACAACATTTTGTTGTAAAAAACCCGAAAAGTTTCTTGTGCTTTAAATCCAGCTGGTAACACAGAATCATGCAGCCACTCACTCACTCCCCCCCTTCTTCCTCCCCCCGCTCCCAGAGGGATGGGGAGGAGAATCAAAAGAATGCAACCCCCACAGGTTGACATAAGAACAGTCCAGTAACTAAAGTATAATACGAAACTACTACTGCTACCACCAATAATAATAAAGATAAGGGAAATAACAAGGGGAGAGGATACATTTGCTCACCACCTGCTGACCGATAGCCAGCCCAACCCGAGCAGTGATCTGGGCCTTCCAGGTAACTCCTCCCAGTTTATATATTGGGCATGACATGCTGTGGTATGGAATACCCTTTGGCTAGTTTGGGTCAGGTGTCCTGTCTCTGCTTCCTCCCAGCTTCTTGTGCCCCTCCTCCCTGGCAGAGCATGAGACTGAGAAAGTCCTTGATGGGAGTAAACATTACTTAGCAACAACTAAAAATATCAGTGTGTTATCAGCATTGTTCCCAGGCTGAAAGTTAAAAACACAGCACTGCACCAGCTACTAAGAAGGAGAAAAATGACTGCTATAGCTGAACCCAGGACAGTATCCACCCCTTATTCCATACCATTCGCGTCATGCTCAGATCCCATATTTTTCAATATACATTCGCTTTTGTCTCATATATATATACACACATTTATATACATATATATATACCCCCCCCCCACAAAGAGAGAGATATCATTCCTTAGTCCATGGACCAATCCCTATAAAGTCGCTGAATTCATCCAGTCCGTGATGTCAGGCTCCATCCCTTGTAATAGTCTTTCAGGGCAGGAGGGACGGTGTGTAGTGTTGAATTGTTGCCCGCTGATGGCACCGCTGAACTCGTCTGGTCACTGCTGAGCTTGTCTGATTTCATCAACGTTCATTCTTTGTTGAGTGATGATCAGAGGGAAGTTAGAGTCAGTCGATGGTGACCTGAGGACACTTCTGCTACTTCTGCCAGCTTTTCCCACGACTTTATTCTACTCTGATGATCATGACAACACATATCTTCTTTTCAAAGCCCAGACTGGTGGAGATAGGCATCCAGCAGATGGGCTATAGAAGTGTTATATACCAGGCAACAGCATATAACTGAGTTCATTACAGTTTGATTGTAAGCCCTCTCTATCACGTGACCCGGAAGAAGAATGATTTCAAATGGGGCCCTGAGAAACAACAAGCCTTTGAACAAATTAAATGAGAAATAGTTCAAGCAGTAGCCCTTGGACCAGTCCGGGTTGGGCAAGATATGAAAAATGTGCTCTATACCACAGCTGGGGAGAATGGTCCTACCTGGAGCCTCTGGCAGAAAGCTCCAGGAGAGACTCGAGGTCGACCCCTCGGCTTTTGGAGTCGGGGATATAAAGGATCCGAGACTAGCTATACTCCCACTGAAAAAGAGATACTGGCAGCCTCTGAAGGGGTTCGAGCTGCCTCAGAAGTGATTGGAAGTGAAGCGCAGCTCCTCCTGGCACCCCGGTTGCCTGTGCTGGGCTGGATGTTCAAAGGCAGGGTCTCCTCTACACATCATGCAACTGATGCTACATGGAGTAAGTGGGCCGCACTAATTACACAACGAGCTCGAATAGGAAATCCCAGTCGTCCAGGAATTCTAGAAGTCATCATGGATTGGCCAGAGGGCAAAGATTTTGGGATGTCACCAGAAGAGGAGGTGACGCGTGCTGAAGAGGCCCCACCATATAATAAACTGGCAGAAAGCGAGAAGAAATATGCCTTGTTTACTGATGGGTCCTGCCATATTGTGGGAAAGCATCGGAGATGGAAGGCAGCTGTGTGGTGTCCCCTGGGACAAGTTGCAGAAACAACTGATGTGCAATATGCCATTGGCAAAGCAATTCTCTTCTGTAGTCAATTGTTCTTGTTGGTTGAACTGAATACTGATGGAGGAGGTTTTATCTCTTTCAAAACATATTAGTCAGAACCTAGAGAGCAAGAGAATACTGCCAAAAGGTGTCTTGCGTTGACAGCAAAACTTCTAGCTAGATTTAATTCTAACTGGGCCTTAGCTTTCCTGACCTGGTCCCTAGCTTCCCGGACAATGCTGCTATATTCTTCCCAGGCCGCCTGTCCTCGCTTCCACCTTCTATAAGCTTCTTTTTTCCCCTCTAAGTTTCCTCAGCAGCTCCTTGTCCATCCATGGAGGTCTCCTGGCCCTCCTGCTGCACTTCCTTCTAGTCAGGATGCAACACTCCTGAGCACGTAGCAGGTGATCCTTGAATATCAGCCAGCAGTCTTGGGCCCCCCTGCCCTCTAGGACTATATCCCATGGAACCTTACTAAGCAGGTTCCTGAAGAGGCCTAAGTCTGCTTTCTTGAAGTCCAGGGTAGCGAGCTTGCTGCATGCTCTTCTCACTGTCCTGAGGATCTCAAACTCAACCATCTCGTGATCACTAGAGCCAAGGCTGCCCTGGAGCGTCACATTTCCAACCAGTCCCTCCCTGTTGGCGAGCATGAGGTCCAGCATGGCACCTCTCCTTGTCGGCTCCTCTATTGCTTGAAAGAGGAAGTTGTCTTCCACACAATCGAGGAACCTCCTGGATTGCTTCTGCCGGGCTGTACCGTCCCTCCAACAGATATCAGGATGGTTGAAGTCCCCCATGAGGTCAAGGGCCTGCGAGCGTGAGGCTACTCCTATCTGTCTGTAGAGCTCTTCATCCACAGAGTCCTGTTGATCAGGCTGCCTGTAATTTAACTCCTACAGGCCACTACACAGCTTTATCTTATAAAAAGTCCAAAATACATCAGAAATATACTATTTTTTCAAAGAAGTTGAACAAACAGAACAAATGGGAGTTTAATCTACACTTCTAGAAGATGATTTCAAATCACAAACACCAAATTGCTTTTGAATAATCAGAAACCTGAAGTATTATACTTCAGATCAAACTCGTACAAAATGGAACAGATTTTGTTTTAATAAAACAGAGATATTTACCATGGAAAGCTTTAGTTTTGCAAAAGTTGCACTTTCTGGTGAAAAAACATTTGACCTTACTTTTGATTAGCTCAAATAATTGTATATCAGCAAAAATATCACAAAATGGGAAGAGTTAGACACTGCTCTACTAATGCTTATCACTCATAAAAAAATTCACAGTATTTCCTGCATCTTTATTAAATAATAAATTCTTGGACTTGAGTAACACACAAATCTTAACCTGTGCTTTAAAAAGTATTTACTGTTCAAGATTGAAATGGAAATACAAACCCTACCTGCTCAAAAATAGAAGCTGAAAGCACATTAAAAGTGGTCTTCTAGAATCTAAAAATCTATGTTAATAATGACTGGGGAGGAGCATCATCTTCAACACTTGAGAGATAAACTGATGTGTATTTAACCTAAATTTATCTATATATATTTTTTTTCTCCTGAGACTTTTTTTACTGTACAACTGTTTTCTATGTAGTCCATAAAGTGCTGTAAGAATCAGAAAGAATAATAAAAAAAAAGCCTTATACTAAGCTAAAATGGCTACAAATGATTCTAGACAAAGGCAAAATTTGTTATAGCCTTGGACAAGGAGAAGCAAGCAGATAAAGAATCCACTCTTATAGGATGGTAGATAGCAACAGAAGACCTGTGAGTAATGGAAGATTGTCTGAACAGGGACTCTACTGCAAGGGACAGGCAAAAGAAAAAAAAAAAAAGGAAAGAACAAAATCAACAGAAAAGACTAAAGCAGTACAGGCATGTAAGGGGGAAGATCCTGGGGACTACAGATATTTCGACTTAAGCCTAAAAAACATTCTGTGATGAGGAACTTGAAACAGAAAGCGGCAAGGCAGAAAGTAGGTTTCCAAATCTCTTTATTAGGGTTTGCTCTGTGCTTCACATAAGATCTGGCCATGGAGAAGCAAGATAGACATTTTCTATGTAGTTTGAAAATGCTGGTAATGATGACCAGTGTATCTACTGCACAAAAGCTCACTATGTGGCTTGTCATTACTGTGACTGGTTCCTGAGGGAACCCAAACTCATATTCTTCATGACCTCCAGAGGAAGACATCCTCAGGAAAAGCAAATGTTCATGCCACAGCAGTTCGAGGAGAGGGTGACTGGAGGAAGGTCAGCATAGATCATATGGGAAGGAGGCCAACAGTCCCAACATGTCCCACCTTGCACAAATCATCCAGAAAACCTGTGCCCAACACTCTACCAAAGAGGCAAAGAATAAAAAAGAAACTGGTAGAATATGAGTTTAATGCTTGAATAGGGTTTGTAAGTGATGTAAATAAATGCTCAGCAAGGAAGCTGGGGTTGGCAATTGGGGCTCAACATCAGACCTGCTGCGCCCCACTGCTTTCCAACCAGATCTAGGTATTTGAGTGAAGGGAACAGGCACCACTGTGGGACAGGATTTGGCTATTCTCAGCAGGACTCCCAGTGCTGTTCAGCTGATAGAAGGAGACGTGTTGGAACTTGTCAGTCGTAAACCATGGGAGGAATAAGATAAGGATAAAAACTTGGCTGAGAAAGAATGGCCCAGTGTTTATTTATCAATCACGGGTTGGGAAGGTCGAGACAGAAGGGAGTAGCCGACCTTGATGGAGAGGAGCTAACTCTTTGGGTAAGAAAGATGTTGCTGGGGGGAGATAAATGCTTGATTAATAGTTTGTCTTATGTTAGCCAATCAGTGTGTGCCTTCTGTAAAAGATAGACCAATCAGTATGAGACACGCTAGGTAGGAACAAGTATAAATATATATGGATAACTGTAATAAGACGACATCTTGCTTGCATCAAGCTGCGTCCCGTCTCTCAATCGCGGCAAATTGGTGACCCCGACGTGATGGGTCGACGAACCGCCTAGCTGAGCGGCTTGCTGCGAGTCCCACAGAACTTTGTATGAACTGCTGAAAGGAAGCAGGAGCTGGCCAGCACTAATCCCTCCGGAGTAGAGAGGTGAGCTGTGGGAAACATGGGAAATCAAGAATCTTCCCCAGAGAGAGATGTATATGAGCTTATGAAAGCTCTCCTGCGAAAGCATGGGAAAAATGTTCCTGGTCATGACCTTAAAGCAATGCTTAAATGGGTGCAGGTGAAAATACCCACTGTGACTGCATCTAGTATTTTTACGAAGGAACTTTGGGACGATGTGGGGGTGAAATTATGGGATGCAGCGACAACTGGGAACGCCGAGGCGCAGCGTATGCTCCCTTGGTGGAGAAGCATTTTTGAGGCTTTGAAAGTCCAGGAAAAAAGCCACAAAGATGTAGCGGAGAGAGAAGCAGACTCTCCCACGGTACCTCTGCTGTTATCAGAGGACCGAAAAAACCCCAAGCCTTTGGAGGTCTGTGCCGCGGGCTACCCCCCAGAGGATGACCCCTTTGATCCGGGACCAATGGACCCTGAAAAAGAACCAGACCTCTACCCCCCTGACCCACGCGATGTTTGGGTTAACATAAGACGACAAGCCTTGAAGGAGGGAGATCTGGAAATTGCTAAGACAATTGTAGCCCCCGTGATATATCAAGGTCGGGGGGCACAGTGGGAGGCTTTGTCTTTTCCAGTAGTTAAGGAGCTGCGCCGCACTGTTACCGAACATGGGCTTTCTTCCCCGTATTTTGCGAGCTTGCTATCTTCTGTCTTTGATACTTATGTTATGACTCCGCATGATTTAAAATCCCTGGCACAATTGTTACTAACTCCAACGCAGTGCTCTTTATGGGAATCACACTGGAGAAGGGGTCTCCAGGCACTTCTTGTAACCTATGCGGATAACGATGATGGGGCTATAGCTGCTTTGACTATAGAACACCTTACGGGTACGGGCCGACACTCTGATCCAGTAGCCCAAGCCCGAGACATCCCGCGAGAAGCCCTTCAAGTGGTCCGCGAAGAAGCAAAAAGGGCCTTTTTTAAGGTTCCTGATGCACAAAAGCCTCAAAAAGCCTTTACCACGATTACTCAAGAACCCCGAGAACCTTATATGCGGTTTATTGATAGATTAAAGCAAGCTTTGGAGCGGCAGTTAGATAATGCGGAAGCACGGGAAATTCTGTTGTTAAAACTAGCCATGGAAAATGCTAACACAGATTGTAAAAAGCTCCTGAAATCCCTCCCTAATCCAAACCCTACTCTGGTTGAAATGGTAGAAGCTTGTAATAGAATTGGTACAGTAGATCATAAATTTGAAGCCATGGCTGCTGCTTTCGCAGCTATGGGAACGGGGAATTGTTATGGTTGTGGCAAACCTGGTCACTTTAAAAAGAATTGTCTGTCTACCAAAGCTGGCACTATGTCTAAAGCCCCTGGGATCTGCCCTAGGTGCAGAAAGGGCAGACATTATGCTAATCAATGCCGGTCTAAGTATGATTTCCAGGGTCACCCGGTACAGGGAAACCGATCACGGAGCGCGGGGCAGCAACGCGCGCAGACACAAATACCGCGGCCGACATTCCAAGCCCCCTGGAGCGGAGCAGCAGTGCCTCAAGTCTTCGCCCAGCAACAGCCGGGAGTGCCGGATTGGACCTGGCAACCGCCCACACAGTAACGTTACTCGATTCTTCGGTTCACCTATTATCAACAAATGTCTCAGGGCCCTTACCCCCTAAAAAACAAGCGCTGTTGTTAGGAAGATCATCTGCCACATTGTCAGGGCTTTTTGTATTACCAGGGGTTGTTGACTCTGATAGTACTGGGGAAATTAAGATTATGGCTTGGACCCCATTTCCTCCCTGCACAATACCTGAAGGTAGTCGTATAGCGCAATTAATATTGATTCCGACGGGGACAGACTCCTCTGTTCTTAGTCAACCTCATCAAAGGCGGGGAGGGTTTGGGTCTACGGGGAACCCGCAAATTCTATGGGTGCAATCTATTTCTCAAAAGCGACCTATATTTCAATGTACCCTTATCCGCGGAAGACAGCAAGTGGTGTTAAATGGAATTATCGATACTGGAGCTGATGTTACAGTAATTTCTCAGGCTAAATGGCCTCCACAATGGCCTCTGGCTAACGTTTCCCAAGCATTGGCTGGAATTGGGGGAACTGGTAGCAGCCACCAAAGTTTGGAATTAATCCAAATCCAAGGTCCAGAGGGGCATATTGCTTCTGTTAAACCCTTTGTGCTACCTGTTCCTATGATTCTGTGGGGGCTTGATGTGTTATCACAGTGGGGAATGTCCATTCGGACCCATTTTTAGAAGGGGCCATTGAAGTGCGCGACACCCTAAAATTGACGTGGAAGACCGATACCCCTATTTGGGTAGATCAGTGGCCCCTACCACTGGAAAAGCTTCGCGCCCTCCAGGAATTAGTTACGGAGCAGCTAACAAAAGGGCATATTGTGCCCTCCACTAGTCCTTGGAACTCGCCTGTTTTTGTTATTAAGAAACAAACTGGCAAGTGGCGCTTGCTCCATGACCTCAGAAAAATCAATGATGCTATGGAAGACATGGGAGCCCTCCAACCAGGACTCCCGTCCCCTACTATGATTCCTCGACAGTGGCATTTGACTGTCATTGATCTCAAAGACTGCTTTTTTAATATCCCATTACACGCAGATGATGCTCCTAGATTTGCCTTTTCAGTCCCAAGCGTCAACATGCAAGCCCCGTTGCAAAGATACCAGTGGGTTGTGCTGCCACAAGGAATGAAGAACAGCCCTACAATCTGTCAGTGGTATGTAGCTAAAGTACTTAGTCCTATGAGGACCACAATGCCCAGTGTCTTATTGTACCATTATATGGATGACATCCTAGTGGCTGCACAACATCATGAGGTCATGGAGAAAGCTGTAGCCCTTGTCACGGCTGCCATCAGCTCGGCAGGCCTCTGTATTGCGCCAGAGAAGGTTCAAAAGATACCCCCATGGAAATACTTAGGTTGGCGCATCAGGGCCCAGACTATAGTTCCTCAACCATTGCAAATACAGACAGATGTACAAAACTTACACGATGTACAAAAATTGTTGGGAACAATTAACTGGGTCCGACCACTGCTGAGAATTTCTAATGCGGACTTAGGTCCTCTATTCAAACTGCTTAAAAGGGACACTGACTTGTGTTCTCCCCACAGTCTTAATCCTGAAGCTTTTGATTCGTTGCAAAAGGTTGCTACAGCAATTAGTCTCAGACAGGCACATCGATGGGCTCCCGAATTGCCTTTTTATCTAATCATTCTAAACCCTGCTCGACAACCTCATGCACTAATATTTCAGTGGGATTCTCAGAAATCAGACCCACTGCTGATTATAGAATGGGTCTTTTTACCGAATCAATCTACAAAAACCATTTCGACACAGCATGAGATGTTTGCCATTTTAATAATTAAAGCCAGACAACGCTTGTTAGCATTAGCCGGAGTAGGTTTTGCTCGCATTTGCCTACCTGTGACTGATGTGTACTTGCAGTGGCTTTATCAGCAGTCAGATGCCTTTACTATGGCATTGGCAGACTATACAGGTCAACTCACATCTCACCCGCCTTCTCATAAGCTGTTTAATGCTGACTTTCGCTTGATATCCAAGCCGAAAAGAAGCGATCAGCCATTACAAGCCCTTACTGTCTTTACGGACGGGTCCGGAAAATCGCACAAATCAGTCATCCTATGGTGGGATGACCAGCGTGGGCGATGGGACTCTGACATAGAGACCGTTCCCGGTTCTCCCCAGATAGTGGAGTTGACTGCAGTTGTTCGAGCTTATCGGAGGTGGTCCACACCACTTAACCTGATTACTGATTCAGCCTATGTTGCAGGGATTGTTATGCGAGCTGAAGCATCTGTATTACGTGACGTCTCACATTCTGAACTATTTGTTTTATTGCAGGAACTCATTTTTCTCTTGGACTCTCGCCCTCACCCCTATTTTGTTATGCATGTCAGGTCACACACTTCATTACCAGGTTTTATTGCAGAAGGGAACCGACGAGCTGATTTGTTGACGTTACCAGTGCAAGTATTACCAGATCGTGTAGCACAAGCTAAACTTAGCCATTCTTTCTTTCATCAGAATGCTGGAGGTCTCAAACGGCAGTTTGGGCTTACCTCCCAACAAGCATCTAATATTATTGCCATATGTCCTGACTGCCAAAGGCATTCTTTTCTGTCAATAGCAGGAGGGGTTAATCCCAGAGGATTACAGAGCCTACAACTATGGCAAATGGATGTTACACATTGTCCGGAGTTTGGTAAATTGAAATATGTACATTCCTCTATTGACACCTTTTCAGGTGCTTTGTTTGCTTCTTGCCACACAGGGGAGAAGGCACGAGACGTCCGCAAACATTTGATGCGTGCCTTTGCCACTCTGGGTATACCCTCTCAAATAAAAACGGACAACAGCCCTGCATATACCTCAACTGTAACAAAAGCCTTTTTTGATTCCTGGGGTGTGACTCACACCACTGGCATCCCTCACTCCCCTACGGGTCAATCTCTGATTGAACGCTCCCACCAGTCTTTGAAGCGTTTACTGCAACAACAAAAAGGAGGAGTAGGGACTGCCACCCCTGAGGAACGTCTACAGAAAGCTTTGTATGTTTTTAACTTTTTAAATTGTTCTCTGTTAGATAACAATCCTCCGATAGTTCGACATTTTAACATGAATGCCTCATTTGAGGCACGAGTTAAAGCCCCAGTGCTGGTTCGAGACCCAGAAACAGGTAAGGTTCTGGGACTGTACCCCCTCATCACATGGGGCAGAGGTTATGCTTGTGTCTCCACAGAAAGAGGCCCCAGGTGGATTCCGGCGAAAAACGTACACCCTTTCCGTGAACCCCTACCACAACCATCTGGTGAGGACTCCGATCATCCTCCGGACCACCCTTCCGAGCAACAAATCGGTGAACCTCCTGAGAAGAGCCAGGACAACATGAATTGAACACCACAAGCAAGGAAGGACTATATGAATCAGTGTAAAGAAATATCAACTGCAGAAATCGTTTGTATTTTATGTAAAACTTGTGACTTTAGAAAAGAAAATTGATGTAGCAAAAGTCTTAGTTGTCACAGGGCACGAATTGTTAGGAAATAGCCGTTATTTACATAGTTGTGTAGACTGGTCTCATTTAGTGTATAAAAGGTCGAAGGAGGTGTTAGCTTGTGGTTTAGAGTGTAGTAGAACAAACCTAGTTCCTGCTATATGGCCTGTCCTTAAACAAGATTGGGCTCGAACAAAAGAAAAATGCAGAAAACGATTTGCGTGGAAGCTAAAGGCGGGCAAAAAACTGTTTTTAAAGTAGTGCTTATCCTTATAGCGGCAGTAAGGACTGAGCAGAGCTATCCATTTCTTCCTGTGCTTCCTAAGGTTAATGTATGGGTCACGCTAGCAAATATAACTGGTCAGGACACTTTGTGTCTTGCAACCGCCTCGCCTAATAACCCTTTCTCCACATGTCTCGTGGGCCTGCCGCTAGATAAGTGGCCGATACCTGCGGGATTGAAAACCGTTTTTCCAGCTCTATCACAAAATCTGACGGATAATTGGGATGCGTGGGTCCCCTTTCTCCCACAGGCTACCCTAGAACCACAAGAGATTGAACTCCTCGGATCGGTAAAAATGGATTTTTGTGTTAAGTTTAACTATACAGGAAAAAATCAGTCTAGGGCATGGGATGTCTCTCCTGCCCATCCTGTTTTCAAAAATGCTAGTGTTTGGTGTAATTACACAGCAACAAACTTATCTAGATCTAGCAATGTTCCTCTTCTACTACCGTTGGGAATATTTTTTATCTGTGGAGATAGGGCGTGGCCCGTTATCCCTTCTCATATAAAAGGAGGTCCATGTAGCCTCGGACGCCTTTCTGTCCTAACTCCTAATACATCTATGATTTTACAACACCGTCTTTCTCATAGAGAGAAACGTGGCATTCATGCATATACCCCTGATTGCGATGATAGCGTGGAGTTTTGGTCTTTTAGTCAACGCTTTGTTACCTCTCTTCTAATACCTGGGCTTGCCGCTGGGAGAGCATTAGCGACTCTAGATAAACTTGGCTGCTGGCTTGCTAAACAAACTAATGCTACTAGCGATGCCTTATCTGGTCTTTTATTAGATGTAGATAGTGTTCGCCATGCTACATTGCAGAATAGAGCTGCTATAGACTTTTTGCTTTTAGCGCAAGGCCATGGCTGTGAAGATTTTGAAGGCATGTGTTGTATGAATCTCTCCGATCACTCAGAATCAATCCATGCCAGTATTCAACAGCTTAAAAAAGGAGACTTTAAACTCCGACAAGACGATAGTTGGGATTGGTTAGATAAACTCCTTGGAGGATGGGGGCTATCAGGATGGTTAAGGAGTTTGGTAAAGACAATTGTTTACGCCTTGGTTGTCTTTGTTCTCCTGTTAATCCTTTTACCCTGTCTGTTGCAGTGTCTACAGAGATTGATAGAGCGTTCCATGAAAAAAATTCTTTTTGTGCAACAGGAAGGGGGAGATGTGGGACAGGATTTGGCTATTCTCAGCAGGACTCCCAGTGCTGTTCAGCTGATAGAAGGAGACGTGTTGGAACTTGTCAGTCGTAAACCATGGGAGGAATAAGATAAGGATAAAAACTTGGCTGAGAAAGAATGGCCCAGTGTTTATTTATCAATCACGGGTTGGGAAGGTCGAGACAGAAGGGAGTAGCCGACCTTGATGGAGAGGAGCTAACTCTTTGGGTAAGAAAGATGTTGCTGGGGGGAGATAAATGCTTGATTAATAGTTTGTCTTATGTTAGCCAATCAGTGTGTGCCTTCTGTAAAAGATAGACCAATCAGTATGAGACACGCTAGGTAGGAACAAGTATAAATATATATGGATAACTGTAATAAGACGACATCTTGCTTGCATCAAGCTGCGTCCCGTCTCTCAATCACGGCACACCACTTCACACTGCAGCAGTTATTCAGAAGCTGATGGTGTGGAAGGGAACTGAGGACACAACAGTGAACTTCCAGTTTGGAAGAAAAAGGAAAAAACCTGGAAAAAATAATCCTGAGTGTGTGGGATATAAGGAAACGTAAGGGTGGCAGTTCTTTTTGCTCTCTACTCCAGGGATCACAATTACTTCAGAGATAGATAGCCTCCAAAGGATGCTCTTAAAAGTGAAAGCCAGTGGCCAGACTGAGAAGAAAGGGGGAAAATAGAGATTATAAACTAAACAAAACCCCAAGCACATTATCTGCCTTTGGATGTAACTCATTTCTGAGAAATAAACTTCAAATTATCAAATATTTTTAAGGTCCCTTCCAACCGAAACCATTCTATGATTCTATGAAATATGAATAATGAAAAGAAGGTCACAAAGAGTGACTGAATTCAGAAGTGGTCTTCAAGGTTAGATTACACCCCATTGTCTTAAACAAACAAACAAAGCACTAAAACTATCATTAAGTTTCTAAAGAATATTTTAAAAATGGCTAGTCACTTTTTTTTTTTACAAAAAGAAATGCATTTGCAGTAGGAATTAACACGTTCTTGAACATAGTAAACAGCAAGGGGTTTGCTACTGATTATCACCTGTGGTTGACAGCAACAGCTAAAGTACGGTATTTTAAAAAGCAGAGCATATTTGTTAAATCACAAGTTTCTTCATTTGATTTGCAGATGGGGACCTCTATTGGCATAAAATAATTACTATAAAAACAACACCTAGAAACAGACCCATTGGCTCCCATGAAAATCGCATTGGACAAATTCTTATTTTCATTACATCAATGTTAACCTATACTGATTTCAAATTAGATTGCAGGAATTGGCCCAATCAAATGTAATTTATATAAGAATTTGGCCCAATTATGAAAGACATTAAGTGTTCTTCTTAAAAAAAAAAAGCTACAAAGAACTAATATACTTTGAAATTAATGTTCTCATACTTACGCCTGGGGGCTCTTCTGTGCATGTGCCTTATGTGTATTTTTACTACAAACTTCATGTAACCATGCAGTATTCTAGCTTTGGACTGACATATCTCTGTGTTGGGCAGGATTTTCAATCCTTCATGACTGTCTGTCACTGCAGGTGAGTGGTAGCACTCAGGCTGGTCCCCAGCAACTTTCACAGTTGCTTATCTGTCTTTATGGATTCTTCCTGTGTGTCAAGTTGGTGCATAACAGCATTACTGTCAGTGTGACAAAATTGTCCCCAGAGTATCACAAATGATTCCCTAGCCTTATGGCTGCAAGCAGGTAATAACACATTGACACTGCCTTTCTAAGCTCATCTTTCTCCAGTCCTGCCTCCTGCCCATTATTCTCTACACACACGCACACATCCCCCCATACGTGTGTAATTCTCAGTTAAGAATTAAGACAGTTATAATTTTGGTCCTTTAAAATTACCATGAAAAATGAGCAGAGGTTGTTTTCAGGGTGAAATCTTTTTCTACTAAAGGTCTGTTCCTCTGCCTTATTTTTAAATAATAGAGTTTGGGGAAGAAAACACTGCAGAACTCCTGTTTTCTAAATACAGAAACCATTCAAACAAATTCAAAACACTAAGATAGCTGTACATACTAAATTTTGTTGAATTCTATATGAGATTCAATGTTTCTTGACATGTTTCTATCGTGCAAAGCCTGGTTTTTTCTTCCTACAATTTGGTTGCATTTTTTCTTCTTTTATCTTAACTGCATTCTGCATGCAGCAACACCTTTTAAAAAAATAACATTTCTCCAGTTCAATGCTGGGTGTGAATCTGTGATAAATTAAAAATCTTGTTCAACAAGGGCTAGTTTAAATACTTATTTCCTTCCCCCTCCCCATGTAAAATATCCCAAAGACAAAAAAATCCATCAAGTTAAAACAATTTATATTATTTGGAGAAGGCTGAGAATCTTGAGGAAGATCTATAAAAAGAATGCTTCCACAGCAAAGCTTGCTCAATAATCTAGAAACTACTTCATAGTACAATCTAGTATTTTGATGATTCTTACATGAACAATGCTTTATGTAAATAAGTTTTGCTTTGTTTAAGTCCACTGTGCTTTGATTCTTCAAAATGCCTTCAAGGTAACTGTTCCCAGACAACACCAGCTGACATGACACCATGGAGTGTCCCCTGTCTTCCTATGCCTCCATCACCCTGCTAAAACAGCTCACCTCATCTCTCCATGCTCCAGTTTCCCTAACTGTGAATTGAAGAATGTTATAATTATTTTTTATAAAGATGCCAAACAAACTGAAGAGTAGTAAAATTAGTTAATGTTAAATGTACATTGAGATAAAATAAAAGCCTTTTGTTTGGAAGATGAACTTTTAAAGAACAGCAGCAGTGTGGTGTGGCATGAAATGTGTGGTCAAACTCTGCTACCTTGAGAAACGGAGCTGGATTGAGGGCGGCTGATCCTTGTTAACACTGGCATGACCAAGGACAGACATGTTCCAGCAAATGTGTTTGGGTGTCCACACACACCTTCCCCACCCCTCAGACCATTTGTCCTTCACCTGATGAATGTTCATTGTCTGAGTTTTCGGATAGGTTCAATATGATTTCTGACACTGGGAAAACAAACCTAAAAGCAATTTAGAAATACCTGCCCATGAAGTCAAATGGCAAAATATCTAAAGCTTCTCCTGGAATCTCTGACCTCAGAGGCTGACAAGGTTTGATGGGAAATTTAATGTAATAGTCTGAGAAAGCCAGAAGGCCTATTGTCAGCAATGAAGTCTGAAAGTTAGAAGAATTAATATAACTGTACAATGGAAATGCCCGTGAGGCTGCATTTCCAGGCTGCAGAACCAGGACAGAGGGAAAAATTACTTTTGAAGTCATTTCACTATAACATTCTGTCATCACTGCTAAACAGAAATAAAAAATCATCCGAATCACCACATGCTTCACTGTGTGTCCCTTCCTTATCTAATATAGAACAATAACACTGACGTCCCGTGTCCCACCTAAGCTGGGAAGGGGCTCTGCAGGGACTTCGGGAGCTCCATTTTGAATTGCTAAATGCAATAAGAATAAATGCAAGTGGGAGTCTGTTTAGCAGAGAATGATGTCTGGTCTGTAGCCCATCAAAGCCCAATAAATCTCAATGCTTCAACAAGAGATGAAAATGGTTATCTCATCATTTCAGTGCCAGGGTGAAATTTTCTCTGAGCCAGGGTATTTTTACAGATGATTTATGTCTGAGAAGGGTAGTTTTTTAACAAAATGGCAGATAATGATAAATAGAAAGTAAATAGAAACAGCAGCAATGGAGTGGTTCTTAGTTGCAGTAGAATAAACAATATACTTACATAAAGTATATGTCACACATAAGTGCCATTATTCTAAATCCTATGAGTTATATGTTACTTGGAACATCACATAAAAGATCTGGCAATATGATTTACAGGATAGGGATTTTAACATGTATGCAAAGCAAATAAGTATCAAAACTCTTCTTTCTGTAACATCTGTGCTAATCCTACTTCACTGAAATTACTCTGGATTTACAGTTGTATAATAAACAATAAGTGTCTCTGTGTTCACTGGGTTTAATACATTGTTGTATTAAAATGAGAGGGATCAGGAGAGGGGCTAATTCTGCTCTCCTTACAAATTTATTTTTAAACACAATACTTATATTGACTGTGTGCTAAAATACAAATACTTTTACTGAAATGGGAATGACTGATACATTCACTATCTGGATATGTTTTTATGAAGTCATCTGAAAATAAAACTTTTTCTTTTTTTAAAGAAAGTTCTTCGTTGGGATGACATGATAAAACAAATATTCATGAAGTTAATGATGAGAAGAAAAAATAGTAAAAAGTAAACAAAGCTGTCTTTGAGCTTGGTTGTTGGTTTTTTTTAATTAGAGATACTGTAAACAATGTCAAATTTGAGATGGAGATTTGAGGTCAGGGTGCTTGGTTTGGGTTTCTTTTTCTTTTATGCATTTTTCCTGTGGCTGTACACAAAGAAAAAAAAAATCTAAATAGTTTTAAATGCCCCAAACGTCATGTCCACCATGAGTTTTAAAGCCAGGATAATATATGACAATTTTATCAGGCACTTTCTCAGGAACGTCACCAAGAGGGAAAATAAAGACCCTGAAAAGAGATGACTAGGTGAATTATGCAACTGTAATTGCCAATCATAACCTGATATGAGCTGAAATTGCTCTGTTTTCATATTGAGATAGAATAAAATTGTTGGGAAATGCAATGGCTCCTTAATGTGGCCTAGATGAGTCTAATATTCTGATCATTTTTCACTCAGCTGCTAGGTAAATAGTGCCTCTTTAACAGAACCACCATGGCCCAGGGCAATCTGGGGGCCCAATTTTACACTTGAATTGAGAAAATATGTGTAAACTACAATTTTTCATATATTCTGCATACATAAGATGAAACATCTTTATCATAGGTATTGTCTGGCTGAGCTTATACAAAATATTAGTTTATATCTCTTCTACTTTGGTTTATTCCATAATCAAAACACATAAGATCTAAAGGACAGTCAATATTCGATATACAAAATAGGTCCATCTTTTATGCAGCCTCATATGAAGAATTCTACCAATTTGTTTTTGAAAAGCTGGCAATTAGCAAGTGTAGATTTTGCAAAATAAATTAATATTCTGAAATGCTCACATTTTTCCACAAATCGGTGTGAAAAAACCCCCCAGAAAACAAAAGCTCACACAAATATTTATCTGCACAACCTGAGATTATTAGTTTAAACAATAACATCTAGGAGAAAAAAAAGGTGAAGAGTGGCTCTTTATTACCATGCTATAAGAGAAATTTATTTTATCACAAATCTGCTGTATTAAATGGTTCATAAAATATATTTGCTTAAAAGCCAGCTTGACTTAAAATAATAACAATAAAACCAACCAAAACCCAAAACAAAACACAAAACCCAATGAAACAAAAAGCAGGCTACTACCCATTCTCAGATAATAATCAGCAATAATACCTGGGACAGAAAGGTCATAAATCATACTTCCAAGACAGGAATAATTCATTGTACTACTATGTGTTTAAGAATTAGTTTGATAGAGCCACTGTCTAGACTGTGAGATATCGTCTATCAATCTGACCTTCTAAAAATGAACCAGCAGACTCCTGCTTAGATCAAAACCTCTTTGCTTTTATGATATGCAGTCTTATTTATGATGAATTTTAGGACCAGGCTTGATTAGTGCAGCATCATTTGTAAAATACATCAATGTTAAAGTGAAGCAATACAAACGCTTAAGTAGGTCTTTCTTTCTAAATTTCTAAATGTATTTTCCCCCAAAGGAATCATACTGAAATGCAACCTCTTTTTGCTCATTTGCTTAAGAATTGGTTCAGAAATAAACAAGTACAAAGAAGGTCAAAAGGTTTAAATTTCTTTGTTTGCATTTATGTTATCTGTTCTTAGTTCCTATATATTCCACCTTATCTAGGTGCTCCAACACTAACTGCAAGCAGCACTGACTAGCAGTAATAACTAGCACTTGGAAAAACCCCACATGTTGCTGGTTACCACAGATAAGAGCCCCTTAACAAAGTTGGATATAACCGCATCAACTTACTTTCTAGTCCCTTTTACATTTTATGCTTTCTAAAGGCTGGGATCTTGTACTAAATAACGCTGCAAAGTGTGATACCTCACTCTACAGAAAGGCTTCAAGCACAGCCTTCGGGGTGTGGGATATATTTGGTACTGAAAATAACACTGGGACACCTTAGTAATCACACAAGTCTTTCTAAAATATTTCACTGGATAAGCCAGGACAGGATTGAAATATAGTTGCTAGCAATTAATATTGTGTGATCCTAACCGCAGAGTTGTTCAGATCTCAAAAGAATTTAAAATTGTAGATACATCTATATTTATTACATTACCAGTAACCCTATTATGGACAGTCGTCCTGGGTTTAGCTGTAACAGTTATTTTTCTCCTTCTTAGTAGCTGGTGCAGTGCTGTGTTTTGGCTTTCGTCTGAGAACAATGCTGATAACACACCAATGTTTTAGTTGTTGCTAAGTAATGCTTACCCTGATCAAGGACTTTTCAGTCTCATGCTCTGCCAGGGAGGAGGGGCATGGGAAGCTGGAAGGAAGTACAGACAGGACACCTGACCCAAACTAACCAAAGGGGTATTCCATACCACAGCACGTCATGCCCAGTATATAAACTGGGGGGAGTTACCCGGAAGGGCCAGATCGCTGCTCGGGTCGGGCTGGGCAGCAGTTGGCAGGTGGTGAGCAATTGTATTGTGCATCGTTTGTGTTTATTGGGTTGTTTTGGTTTTTTTTCCTTCCCTTTTTAGTTTTATATTCTCTCCCCTTGTTATTTCCCTTATCATTAGTATTAGTAGTAGTAGTTTTGTATTATACTTTAGTTATTGGACTGTTCTTATCTCAACCTGTGGGGTTTACATTCTTTCCTTTCTCCTTTCCATCCCACCTGGAGTGGGGGGGAAGAAGGCAGGGGAATGAGCGAGCAGCTGCATGGTTCTGAGTTACTGTCTGGGCTTAAACCACGACAACAGCCTTTATGTAATTAACATACCAGCAGGGAATTTGAGGTACTTGGCATTCATTTTCAATCCCTATTCTCCATGAATGTGGTACTCAAGTGTAGTGATAAGCAAAAGACACACGGTTATGCATTCTTGATACAGGCTTTTAATGGTATTCTGTACCTAATATTCACTGCATGTGCTTTATATCTTATTTAGTAGAGCTAAACATTTTGAATTCACAGATAGTATTCTGTAACAGAATGGGAGGCTGTATTTAAATGTTGCTAATATTTATTTACACGTTTGCATCAGTGCCCCCTAAGGTAAAAATGTAAGATGAACAAGATAAATTGAAAAACTAAGTATAGAAATGCCATCTTTATTCAGGTTGCACATTGCTATCACTTGACATACTAGCATTCATAAGGAGACTTAAAAAGGAAACCTATATTACTGTTTTCTTAGAAAAGCATGTCTCGTACATCTCTGTGTCTACATATATCTGTAGCAGCCTTCCAATATCTGAAGGGGGCCTACAAGGATACTGAAGGGGGACTCTTCATCAGGGACTGTAGTGACAGGACAAGGGGTAATGGGTTTAAACTTAAACAGGGGAAGTTTAGGTTAGATATAAGGAAGAAGTTCTTTACTGTGAGGGTGGTGAGACACTGGAACAGGTCGTCCAAAGAAGCGGTAAATGCTCCATCCCTGGCGGTGTTCAAGGCCAGGTTGGACAGAGTCTTGGGTGACATGATTTAGCGTGTGGTGTCCCTGCCCCCGTCAGGGGGGTTGGAAGTAGATGATCTTAAGGTCCTTTTCAACCCTAACTATTCTATGATTCTATGATTACGCATTTTCTGGAGCAATTATGCACCACAGTAGAAAATACCTCATAATATAATGCAGGCTCACAGTTATCAAGAAAACATATTTACCACTTATTTTTATTCCATTCTAGTAATTCAGAAAGTCAAGTGGCCAGTTTCCATTTTTTTTTCCTTTTTTCCAGTATCTCATAGTTGCTAATCATTTCTCCCTGAATTATGGGGACTTCAATCAGCTCCCCATCTCTGCCATCCAACTCAGGGAACTGAGTACCCTGAGGATGGCTGGTGTGACTATTAAAGACTGAGGCAAAGGCAGCATTAAGTACCTCAGCCTTTTCCTTATCCTCAGTCACTCGGTTTCCCCTAGTATCCAGCACAGGATGGAGGTTCTCCTCGGCCCTCCTTTTGTTGCTAATAGATTTGAAAAAGTACTTTTTATTAACTTCCATGGCAGTGGCCAGATTTAGTTCCATCTGTGCCTTTGCCTTTCTAACTTTCTCTCTACATAACCTAACAACATCCTTGTACTTTTCATGGGGTAACTGTCCCTTCTTCCACAGGTGATAAATTGTCTTTTTTTTCCTGAGTTCAAGCACTATCTTCCTGTTCAGCCAGGCTGGTCTTCTTCCCTGCTGGTTTGATTTTTGGCACGTAGGGACTGCCCGCTCCTGTGCCTTAAGGATTTCATTCTTGAAGAGTGTTCAGCCTTCCTGGACCCCTTTGTCCTTTAGTAATGTTTCCCAAGGAATTCTGCCAACCAGCGTCCTAAACAGGCCAAAGTGTCTGGAAGTCTAAGGTGGAGGTTTTGCTGACCTTCTTCCTGACTTCTCCAAGGATTGAAAATTCAGTCATTTTGTGATTGCTTTGCCCAAGATGGCCTCCAACCATCACATCACAGACCAGTCCTTCTCTGTTTGTGAACAGCAAATCTAGCCAAGCATCTCCCCTAGTTGTCTCACTAACCAGCTGGGTTAGGAAGTTGTCTTCCACACCCTCCAAGAACCTCCTGGATTGTTTCTTCTCTGCTGTGTTGTACTTCTGCAGCAGGAGGCCCTGACTTGGACGGCAACAGAATAGGAGTATTTGACCTTGATGATAGAGCCCTGTGCCTCTGAAGAGAAAAGAAAAACAACTTTGAGAAAGTTATCTGAGTGAAGAGACATAGTCAGTAGAAAAGCAGGGACTTGGCTAACAGAGACTGCGCGCGTGTAGGTAACACCTTAACCAATCAACGTATAGCAGGGGTGTGTGAACAAAAGGCTATACCCTATCAGGAGTTGCCTGGTGGCAAAATGCTCACATCTGTTACTGTAGAACAAAGGGCTATACCCTATCAGGAGTTGCCGAGTGGCAAATGCTACACCTTAACCAATTAATGTATAGCAGGGGTGTGTGAACAAAAGGCTAAACCCTATCAGGAGTTGCCTGGTGGCAAATGCTTACATTTATTACTGTATAAATAAGGCTCTGTTAAAGCAATAAAGGTCTTTGGTCTGCAGATCGCCAGAGTCCGTGCCTTTAATCTCCACATACTTCCAGCAGACATCTGGAAGATGTCTACATCAGTAGAAAATACCTCATAATATAATTCAGGCTCACAGTTATCAAGAAAACATATTTACCACTTATTTTTATTCCATTCTAGTAATTCAGAAAGTCAAGTGGCCAGTTTCCATTTTTTTTCCTTTTTTCCAGTATCTGTTTACAAAAGGCTGTTCCCACAGTCACTGGCACTTAGCAGAAAAATAACTTACAACCTTCATCGTTCTCTTACAAAGTCAACCACCCCAAAACTGTATTTATTTCATCTTCCTGTCTCTGTATCCCTCTTCTGGAGACTCAGTGAAGAGGCTACAGCGACAGTTGCTAAGCAATTCTACCACAGCACTGCATCACCAGTTACAGATTTTTCCCATCATTTTTCAGCCTCACAAATTTGGGAGCTGGTATAATAATAAGTAGCAGCATCGATAACAAAAGTATTATCCATAGACCAGTAAGCTGAATTGCCGAGGTGAGTATCTCCAGAGAGGACGCCTTTAACACCGGAGAAGGGGAAAGCACAGCGTCCAGGAGCCTCAGTTCGGAGCGACAAGAGCGACCGAGGGAGCCTCAAGCCCTCGACAGGACTTGCCCAGGAGCGAGCAGCTGACTCACAGGGGGCGGTGCCAGGAGTGAAGGCACCAGCCCTCAGTAGGTAAAAACCCACCCCAGGGGGGGCGGGCGATCCGGAGTGCGGTGCGGTAGTTTGCGTGGGCAGCGACTGGGATGGTGAGCACTCGCCTCAGGACCAGGGCCCGCTGTGGGAGCTCTGCCCCGGCGGTTGCCAGCGTAGGCACCCAGACAGAGCCGATGAGAGGGGAGGCTGCGGCGCAGACCTCGGAGTGTAGAGAGTGCCTCGACTGGTCTCTTGAGGCGAGGGTGCACAATGGACAGGGCTGCACTCGGTGCGCCCTGGTGGAGGTCCTCCTGCAGCAGGTGGCTGAGCTGCGGGAGGCTGTTGGTGAGCTAAAACATGCCAGGGAAGCTGAGAGGAAGCTGGGCTGCTTGCTCCAGTCCCAAGCTATACAGGGGCTGCAAACATCCAGCATTGCTCATATAGGAAAGAAGGAGGGCAGCAACCCAGGAAGCTGGGAATTAGTCACGAGAAAAAACAACAAAAAAAGGAGGAAGAGGACAATTAACAACAAGGGGCTTCCTCCTAAATCTGATGTCCCCACCCAGAACTGCTTCACAGTTCTGCAGGGGGCTAATGAGAAAGCACCCACCACACCTAATGAGCATCCTGCTGATGCACCAGTAAAGAGGATCACTACTGGTGCCTCCAGGAAAAAGCGGAGAGTCATAGTAGTAGGGGACTCTACTTTGAAAGGCACAGAGGCACTCATCTGCTGGCCTGATCCAGTCTCGAGGGAGGTGTGTTGCCTGCCAGGGGCTCGGATCAGGGATGTTGCTGAGAGGCTGCCTGGTCTACTAAGTCCTGCTGACTATTACCCCCTTCTAGTGGTCCATGTGGGTGCTAGAGATATAGATAGCAGTAGCCTGGAGAACATTAAGAAGGACTACAGAGCCCAGGGAGAGGTGGTTAGGGGCTCTGGAACTCAGATGGTTTTTTTTCATCGATTCTCCAGGACAAAGGGGAGGACCTTAAGCTAGGCGCGTTTGGCAGGTTAATAAATGGTTAGAATGGTGGTGCCATAGTCAGGGGTTTGGCTATTTAGAAGATGGGGCTCCATTTGGGAGGCCAGGTCTACTGGAGGCTGGTGGAGGTGGTCTGACAAAGAAGGGGAAGAGCTGTTTTGGTAGGAGGCTTGCCAGGCTGGTCAAGAAAGCTTTAAACTAGATGTGTTGGGGGAGGGGAGCATTGATCCATCCCAACACTCCCAGTCAGTTGCCAGCACCTGTAATAAGTGCTTAGAGTGATGCAGAGATGTTTCAGCTGCTCCAGCCATTGAGTCAGCTTCATTTGGAGCTTGGCTAAGGTGCCTCTATACAAATGCCCGTAGTATGGGGAACAAGCAAGAGGAATTAGAGATGTGCACACGGCTACAGGGATATGATGTCATTGGTATCACAGAAACATGGTGGGATGGCTCCTATGACTGGAGTGTTGGAATGGAAGGTTACAGGCTCTTTAGAAAAGACAGGCCACGCAGACAGGGAGGGGGAGTTGCTATTTATGTCAGTGATAGGCTGGAGGATATGGAACTCTGTCTGGGGATGGGTGATGAGTTAACAGAGTGTTTGTGGGTCAGGATCAAAGGGAGAACAGCAATGGGGGACATTACTGTAGGTATCTGTTACAGGCTGCCTGATCAAGAGGACTCTGTGGATGAAGCGCTCTACAGACAGATAGGAGTAGCCTCAGGCTCGCAGGCCCTGGTCCTCATGGGAGACTTCAACCATCCTGACATCTGTTGGAGGGATGGTACGGCCCGGCAGAAGCAATCCAGGAGGTTCCTCGATTGTGTGGAAGACAACTTCCTCTTTCAAGCAATAGAGGAGCCAACAAGGAGAGGTGCCATGCTGGACCTCATGCTCGCCAACAGGGAGGGACTGTTTGGAAATGTGACGCTCCAGGGCAGCCTTGGCTGTAGTGATCACGAGATGGTTGAGTTTGAGATCCTCAGGACAGTGAGAAGAGCATGCAGAAGCTCGCTACCCTGGACTTCAAGAAAGCAGACTTAGGCCTCTTCAGGAACCTGCTTAGTAAGGTTCCATGGGATATAGTCCTAGAGGGCAGGGGGGCCCAAGACTGCTGGCTGATATTCAAGGATGACCTGCTAAGTGCTCAGGAGTGTTGCATCCTGCCTAGAAGAAAGTGCAGCAGGAGGGCCAGGAGACCTCCATGGATGGACAAGGAGCTGCTGAGGAAACTTAGAGGGAAAAAAGAAGCTTATAGAAGGTGGAAGTGAGGACAGGCGGCCTAGGAAGAATATAGGAGCATTGCCTGGGAAGCTAGGGACCAGGTTAGGAAAGCTAAGGCCCAGCTAGAATTAAGTTTGGCAAGGGATGTGAAAGATAACAGGAAAGGCTTCTATAGGTACGTAGCAAACAAAAGACAGACTAGGGACAACGTGGGCCCTCACCAGAAGCTATCAGGAGAACTGGCTACCATGGATTTGGAGAAGGCTGAGGTTCTCAATGACTTCTTTGCCTCAGTCTTCACTAGCAAATGCTCTGACCACACCACCCAAGTCTTGGAAAGCAGATGCAAGGACTGGGAGAATGAAGACCATAGGCCCACTGTAGGAGAGGATCAGGTTCGAGACTATCTTAAGAACCTGAACATGCACAAGTCCATGGGACCTGATGAAATCCATCCACGGGTCCTGAAGGAGCTGGCGAATGAAGTTGCTAAACCACTGTCCATCATATTTGAAAAATCATGGCAGTCAGGTGAAGTTCCCGATGACTGGAAAAAGGGAAATATAACCCCCATTTTCAAGAAGGGGAAGGTGGAAGACCTGGGAAACTACAAACCAGTCAGCCTCACCTCTGTGCCTGGCAAAATCTTGGAGCAGATTCTCCTGGAAAGCATGCTAAGGCACATGAAAAACAACGAGGTGGTTGGTGACAGCCAACATGGCTTCAGTAAGAGGAAATCCTGCCTGACCAATTTGGTGGTCTTCTATGATGGAGCCACGGAACTGATGGACAGGGGCAGAGCAGTTGACGTCATCTACCTGGACTTGTGCAAAGCGTTCCACACTGTCCCGCATGACATCCTTGTCTCTAAATTCGAGAGACATCAATTTGATAGATGGACCACTCAGTGGATAAATAACTGGCTCGATGGCCACACTCAAAGAGTTGTGGTAAATGGCTCGATGTCCAGTTGGAAACCTGTAACGAGTGGTGTCCCTCAGGGATCGGTGTTGCGATCGGTCCTGTTCAACATCTTTGTTGGTGACATGGACAGTGGGATTGAGTGCGCCCTCAGCAAGTTTGCCGACGACACCAAGCTGTGTGGTTCGGTTGATATGCTGGAGGGAAGGGATGCCATCCAGAGGGACCTTGACAGGCTTGTGTGGTGGGCCAATGCCAACCTTAGGAAATTTAACCAAGCCAAGTGCAAGGTCCTACACCTGGGTTGGGGCAATCCCAGGCACTGCTACAGGTTGGGCAGAGAAGAGATCCAGAGCAGCCCTGAGGAGAAGGACTTGGGGGTGTTGGTTGATGAGAAGCTTAACATGAGCCAGCAGTGTGTGCTTGCAGCCCAGAAAGCCAACCGTATCCTGGGCTGCATCAAAAGAAGCGTGACCAGCAGGTCAAAGGAGGTGATCCTGCCCCTCTACTCTGCTCTCGTGAGAACCCCCTTGGAGTATTGTGTACAGTTCTGGTGTCCTCAACATAAAAAGGACATGGAGCTGTTGGAGCGAGTCCAGAGGAGGGCCACGAGGATGATAAGGGGGCTGGAGCACCTCCCATATGAAGACAGGCTGAGAGAGTTGGGGCTGTTCAGCCTGGAGAAGAGAAGGCTGTGTGGAGACCTCCTAGCAGCCTTCCAGTATCTGAAGGGGGCCTATAAGGATGATGAACAATTATTGCTGGTATTATTTTCAATATTTTTTTTATCAGTACAGCCTCCCGAATGAACTTTACATAATCACTATGTGTGAGTGCAAAAGTATTTTTGAATTCTGATTATTTTTGAGGGGCTTTTCTGTGCAAGAGAACATCACAACATCTGTGCTGCTGAAAGCTAACACGAGACCTATTAGTAATCAAATTTCAGCCCAGATTTTATCATTATTCTGAGTTATTTTCTCTAATGTTAGCAATTCATGGAAGAGGTCTCTTGTGGCAGCACAAACCTGGGATCCACATCAGCTGTCAGAGGAGACTCTGAGGAATTCCTTATTAGCCATAATCCGACCAGGCAGAAAACTCATTATACAGTGCTGAATAGACTTAATCACATCTATTAGAGAAAAATTAACTTGATAATTACAACAAATAACTGAAGAGCAAAAAGAGTTCATGGAAAAACCCACACCAGGATGTGTAAGAAAAGGGGCTGCATACCAACTCCATGTGGGAGAAAGCCATGACTCATGGAAATCCCTTCTGAGTCTAAGAGAAAAGGATTATACTAAAACATAAAAATGATTTAGGTTTCCCTTGAAAGTGAAGCATTTACATTTAACAGCTCACATAAATTTAATGCAATAAGTAAATTAATTATATTTTAAAAATTAATTTGGAAAGCTTTTCTGAGTGTTGAGACAACCATATCTTCTCAACATGCTTTCTTGGGAAAGAAGTCTGCTACAGATGTTCAACACAATAAAGAAAGGTCATTTCACAGTAGCTGATAAATTACTGCAACACATAACACAAGGGCTAAAAGTTTTTCCTTGTTGTGCATCCTTTATCTTCTTTCAAATGGGATCGGGTTATGGGGTGAAATGTGCTCCTCTATTTGGCCCTTGGAATCATAGAACCATAGAATAGCTAGGGTTAGAAAGGACCTTAAGATCATCTAGTTCCAACCCCCCTGCCATGGGCAGGGACACCACACACTAGACCATGTCACCCAAGACTCTGTCCAACTTGGCCTTGAACATTGCCTGGGAAGGAGCATTTATCACTTTTGGGGCAAGCTGTTTTAGTGCCTAACCACCCTCACAGTAAAGAACTTCTTCGTTATATCTAAACTGAAATTCCCCTGTTTAAGTTTGAACCCATTACCCCTTGTCCTACCACTACAGTCCCTAAGGAAGAGTCCTTCCCCAGCATCCTTGTAGGCCCCAGTCAGATACTGGAAGGCTGCTAGGAGGTCTCCATGCAGCCTTCTCTTCTCCAGGCTGAACAGCCCCAACTTTCTCAGCCTGTCTTCATACAGGAGGTGCTCCAGCCCCCTTATCATCCTTGTGGCCCTCCTCTGGACTTGCTCCAACAGCTCCATGTCCTTACACTGAGGTCACCAGAACTGTACACAGTACTCCAAGTAGGGACTCATGAGAGCAGAGGGGCAGGATCCATCATAGAAGGCCACCAAATTGGTCAGACAGGATTTCCCCTTGGTGAAGCCATGTTGGCTGTCACCAACCACCTTGTTGTTTTTCATGTGCCTTTGCATGCTTTCCAGGAGAATCTGCTCCAAGATTTTGCCAGGCACAGAGGTGAGGCTGACTGGTCGGTAGTTCCCTGGGTCTTCCATTTCCTCCTTGTTGAAAATGGGGGGTGTCGTGGTTTAAGCCCAGCCAGTAACTCGGAACCACGCAGCTGCTTGCTCACTCCCCCGCTTCTTCCTCCCCCCACGTCTGGAGGGATGGGGAGGAGAATCAAAAGAATGTAACTCCCACGGGTTGAGATAAGAGCAGTCCAGTAACTAAGGTATAATACAAAACCACTACTGCTACCACCAATAATAATGATCATAAGGGAAATAAGGGGAGAGAATACAATTGCTCACCACCCGCTGAACAATACCCAGCCTGACCCGAGCAGCGATCTGGGCCTTCTGGGCAACTCCCCCCAGTTTATATACTGGGCATGACGTGCTGTGGTATGGAATACCCCTTTGGCCAGTTTGGGTTAGGTATCCTGTCTCTGCTTCCTCCCGGCTTCCTCTTCTCCCTGGAAGAGCATGAGACTGAGAAAGTCCTTGGTCGGAGTAAACGTTACTTAGCAACAACTAAAAACATCAGTGTGTTATCAGCATTGTTCCCAGGCTGAAAGTCAAAAACACAGCACTGCACCAGCTACTAAGAAGGAGAAAAAATGACTGCTGTAGCTGAACCCGGGACAGGGGTTATATTCCCCTGTTTCCAGTCATTGGGAACTTCACCTGACTGCCATGATTTTTCAAATATGATGGACAGTGGCTTAGCAACTTCATTCGCCAGCTCCTTCAGGACCTACAGATGGATTTCATCAGGTCTCATGGACTTGTGCACATTTGGGTTCTTAAGATGATCTCCAACCTGATCCTCTCCTACAGTGGGCCTAAGGTCTTCATTCTCATAGTCCCTGCATCTGCCTTCCGAGACTTGGGTGGCGTGGTGTCCTTGGTTCAGCTCTAAAAGTTATTTTTGTCCTTCTTAGTAGCTGGTGCAGTGCTGCATTTTTGTCTTTAGTTTGAGAACAATGCTGATACCACACCCATGTTTTTAGTTGTTGCTAAGTAATGTGTACTCCAATCAAGGACTTTCTCAGTCTCATGCTCTGCCAGGGAGGAGGGGCACGGGAAGCTGGGAGGAAGCAGAGACAGGACACCTGACCCAAACTAACCAAAGGGGTATTCCATACCACAGCACGTCATGCCCAGTATATAAACTGGGAGGAGTTACCCGGAAGGCCCAGATCACTGCTCTGGTCAGGCTGGGTATAGGTTGGCAGGTGGTGAGCAATTGTACTGTGCATCACTTGTGTTTATTGTTTTTTTTCCCTTTCCCCTTTTAGTTTTATATTCTCTCCTCTTGTTATTTCCTTATCATTATTATTATTGGTGGTGGTAGTATTAGTGGTTTTGTATCATATCTTAGTTACTGGACTGTTCTTATCTTAACCCATGGGAGTTACATTCTTTCGATTCTCCTCCCCATCCCTCCAGGTGCAGGGGGGAAGAAAGCGGGGGGAGTGAGCTAGCAGCTGTCTGGTTCCAAGTTACCAGCTGGGCTTAAACCACAACACGTGGTCAGAGCACTTGCCAGTGAAGACTGAGGCAAAGAAGACACTGAGAACCTCAGCCTTCTCCAAAACTAGGGTAGCCAGTTCTCCCGATAGCTTCCGGAGAGGGCCCACATTATCCCTAGTCTGTCTTTTACTTCCAACATACCTATAGAAGCCCTTCCTGTTATCTTTCACATCCCTTGCCAGACTCAATTCTAACTGGGCCTTAGCTTTCCTCACCTGGTCCCTAGCTTCTGGATAATGTCACTATCTTCTTCCCAGCCCACCTGTCCTCACTTCCACCTTTGATAAGCTGCTTCTTTCCTTCTAAGTTTTCTCAGCAGCTCCTTATCTATCCATAGAGGCCTCCTGGCCCTCCAGCCACTTTTCCTTCTAGCTGGGATGCAACACTCCTGAGCATGTAGCAGGTGATCCTTGAATATCAACCAGCAGTCTTGGGCCCCCCTGCCCTCTAGGGCTTTATCCCATGGAACCTTACTAAGCAGGTTCCTGAAGAGGCCAAAGTCTGCTCTCTTGAAGACCAGTGCTTGCTGCATGCTCTTCTCACTGTCCTGAGGATCTCAAACTCAACCATCTCGTGATCACTACAGCCAAGGCTGCCCTGGAGCATCACCTTCCCAACCAGCCCCTCCCTGTTGGTGAGCACAAGGTCCAGCATGGCACCTCTTGTCAGCTCCTCTATGACTTGCAAGAGGAAGTTGTCTTCCACACAGTTGAGGAACCTCCTGGATTGCTTCTGCCGGGCCGTACCATCCCCCCAACAGATATCAGGATGATTGAAGTCCCCCATGAGGACAAGGGCCTGCAAGCGTGAGGCTGCTCCTATTTGTCTAGAGAGCTTCATCCACAGAGTCCTCCTGATCAGGCGGCCTGTAACAGATCCCCACAGTAATGTCCCCCATCGCTGTTCTCCCTTTGACCCGGACCCACAAACTCTCTGTTGACTCGTCACCTGTCCCCAGACAGAGTTCCATACTCTCCAGCCTATCACTGACATAAATGGCTACTTCCCTTCATCATCTGCCTGACCTCTCTTTCCTAAAGAGCCCATAACCTTTCATTCCAGCACTCCAATCATAGGAGCCTTCCCACCATGTTTCTGTGGTCCCAACAATATCATATCCCCGTAGCCATGTACACATCTCTAATTCCCCTTGTTTATTCCCCATGCTACGGGCATTTGTATAGAGGCATCTGAGCCGGGCTCCGAATGAAGCCGACTCATTAGCTGGAGCTGCTGAAATTGCTCTGCATCACTCCAAGCATTTATTACAGGTGCTGGCAACTGACTGGGAGTGTTGGGATGGATCGATGCCCCCCTCCCCCAACACATCTAGTTTAAAGGTGCCTCAACCAGCCTGGCAAGTCTCCTAGCAAAGCGTCTCTTCCCCTTCTTTGTCAGACCGGCTGCACCAGCCTCCAGTAGACCTGGCCTCCCAAATCGAGTCCCATGTTCTAAATGACCAACTCCCTGACCATGGCACCACCATTCTAACCATTTATTAACCTGCCAAATCCTCCTGGCCTTTTCAAGGTCCTCCCCTTCGACCTGGAGTATTGATGAAAAAACTATCGTCTGAGCCCCAGAGCCCCTAACCACTTTTCCTAGGGCTCTGTAGTTCTTCTTAATGATTCCCAGGCTACTGCTATCTATATCACTAGCACCCACATGGACCACTAGAAGTGGGTAATAGTCAGCGGGACTTACTAGACCAGGCAGCCTCTCAGCAACATCCCTGATTTGAGCCCCTGGTAAGCAACACACCTCCCTTGCAATCAGGTCAGGCCGACAGATGGGTGCCTCCATGCCTTTCAAAGTAGAGTCACCTACTACTATGACCCACTGCTTTCTCCTGAAAGCACTAGTAGTTATCCTCTTTGCTGGTGTCTCACCTGGTTGTTCATTTGGTGTGGTGGGTGTTTCCTCATTAGCCCCCTGCAGAACTGTGAAGTGGTTCTGGGTGGTGACTCCCCTTGCTTTTAATTGTCCTCTTCCTGAATTACTGCCCTCCTCCTTTTCTGTATGTGCTATGGTGGACGTTTGTGGCCCCTGCACAGTTTGGGCCTGAGGCAAGCAGTCCAGCTCCCTCTCAGCTTTCTGGTATCTCTTTGTCTGTTTACAGTCTCCTGCAGCTCAGCCACCTGGTGCAGGAAGTCCTCCACCAAGGCTTACCATGTGCAGCCCTGTCCATTATGCACCCTTACCTCAAGAGACAAGTCGAGGCACTTTCTACACTCCGAGGTTTGCATTGCAGCCTCCCCTTTCATCAGTTCTGTCTAGGTTGCAATGCTGGCCACCACAGGGGCAGCCAGAGCACAGCCCCCGCCCCAGACGGGACCAGGAGCCTGGCCCTTAGGTGAGTACTCACCCTGATCACTTGCACTCCCTAGGGCATTTTATACACTCAGGGATGGTGCCATCCCTCTTGGCACCGCCCTCTATGAGTCAGCTGCTTGCGTCAGCAGAGCTGCCGGCTCCTGGGCAAGTCATGTTGAGGACTTGAGGCTCCCTTGGTGGCTCTTGCAGATCAGAATTGAGGCTCCTGGACGCTGTGTTTTCCCCATGCTCTGGTGTTGAAGGCGTCCTCTCTGGGGTTCAAGCTACCTATAATTTTAGAACAGTTGTTGCAACTAAAGGTATCAGATATTGATCTCATCAAGTAATTATAGGCTGAAAAAAAGTGTAAGCATCATATACTCTTCATGGAATCACATACCATACACAGGCGTTCCAACCAGACCTGGATACCATCTGCCAAACCCTCCCTTCCTCTGCCGTCCCAGAAATATCTTGTCTGCATTATTTTTATTTGCACATTGCCTAGTCAGCACATATGAAGTGCAGCAATTGATATCCTGATACACAGACACTTGGAGAACACAAGGGAGCAGTGTACTGGGCTCCTACCCATGCCCTAATACCCTAATAGGCTTTTGTCACTTCATTCCAAATTCCTCTCACATCTTATGAGAAGCAGTTCATTTTCAAGCAAATCTGTAAACTTGGAGACTTTTGAACCCAAACTTTATTTTAAATTCCTGCCCAACCGTATGTATTTTTAATTCAACAACATCTAAATAAATAAAAAAAAAAAACCCCACAAAAACTGAGAAATGATACTCTGAGGTTTTCATATAATTTTGACTTTGTTGGAACAGAGCAGATAAGTAATGCATGAAGCAAGCCATCTGGGTTTTTTTTATTCAGCCGCAGAACATTTTCACCTTAATTTCTATGAAATACCATGAAAATATTGGATAGCATCTAGCAAAACCAAGACAAATTCTTTGCAATTATATACAAATAAAGGCAGTACACAACAACCACAAAGTCCTTACCTAAAAGCTGTCAAAGACATACAACAAAATCAGTGCTTTGCCAAGCCAAAGTTAGGGACATAGATAAGTTCCAAGCAAAAGGTCTACACTGCCATCTTCCTCTCTTCACCTCATTCCTTTCCTCCAGCTTTCATGAAGAAAGGTAAGAAACTGCAGAATTCCATTTCCTATGATCATAACTTAGAATGGTGTAAATTAAGAAACAGGATTTTATTCATTGTGTGGCCCAACAGCAGTGAAAGATCCAACCTCTGCCTGACGATAAATTAAGAGCAGATGGACAAGACTTTGAACTGATAGAAGAAAACTTCTTTTACTGTTTCCTTGCACTTGCTTTCCTTTGTTTTAGCTGTTTCATACATTCTCCAGGTCATTTCTGCTGTCTCTGTATCATGTCAGTCAGTATTTGAGAATAAAAAAAAGGTAGTAGCCACAAAGCTCAGGCAGTAGCCACTTCTCAGAAGTTAAGCACCACATATATACCAGTTTCAAATATGTTCCCTCCAATGAGTTATACTCATGGACTGATGTTATTTAAAGGAAAAATGTAAAAGATGATATTCTAAAATAGTCTTAAAATTTAATGGTTTTTCTTTTCCAGTGAAAACATATCATCACATACACACATGCATACAGTACTTTGCTTGGCAGGGTTTTAGGGCAATATAGCATATTTTTGGGGGTGACAGTAATTCTGTGGATTTTTTTGTTCTTTTACAATCTACTGTTTATAGAGCAGACAATGCTCTTACAGAAGGAAGCTGTTGAGCCTTGCAAAAATTATTGACTTTATGAAGTCCGATACTTACCCTATAAATCTGAAGAGTGAACCTTATTATAGAGAACACAATATAGCATTCCTCTTGTGTGAACAAAGGTATCACAGAACACATGTAATTGCTTACTCAGTTCTGTACAACTATTAACTAACAACTCATTTGTTTTTATTTTTAAAAACTGAAATTCTAATTTTAGGTTGACAGTCAGAACTCAGCACATACATCACGCCATGCTGAAATCAGAATACATGGACATGTGAATTAAATTATGGGCACAGAATTGTCTGTGAATTTTAAAGTTATTATTTTTACAATGTTCTATTGCATTTCAACAAATTTAACTCCCACTTAGTTATACTGGATCTTCTTCACATGAATGTCCAGTAAGGTTGAGATGTGAAAACCCAGTTTTTGTCTTCCATCAGCATCTCTCTCCACTCTTTCTCTATGCTTTTAAAACTGGGCACAGTTCAGATTGCATTACTGAATTAGGTGGACCTTTCACCTGAACTTTCATAGCAGTTTTTATATTCTTATGACTAAGATACTCTTTACCCTAGAAAGTTAAGGTGGCAACACAAATGTGACAGCTGATATGAACAGAAAGAGCACTATGGTAGCAATGATAAGAGAAAAAGTGAAACAAGCAAGCTTTAAAGGGCATAAAAGGCCATGATCTTTTTTATGTGTACAGAAAATGCCTACACAACTTTGTTCAAAGAGTAGAAGTTACTCCTTTTAGAATATCAGCCTTCATTTCCACAGTCAAGGGCTTGGAGAAGAAAGGTAGGTTCTGTAGGACTGCTGAGTTATACAGTATGAACTCTGAGCATAAAATAATCCATACATGTATAATTGTGCGGTGCTAGCAGCGACAAAAAGGAGGTATAATATCCCTATATAACAATCGTGCTCAGGAACCTCAACATGATTAGAACATCATCAGAATGTCAGAATTCTGCCATTAGTGTTTTGGGTACATTGCAGTCTTTTCTGTCCTGCCATTTAATAAACAATAATAAACCCTCCTCACTTGAAGCAGAAAACCTACCTATTTTAATATAAAAGTTCTTCAGAATTTACAGAGAAATAAATTAATAGGAATGGAAACGCTGCTGTAGAATTAGAGTATTAATAGTACATTAACTGCAGATATTTCCTTTCAATCTAGATAATTCTTGCAGGGATATAAATCCCTACTCATATTTAATTCTCTGCTGGGGAGCTTATAAATATTTTTAAATTATTATTTTTTTCTTTAGGAAAGCTGTGTTATTTTCCAAGTGTAGTATTCTAAATAGGAGGAGAAAAAGAAATCTGTGGAGATGCTTGCAGAGCAAGCTTATATTTGAGAACGAAGAACAGTTTGGAAGTCTTCACAGAGTGATGCACAGTGGCAAACACAAGAACAGAGGAATCATTCCTTTTGCAGTCCTCATTGACAACCCAAGGATTCTACAGGCAGAAACTTCTCGTAAGAAAAAAAAGTTCCTTCTGATAGCAGCAAAAGCAGAAAATCTGACTGGAATAGCTAAAATGTAACATTGTTGTTCAAAAGTATGGAAAACCTCTTAGCTCTAGGTGTTCCAGTTTGTGTAGTCCCTACAATGGTCATGAAGCTTTTCTTATTTTTTTTCCTATTTTGCAGCACAGTGTTACACCAAACACCCTTGAAAAATATGGAAGAGTTAGGAACACCACCGACAAGCCAAGCAAGCAGAAGCAGCACAGTGTGATAGCAGCTGCAGGTGTACAGGACTGGCAGGAGGACGGAACACATGGTTGACACATCAAACAATAGAGACAACCACGATATACTAAGGATGAGGTATAGCTCTCAATAAAATAGGAAGAGGTACCTAAACATTGTGTTATTTTCACTAATTAATGACTGTGTATAAGACCCCATGGAGTCTGAAGGACGAAACAAGACAACTAAATATGAGTTGCCCTTGGTTCCCAGCTATCAGAACATACTTGCCTCTGGGCTACACCAAAAAGGAAACTGCAATGAGTAGACTTACAAAAATTATATTTGAGAGTAGGTCTGAATATGAAGAAGATATGTAGATAAACTACCTCATTGGCAAACTCATGTTAAGTTTTTTACAGTCCAGATGGTAACAGGTAAATGAAAAGGGGGCATTTATGTCAGAGCTACAATAGGAACAAGAACGCTGATACAGTTTCTTTTTTTATATATAGCTGGGTAAAGAGATCAGAGAACACTGGAACGTTAGCCAAAACAAGTTATCCAGCTGCACTGTGTTTCATCACATATCAATTTTTACTGAAAGGAAACCATACAAATTGAATCAGTTCTTCATATGGTAATATTTAACATTTTTTTCCAAGTTGTTTGATATTCTTGTCTTAAAAGTTCCTTTTCCCCCTCCCTCGAACGTGATGTGTGACAGTGGTGAATATAGGAAAAATATCTATCCCTGGCAAGACTGAAAGTCTCATTTACAGTAGACTCAGTAATAAATGCACTGGCATCTGTGTCAATTGACTGTCTCAGTGAAGAACAGGTCACTATAAGGAACAGTACAAGCAGTGTCTACATTTGCACTCTCACATCCTCATCCCATGCATGTTTGTAGTATCAGTAGAAATTAAATTACCCTAATAAACCTTTCTGCCTCCTCCCAACCCCAAGAAACAGGATTTTTTTTCCCCTGACATCTTAAACCACATGGGTTTTCCCTCTTTTTCGTAAGGCTATCATATGGCATTTGTGTAGCACTTTTAATTATTTGAAAATATATAATAGAGACATGGATCTCATATAAATGTCTATTAAAAGGCCATTTATTCTCTCAGTAACCATAAAACACCTCTTAAAAGGATATAATTCCTTTGTTTCTAAGCCAAACACACATAATAAGACAGCTTGCTCCTTTTAAGTAAATAAGTTATTCGTATTACATAAAATGAAATATTGTATGCACTATATAATTTAACAGTAAGGCACATCAAAGTATGCATTACTGTGAGCTAACCCATGCCTCAGAGGTGTTGCAAGCCAAATACTTTAAATAATCCAAGAAACTTGTTACAAAAAAGCAAAAACCACAGCATGTCATAAACTATTGGTTAGATGAGATGTAAAACCAAGTTCCTAACCATTTGTGGTCATTAAAATCCCCTGGCGCTTACTGTACCCTCAGAATGTTGATTTTTGCCCAAACTGGAATGTTTTTAATGCACAAGTTTTATGCTACCTGGCTTTATTCCTTATTTCTTTAGAGAGGGCTCCCACCTGCTCCACACTGAGCCAGCCCACTGCCACCATGTTCTGCCACAGGAGCAGCTGCCATCCCAATGGTTCCAAGAAGTGTCTTGCATGTAAACGCATTCATATGGACCTTTACATGCTCTCTCAGTTACAGCCCATTAAAATGGGTGAAACTAATGGGATTTCTTGGAGGTACTTGATAGTGACATTTGATCCATAGTTTGTAACGCAGTTTCAAATCCCTCAACTATAAGGCGAGTATAAATAACATTATGTTGTACATAACCCCAAATAAAATGATTCAAAAAATGTAATAATTGAGAACACATTAAACCCCTTGACAGAACACAAAGTATGTTAAAAAACACAGCAAAAATAATCAGCACAAAAAAGCTCATACATTGTTTGCATCACTTTTAAATGGATTTAAGCTGCCACACTGCATCCACATTCCCCGTTTATGAACTGCTCTGTAGTTTTGACTGCTCTATTTTTAAGATGCTCTTATTCTTGAAGAGACCTGTTGTGACATCTGCCTTGCAGTTGGTACAGTGCATAGAGCAGCACAAAGAGCAAGTCTGCATTGCACATAGCAGGCTTGTAGGCAATAGGAAACTCACTTGCTACTTGTCACAACAGTTGCACATTCCAGCTGTAAAAGGCTGCACTAACAACAACAATAATTTAATGATGCTTGAAAAAGTCTTTTTAAGTAACAAAACAATCCTAACCAAGAAATAATGAAGCAGCATAGTGGATTTTTTCCAAATAACCATAACCCCAGAACATTTTACTTTATTGCTCTAAATACACTTGCTAGGCAGGTAAGAAAACCACTGACACCAGCATACTGCCCTTCTTATTCTTCTCTTTACAGAAACAACAGAAAAGGCATTAACATATTTCAAATGCTTCTATAAAAATATTCATGTTAAATATTAACACTGGGGTGATTTTTGTTTTACTGTAACATCAATGAAAAAATAGAGTGCACTTCTGCAATTTTTTCTTGTTAACTTTAATTAACAGTATCTGAACTTTTGCTGCTATCTTGCAAATTAACGTGCACCTGCAGTTTCCTGTGGCTATAGACTTCACCACTGTAATGGATGGGAACCTAGCTAAGAGTTGATTCCCTCTCATGACTGAGAGACATAACAAAGGATGTTGTTTGTCACAGTGTATTTGGTAGAGTATATATGTTTATGTTCATCGTGACTGTCGGAAAGAGGCAGGAAAACATAGGTGTGCAGCTGTTCTATGACCTTCATACTTGGCCACACTAGAGTGTCTGGCCAATGCTCTCAGAGTGGACAACAGCAAGACCATGAGAAACTGCATGGCCCCATGAGTAAACAATTAGAGATCTGGCATAAAGCCAGTTGTTTTTCTAAGGGTATAAAAGCAGGACCCTCTTGTGGCCATGAGAGAAGCCTCACCTATGGGTGGATGCACTGTGTGGGAATTTTTCCAATTACCTGAGACTCCTGGCATCGGCTGCAACGGGGCTTCCCAGCTGGAAGTGTGGGCCTGGATGATGATTCAGTGGTAATTGGTGATGTATTTCTTCTTAATCTCTGTTCTCTCTATACAGTATTGATTTAATGCATTGCTAACTTTCTTTGGTACTTTACTGATATATCTATATCTCTGATTTGCTTTATTGTACTTATTCACTATATATATAAAGATATTTACCTAATTCACATTAGTGTGCTTGCTTTAGCATGCTTATTGGCTTTAGTGTGCTTGTTTAATAAACTCTGCATATTATACAGCTAGTGTGTGGTCACTTTGTGGCATACCCTGTCTGTCAGCAGACCAACCACCAAAAGTCATATGGTGGTACAGTAATATTTCATAAACAGCTTTTATTAACCCATCTTACATCCACAGTATTATTACAGTCAGTAAATGTTACAACAACATTCTTATGTTACCTAAAAATTTTTATTAATTAGCATTTGATCGACGCCATGTGTCCTACGAGCCTAATGGCATTGCTAACTGTTCCTTGCACAGAGCTAAAGCTCTTTTGAAGCAGATTCACACCCATTCAAAACCAAAAGGATATGTTCACTGAACAAAGAGCAGCCAGTGAACCATTCACACTGATTGGCATCATTCAGTTTTCAATAAAGGATTTGCTGAAGTGACAGATACTTGTGGAAATAAACTGCTGACAGATTTGCTAAGTTATGTGAGTAATTATGTAAAGCTACAGATGTTGAACAATAGTGCCTTCCACCAAGATGCATACCATAACCTAAAAAATATAACCTGGCATCTGGTTTCTTTATTTAAGTACCTTTCTTAGGGTTTGGATCTTCATTTTTTACAGTTGACAGCAATGCTATTTGAGCCAGTCAGTGGCATCTGGTTGCTGGGGGAGGGGGGTGTGTGTGGAAAAAAAGAGGGGGGAAAAAAAAAGGGAAATAAAAGCAGCTCTGTGCACTTTAATTAATTGTGGAGAGATTACATGGTCTTCCAACTGTATAGTTTGTCATCAGAGCACATTACAGATTTATATTAGATGTTTCTCCACAGTGTCAAGAATAATTAAAAAGGGATAGGAAATGATGCCAGCTAGCAGTGCTTTACATCAGTGGTGAAAGTTTTAAATTTAATACAGCCAAACAATTTTAAAAGAAGATGTGAATTTTGTAGTTATACTGTGCAAGGAATAAATATTAGGTGGGTAAAGCAGCCAATACATTTCAGCTGATTGAATAATGAGAGGTTCATGTTTAATCTATCAGACCTACCAGAATTGGTGCGATGTGTCAGAGTTATTAATGAAGCAGCATCCCCTTTTCTCATAAAAAGATCCTCTCAATACAATAACTAACATATGTTTTTCTTCTGTCATGGATCTCTGCCCAACTCTTCTTTCTAATTCATGTAAGAACAGACATTCCAACTCTACACATTTTTTTTGCTCAATTAATTTGCAATACCTTTGGTCTTGGGCTGTACTAATAGTACAGTGTTTCTGTGTACTCAAGCTCTCATTTCACTAATCATAAAGGGCCACATTTCTCTTCTCCCCTGTGCACAGACTTCTTTGTACATGTGGATAAGAGCAGCATATGGACCCAAAAGCAGCTTGCAGCCTAAGGAACAATTTCTACCCAAATACTACAGGTTTCATTCCTGTCCTCAAATAGGCTTATTCACACATTGCCTCTTCCAAATCCCTTCAATACTTTTGTATTTATTTCATGCAGTTTTAATAGTTTCTGCTGCTTTAAACATTCTGTAGTAAGAAACCAGTGCAAACAAGTCACTGCCTTTTGCTATGAAATAGCTTTCAACCTCTGAGCTCAAATGGAGATTTTCTTTCACATGTCAATGTTAAAATTAATTATTAAAAGCAGGTGTAAATTGTCCTCTTTTCCTATTCTGTCATGTTTTCAGAATCACAATGAGAAAATAATTTCAGACAAATGACTACATTTACTGGCGATCAAATCACTTGTCCCCTCACTGTTGTTTTACCCAGCCCAAAATAGGATACAAGCACTCATTAATAAAGTGGCTAGTTTTCACATTCAATTCATGTCTTTTGGTGAATTATATTTTAGAAAAGTAAAAATATAAGAATTTACATCCTACATCTACAGTACCATTCAAATATGTTCAGAGCTCATGCTGGCCTGTAGGAAGCTGGAGCATCTCTTCACACAAAGTAGGCAGTAAGCTCTAGCAGACAGAGCTCTTGGGTTGAGATTCCAAAGATAGTGACGCTTCACCTTGGCATTGCCAGGAACTTACTATATGGCCTTGAGTAAGTCTTGGTCTCTTTTCTTTACGGTTTGCGACTACAGAAGGGGCCATTCATTTAATTTAATTTCAGGCACTTAAGCATCTGTTCCTCACCACACACAAGGTTACCCCAATTAGAGATGGAGTTCTATACGGTATAATAATGCACATCATAGATTTTTAAAAAAAAAAAAACAACCCAGTTTTTCAATCTTTATTGTTCTGACTTCACTTGAGATGTGTAATGATGCAATACAACATTACTGGGTTAAGATATCACAGAACTTTTCTGCTTATTGAAGCTGCTCTGGCATGCTTCATAATTGTTTCCTAGCTAGCAGCAGACACCACACCACCTGCTTTTGTTTGGTTTTGTTTTCTGCTGAATGATTGCTTCATTTGCCGTAGAAAACATGGCAATGACAGTTCCATGATGCTTCATATCTATAAGAAGTCTATTTGGAAATGGTAGCCAGCATGCAATTTGATTGCTAAATGATGGTTCTCTAAACATTGCAAAGCTTTGCAATGGAAATTTCCACGTACTGCCTTCTAAGCATGTTGAAAATGCAGTTTGTCCTGTAAATTTCTAAAACTTGGGGGAAATTACCTGTCTAAATGCCCTTTCTCTTTTTTTCATATGCCCACTCTAGAAACTGCTGCAACTGTACACAAAAGAAATGCCTGAGAAGCAACACTGGTGGGTGAGATCTCTTTCTTTGAAGCCAGGTTGGTATCATTTTTTAATTCCCTGGCATTCCCTTCTCCCTAAGAGTTGAGGAAGCATTCTGGGCAAAGCCAGGTAATGGCTGCAGGGAATTCTCAAGAGAGTTGCTCTGATTATTTTTAGGTTGATAAGGTATCTGATTTGATTGGGAGAGAGAAGAAGGGAAGATGATGTTGGTCTTATCAAATAGGATCAGATTTATTTTAAGATTATTTGGAGCACTGAGAGCAAGGTATAGTAAATAAAATCTGAACACAGAAAAAGGAGAAGAAAATTGTTCACAGCTACATACTGCATTGCATATTGCATTTTACTTAGCTGATGTCTTGCAAGTGCCAGTCAAAACAAAAAAAGTTTCAGCTTCTCTCAGATTTCTATGTAAGTACATGTACCACTGACAATTCAAAGCTTTTTCAGTCTTCAGAGAACTAATAAACATATTCCAATGAATGTGAGAGGTGCTAAAGAGAAGATATCTTCCCTTGTGCCCAAACTCAAATGTCCTTTTATTTTTAAATTAAGAATTAGTCCTCTAATCTCAGTTTAATTTCTTCCTCATAAAAGATCACTTGATGAAATCCCACTGCTAAGAGGAAAAGATCAGTTGTGCACAATGACTGACAAAGCTTTTGGTTCTGAATCCATATACGGTTAATATCAGTGCACCAAACATTATGCCAAGTAGTACCTCCTGGTGAATTAAACCTGGACCTCAGTGTATCTCCTGAACTACAACTTCTAGCTCAGTAAAAGCCATACATCTAGAATTACAGTATAGGACTCCAACCTATGGTTACAGATGTGACCCAGGGACTCAAACATCATGAATGTGTCTGGGAAAATAATCTCCCCACCATGTTACTTTGTCCTCTGAACTACTTTGCCTCTCTCTGCAGTTCAGTGACAGGCAGACAGCAAGAGCCATCAGCAGAGGTATGGCTGGTACAGTAGCTACTGCATATACTTTGATGATCTGCTTTGATCATCTTGCATCATATTCATTAGAGAACTTTTTACCCATTCCATTCTGTAGAGGGTGGATATCTCCTTTAAAAATACCCTTCTCTGATTACTATCAATATTGGGGAATTCATAATTTGCAATGTAGCCTTCAGATCTGACACACCCAGAGATGACAGTGTTCAAATTTAATGCTTCAGTTGCATCAATATACAAATGTTTTATGGTCAAATCAATCCACTGATTAACAATATTTTATTATTGACTTGAAACGTTGCCCATGCAGAACTCAATAAAGTTATTAATATTTGTTCTGATTTATCCTACTCTAAACAACATCCAGCTGCTACCTATTTTAACTATAGAATATTTATTAACTAGTATTTTTTTAAAAAAGCGTTATCTAAGTTTTAGACATCTTCCAAAGCATATTAATTTCTTATGAGACCCACCCAGTCTTACTAAAAACATATACACAAAAGCCATTAGTTTGCATGAAATCAATGAAATTGATAAAGCATAATTATGGATATTTCTTAAATTATTTACCATAGCAATGGTTGACTTATTCCCCCCCCCCTTTGCTTTTGTAAGGAGTAGGATTTAGAAAAAAAGAATCACAACCTTTTCTAGTCAGTCCTTTACATTCTATATAATAACATTAAGTAATTATTCCACTTCCACCCCACCATGCTAACATGTCCAGGGGCTGCAAAGGCGATTAACACACATTAAACCATAAAGACTAATCATGATTTAAAACAACTTCTTTTTAGAGGGGATTTTGAGAAGGGATATTGGGTGTGGAAGCTGAGAAGCATTCCCAAACCAAACACTTATTTAAAAAGAATGCCAACGTGGTTTTTCAGACTTAAAGTTCCTAGATACTTTGTGACTCACTACAAAGTGTTGGTGAATAGCAGGATGGTCAATGGGGTAAGAAACAAATTAATTCTGCTTTCTTTTACAATTGTATGTTCACTTAACATACTTACAAAAATATTTACTGCTTACTTTAGACTGAAAAAGGTCTAAACGTAATCTGTTGCTGTAATTTTTAGTCAAATGAAACAAATTATTTTAATTATAAAAATTAAACTCATTCATGCAACCACCAAAAAAAGTCATGCTTCCTAACCAAAAACTTCACATCAGCAATTAAAAACTCTTTCACTGAGATGCTTCCTAGGAGGTAAAAATGTGCATGGGCTGGCTACTGTTGCTGTGTGCACCAAGTTTCTCAAAGTTAAGGTAAATTTTTAAAAGACCACAGCTTTGGTTTCTGAGCAATTTACATGTCATATGGCATGATTTGCAACTGAGACAATCAGTTTTCCCTGGCTGCACTAACAACATCAGGCATCTCTGCCTTCAGATGAAAACCAGCAGCTGTTAAGCCATACAGGTGAATTTTAGATTCATACACCTTGCTACAGCAGTTTTCATGTGCATTCAGGGGTATAGCCCTGGGCATCTGTCTTTTTAAAAGTTAGATCGATCCAAAAATAGCAACAGAAGGAAAAAAAAAGTCTAATTAGGACCTGTCCAGGGCCCTTAGCACACAGAAGTGAAATAAAGAAACTGCCTAGGTTAATATGGAAGAGGAAAACTATTTCCACTTTCTTTCCCTCTACAAATCTTGGAAGCATTTCTTATACATATCACCATGAACTACATCTATACAGAGAAAGAGAGGTAGACAGATAAACTTAACGTATTTTAACATATGTTAAAATATTTTTATTCATTTATTCAAAGCTCATCAAAGTCACCACCACAATTTCTCTTCACTGCCAATGCAAGCAAGATTTGGTGTTGATATTATAGGCATATTTTTCTTCAAAGTAACAGCATCCATTCTACTGCTAGTCAAACTCCAGTTTCTTCACTAACCAAAGTCCTACTCATTTACAATAGAAAATATTACTGAGTTTAGGTATGTGCAAGCTGAAGTTAAACTGAAATGGTTTAAAAAGTCTCTTTAGGATGTGAAATCATAAGCAGTATACAAGTGATTCTGTAAAACTACAGATTTTTTTTTGGAAAAAAATGGAAAGTGCTTTTCTTTTTTAATCTGCCAAATAAAACAGTGACATTCCCTGTTTGGGATTTTTTTTTCTCTTGTGTACCTCCCATCAAAATCAATGGAAGGACTTTTGTAGCAGTTGACCTGGATGCTTACTGTCTTTTGTATCTATATTTTTTAAAAGAATTTTACTTAATTAAAAGGCCACTGTGTTCTGTGCCACGGGTGCCAGTACTCTGGTGGTATGCTAGATGATCCAACATATGTTAAGAGTTTTCTAAAGTACTTTGGGATCCTTGGGGATAAAAGATGCTACATAAATGTAAGATGTATATTTTCAAATAACAAAATTGTGCCTCCCTTATAACACATGTGCGCCTAGATGTCTGCAGACTGCATAAGAAGCTGCATTTTTGTGGTTGTGCATACCTCATCTGTCTCCTTGTGGGAGACGCACTAAAAAAGGAATTTCAGTAAAAAACCCCAATAAAACAACAAACCAAAAATAAAAACAAAAACCCACACCCCACACATTTAGATTTCAGGCTGAAAACCTGTCAGACCTTTTGCCATAACACCCATATTGAACTCCCAGTAAATCCTGTTCTAAATATTTATGAAAAAATGCATAGAAAGAAAGGGAAATGTTAATTATGCACTATAATGTTTAAAGAGGTTTTATGCTGGATTCTATAATATGCACAAGCACTGCAGAAATCAAAAGCTTTGTATTTTATCCTTTGATTTCAAATAGTCTAAACATTTTAGCATTTGATGTGCCTTTACACGCACAGCCTTTGCAGCGTACCTTTTGACCTTTCAGGACTCAAAAATGGGGCTGAGATAACTAAAATCTGGGAAAGGCAGTAAAACATGGAGCATGTAATAAATTAAAGACTTGGAAAATTGTGGTAATAAGCCCTTTGGGGTAAGTGTCTTTTAAAGCAGTAGCACTGTTTAACACTACTGGAACAATTCTTGTTTTTCTATAAAAGACTTGCATTACAGAGCTTCACCTACTGGTTATAGATATGAAATGTGTTTCTGTTAAGATGGCATGATTCTGTTTCAATGAGTTTCTGTCTTATTTCACGATGTCTTTAGATCTTTGTCTAAATAAAAAGACAACAGTTGGGTGAAATGCTTAGTCCCATGTACACAAAAAGACAAGTTACTCCTTGCATCGAGTGCTTCCATTCTCAAAGCATGAGGTTTAGGGGGAGAAAACTACGTGAATCAGTTGACTAAAATGAAAATTAACTTTGGCAAAAAGTGCCTCCTGGGATAGCTTGTTTGTGCAAAGCTATATATGAATGGGAACCACAATTACTGTCTAGATCTCACCTATACTTTATAAAAGCAAGGGCTAGAGGGAAGACTACCCTCAAGAAAGGAAAAACAACCAGCAGCTGGAGCCAGATGATGGAACTATCATGGTAATGGAAAGACGCAGAAATGATAAGGAATGCCACACACTATAAAGAATATTTGCATGAAGCCCTTAAGGAATCTCAGTACATTGTGATAAAGATAAACTGGTCTTCCATGGCAATTTGGGAATGCAGAGATGGTGGTCATAAGCATGCCTAAACTCTGGGGAATTCTGTTCTAAGCTAAGGAAGTTGAGAATAACTGAAGCACAGGGAACCCGAGATTATTCTTTATGTCTTTGACATCTATATAAGGGGAGGCAAGACATGTTCAACTGGGAAAAACACCCAACCACCAAGCTCTGATACTGAAGCCATGAGGAGATGCACTTAATGAAGGAGTTCTAGTTACTGCCTACAAATCTGCAATGAGAAAAATGGACAAGCAAGCTGCAATATTGCAACACATGAAAATCAGAAGTTAATAATTGCTAAATAACTGCTAAAAACCAGTCCCAGGTGACTGTCTGTAGTCTATCCTCCTGCAATGGGGCAGTACTGATGTAATTATCAGCATTCATGTTCTCAAAACAACTGATGTGAAAACATGCTAAAGATGTCAGTTGACAAATGATAGCAAACATAGATCAAAATGAAGCAAGCAAATTGGCAGGAAAAATGAGTGACTGAATTGCCTGAGGTATTACACAGGTGTTGTATGTATGACCATGTGAACAGAAATGCATACAAGTATCACACAGAGCATCTTTTTACCATGAATATTTTTTATCTCTTCACCATTATAAAACTGTCAACTCAAATACATTTATTAGCACTTTAAAGAAAAAAACAGAATGACTGATTGATATTTATTAGTTTGATATATTAACTAGCAAAAGGGGAAAATCCAGATGAATTAAGTATGCAGAGGCTGCCTACTCTTAACTCTAGAAAATCTTTGATCTATGTTAATCTCATGTTACTGTAGTAAGCTTGCAGGACCATCATTCATCTCACATGAGCAAGGCACTCTTGCATGTTATGATAGATTTTATCAAGAAGAAAATGAAGTCAAAGGTGGCTGTCAAGGCAGCAGGGTTTTGAGTGAGTGGAGAACCTCAGAATGGGATTTTTAACTTGCAGAATTTGATGGAGGAAGCAAGGAAATTTAACCAACCACTTTATGTACACAGTACTTGATTGATCATCAAAAAGCTTTCCTCATCTAAACTTTTATAGAAAAAACCTTGCCCAGTTTACCAGGTAGAGGGAACTTGCAAAGTAATCAACAGCAGTTCAGTGCACAAATGAAACAATACAGTAGCTTGATATTGGAAAGGATGCCCCTTCATTATTCCTTTTAAATGATATGGAGAGATGGGATTTGAACACAGCAGTAAATGCAGGGCATGAGACTGTTGACAGGATATTAGAAGGAATCCTGTGGTGGCAAATTCAATGTAATTCTCATCACTATATAGAAACAAGCCTATGATATTTTATGAGCAGTGAGTACAAATAATATTCACTTTGGCTTTTAGCAGAGTAGTGACTGGCAAAAATACAAAAAATCTTTTTAAAAGAAAAATCATAAAAAAGATGGGGTTTTTTTGGTTTTTTGTTGTTGGGTTTTTTTTAATTATTTGCCAGGTTATGCTAAAAAAACCAAAAAGGTAAAATTAGAAGTGCATTTTTCTTTGCACTTGAGTATCACTTTATTTTTACCAGTCAGTGTTGCATTACAGGATGGCACACAAGTTGTCTCTGACATGCAGCACATACTGAAGTCATTTCACTGGTGTTCATGTTAACCAGGAAAGTATCTCTTTGATCATTACTGAGAGGAGTTATTGTCCTCAATGTCTGCAATAGATTCAGTACAGATTGGATGAGAGCTAGACTGACTCGGTTCACCTGCTGATACTCGAGGGGCTAGTGCTACTGGAATCCTTACCCCATAGTGGTTCTCAAGAAGTATTTGCACCAGGACTTCAGCAAGCATCTGTGCAGGTGTACAGGGAGTTACTGAGCTTTTGAGCTCATGGATAACTGCAGGAAAGCAACTAAAGCATGGCCCCAAAGATCTAGCATTATGACTGCTTATTAACCTCAAGTGATTACAAATATTTATTCTACAGTCTTCTGAGCTCATCACTAACTGATTTTCCTAAGTCTATTTCCTATCCCATCTTGTTGTTATCAAAATATTAGCACTGCAAGTTGCCACTACACTGTACTACACTCCATAACTGGAACAGTAAAGACATTTGTACACTAATTTCTGCTATATAAAATGTTACATGTGCACGTTTTTGTTTTCTGGGCTTAGGGGTGAATATCTTTATGAGAACTGGCACTTTTTGGCTTCTTTTACCTACTGTATTTCAAATTTTCAAATGATTGAGAGAGAAACTACATAAGCAGAAGAGTTGACATCCTGCTTGTAAGGGACTGGTTTTAGCTCTTTGTTAACGGCTTCAACAGAATTTAAATGGTACATAATTCTCATGGTAGCCTGCTGCACAAGAACAACCATCACCTATAACCACTGTCTGTACAGAGGATTGTCCACAGCAGACTTCTCATCACATTAATATGTACATACTATCTGATTCCCAAAATCACAAGTACTGTAAGATTAGCATAACTGTATGTTGAGTTGATGATTAAACTAGAGGTCCATACATCATACTACTGACACATACCCTGAAATTTAATTAAATGTGAATAAAGGTCTATATTTAGCCATTCATGCTTGAAGGTTTTTTTTCTTCTACATGAAGAAGACTCCATCCATGTTAAAAAAAAACCCCAAAACAACAAAACACCAAAACTAAACATCAATTCTCTCCTTCATTTTCCCACACTAATGCATTATTGACTACAATGTACCAAACTTGCACTTGTAATCTAACCCACTATTACTGCACCTTGTATCAGTACTTTAAACATTGCTTAACAAGAAAAATATGTCAATATACAATGAAAACTTTCATTTATGCTTTCAAATTGAGCAAACTGCTGCAAGCTATGCTATAAATTACCCACAAGAACGTTTAACTGGGCAAAATAGAGAACAAATTTTAGTGACATCAGATGTGACTGGATTCATAATTAGCAACACTTAACAATATATTAAGTTTATCTCCTTTCTATTCTAGTGACCCTTTGAGTTCTGAGCAATGTTTGCATATGCTACCATAAATCGTGTCTCAGATTTGTCAACAAGCTCCAAGGACTTTTGTTATTTGTGAAAATTACAAAGTGAACTCCTGGTTCAAAATTTTTTTGGATAATGTGTTACAGGAGAAGTGGGAGCTCCAGCCTCCCTTGAAACTGAAAAAGAACTATAATTAATATCTACGCAGAAGTCCATTGCTGTGATAGCTGATGCTGCTGACTAGTGGGCCATGCCAAACTGATCAAAACCAGGTACTAATGCCAAGTTAGCACTCTGCCCAAAACAACTGTCAAGTAATGATAGATTAGACAAATCTGATTGCTCTATCAAAACATTCATCTCAAATCTTGATTAGTAAACCTATTGAATTATGATTAATTCACAAGAGTGCTGCTGACAGATAGGGTACTTTATCTGACAATGTGTAGTAGTTGATTTGCCTGAAACAAAAAAGCTCTGAAGTTGCTGGTAAAATAAACAGTATCAACTACAATGCACCAAGAAGGATAATGAGGCTATGTACACCTTTTAATTTAATAAAGGCTGACCTATGAGAACCTGTCTTCAGCCAAAAAAACATGGGAAATGGAGGAGAAGGGCCAGGAAATCACAGAAGTAAATGGCAGGAGAGGAGGTAAAACTGCCAGACTGAAAGTACAGAGCTAAAAGCTGCACAGGATGGGCTGTGAGGACTTTTAGGGCATCTAGGATGAATCGGGAAATCCGAATATCCCTGCTTTGAGGAAAAATCTGATTCCAAAATTATGGCATATAGCCTCCACCCTACCTATTGCATCACCTTAGTTTTATTGTTGCGTGTAGGAGTAATACACTACACTTGCAGGAGATGTGATATCATCTACTTTGCACTCCCAGTGAACAAAACAAGTCGTTAAAAATTGAAAATTGTCTTTAATACAATACACTAGGAGAAGGCACTTGCTTCAGTGTTACTAAAATGATATTAAAAGAATACCTTGCATTGTTTATGATGTCATAAAATTTAATAATAAATAAACCAAATCTATCATGTTTCTGCAGCTTTTAAAAACTATCTACAACAATGGCATCTTTATAATTAATGAAAATGCAGTGTCATGGAATCGTCAAACTTCTTTCACTGCCACCTCTTCACACCCATTATGAATTTGTCCCAGACTAGGTATATCATAACAGACCTTCCTTTACAGGGTAAAGTGAAAACCTACCAGTTTCAACTCAATTTTGCTATCCTGATACCTGCACATCCACATGGGTACATCATTAGGAAGCTCCCCATTACTTGAATTTGCAGTACACTCAGTGAAAAATAGGTATTGTAATATTTGGCTCTGATTTAATGAAGAATCTTCCTTCTCCAAGTCACTTGTTAGCTTATCCTGACCTAATAATTTTACAAAAACCCTAATGCACTATAATTATGTTTCTCCCCAGCCAGTATTAACCTTTCTGTGACTCTTTTTTCTTTCTTCTCTCTCACACATATTTTTATTTATTTTACCTACCCTCTGTTAATCAACGTGAACTGCAGATGGGGTCAAGGAAAGCTACTTCCTCCTTTGATAGCCTCCAATACTTTCACTCCTGGGGATAAAAATGCTTTAAATGGAGTTATATTCCAGGAAAATCAATATATGATTACTGCAAATATTTGTATTGATTGCCCTGTTGCATTGCAAAAAAGTCTAAAGAAAAATTGCATGGCACATTCCCTTCATTTTCTGCTTCATAGAACTTGCTGCAAGTACTTTGAGTGAGCAAGAAGTGTTGGAACTTTATTTAATAACCTAAACTTTTCTTTGTTTAATCCTGCTATTTTATTTGTATGTTTACTTTTAAAACAAAACAAAACAAACCCTACTGATGTCTCTTTTATAATGCCTGAAATCAGAGAGCTACTCACCATCCTGAAAAACAAATGCACTGCAGCAAACATCAAGATCTCAATAACTTCACCATTTTTACGTTTCACAAAAACAAAAAAACCAAACCAAACCAAAATTCCTATTTTCACTACATTCCCAGAATTTTTCACACTTCTTCCTAGTACAGATACCACACCAAGTAGTCAGGCTGGATCTTGTTTTCACAGACTATAAATGGTGGAGGAAACTGGTTTCATTTGTCTTGATGAGCTAGGCTTGTTCTCCCGCCCAAAGACCTAAGAACTGGAAAAACAGCTTCAACAATTATTTCACCAAAATAAATTCTCCAACTGAAACAGATTCTCACTCTCTTCTCCCCTGCCCCCAAGAATTAGGTTCAAGTTTGAAGTGGATCTGTTACTAAAATTATTTACAGAAGTCTCAATTTTCTTTTAATGCATCCTTATTTTTGCAAGAATGGCCTAAATGCTTTTGGCAAATTGTTTTCAGACCATGATTTCTGTAAATTTGGTTCTTTTATTGTCTATTTTCTATTTGTTACATGGCACGCTATCCAAATATCAGACCATTGGGTTTACTGTTTGAAAGAATAATTTAAAAACATTAAATAAAATAACACACGATGTGTCCTGGGTTTAGCTGTAACAGTTATTTTTCTCCTTCTTAGTAGCTGGTGCAGTGCTGTCTTTTTTAACTTTCAGCCTGGGAACAACGCTGATAACACCGATGTTTTTAGTTGTTGCTAAGTAATGTTTACTCCGACCAAGGACTTTCTCAGTCTCATGCTTTGCCAGGGAGGAGGGGAAGCCGGGAGGAAGCAGAGACAGGACACCTGACCCAAACTAGCCAAAGGGGTATTCCATACCACAGCACGTCATGCCCACTATATAAACCGGGGAGGGTTACCCAGAAGGCTCAGATCACTGCTCGGGTCGGGCTGGGTATCCGTCGGCGGGTGGTGAGCAACTGTATCCTCTCCCCTTGTTATTTCCCTTATCATTATTATCATTGGTGGTAGCAGTAGTGGTTTTGTATTATACCTTAGTTACGGGACTGCTCTTATCTCAACCCATGGGAGTTACATTCTTTTGATTCTCCTCCCCATCCCTCCGGGAGTGGGGGGAGGAAGAAGGGGGGGAGTGAGCGAGCGGCTGCGTGGTTCCGAGTTACCGGCTGGGCTCAAACCACAACAGTTCTTTGTGGCGCCCAACATGGGGCACGAAAGGTTGAGATAATGACAGATCTGACCAGAGTGTGTCTAATCATACTTGTGATAAGCATTCATTGTTGCTACTCATCACAATGTTGATTTATTTGCTCTCAGATTTGTTGTGCTTGATCTCAGAGTTTCAGCATGTCATACCTTACTTGTGGCCACTATTTGCTGTTTTAGTGTTTATCGGCTGGGGGGCCTGGGCTAAGGTTCTTGTTTCACTGTACTTCATGGTAATGACTTGTAATACAATAGACTCATTGATCATGAAACTGGTCTGGCTTGTGCTTCTGGTGTGGCCATCACCTCTATACTTTGGGAGGTATAAGATGAAATTTTTTAGCAATTGCATATCTTTTTTTCCTCCTTGGGGGGTCAACCTACGAAGGAGGCATTCCCTTACACCCCCCGCTCCCCCACCAGCCTATTTGCAACAGCATTTGAGAGTTCTGAAGGTTTTGGATGGCCTTTGAATACCCTTGAGACCTGCCTGCTGATTGTGCTGGGGATCAGCATGTTGGCACACATAGGGAGCGTGCTTTACCCATGGCCATCCCACTCTGGGAACACCCTATCTCGTCTGATCTCGAAAGTTAAGCAGTATCGGTTTCAAGTCTGGTCTAGGGTTAGACGACGATATAGGAGGACCACCAGGAGATTTTCCCTGAGGCTGGACTGTCATGAGCGGCAGGGTGTGTGGGATAGTATGGGCAAGTATCTAGGCCAGTGGGCCCCTCCAGTGCTTTGGAACTTCACCACTGAACAAATGCAACATCCAGAAAAACTAGTAAACGAGGTGTGCTGTCGTCCTGGTTATACCAGAGAGGGACAAATCTTGGCAACGTGCTGGGGCTTGGCCTACGCCTACAGAGCCCTGCTCAACACTATCCAGCACCTTCAAAGGGAAAAAAATGTCTCTGGATCTGATGGCAAAGCAACAGGCAATGCAGCTACTCCAACTCCAAGCACTGCAGCTACACCAACCTCAGTGACAAGCACAGTAGCTACTCAAACCCTGACAGCAACAGACAATGCAGCTGTTCGTGTTACTCAATCCCCAAACACAGCAGCTGCACCAATCCTGGCAACAGACACTGCAGCCACTCCAATCCTAGTGGCAGACACTGCAGCCATTCCTACCACAGTGGTAGACACTGTAGCTAAACCAAATGGCCAATTTGTGACAATATCAGTTGCCCCTGTAAGCAAGGGGAAAAGCAAACAAGAGGCACAAAGAGAAACCTGTGAAGTGAAGAAAGATGAAGTCCCAATGCACTTACTACAGGGGACGGCATCTGAACAAGAGTTACTTCTATGTGGATCAGAGGAAGAGGAAGAAGAAGAAGAGGTGACTTCTTGACCCCGGACCTCGACTGAGCTGTGGGATATGCAAAAAGATTTCACCCTGTGGGAGAGGATGGAAACTATTTCATTATTGCCAAAGAGAAGTAACTGCTTGGCTGGAGAAGAAAGAGTTAAAGAAGAAACAAAGTACATTGTGCAATCAAGCAGAGCAACCCAGCTGGACAGAAAGATAAGGAACTGGTTATTTTGGGACTGTTTGTGAAATGACGAAGAATGTTGAAAAACAAAACTATAAGTCAGGAACTAAACATCATGTGCTAAAAGTAGCTTGGTATAAAAGTTAGAGCAATAGGCTAAGAATAGCTTTTGCTAGAATGGTATAACAGCTAGAGCAATAGGGAATAAAGTGATTTGCTGCATGAAGATGTTCTGAGTCCGTGCCGTTCATACGCCACATCACCCGTCTTCCAGGGGAGCACATCGTCACCTGGTTGCTCCGATGCTGGGACAATGGGGCCGATGGTCACAAACTAGAAGGTAGGGAAGCCAAGCAGTTGGGATCACTTGCTAGGGAAGGAGGAATTGACAAAGCGATTGCAAAAGAGAAATGAACCCTCAGCCTTTGGAGGAGGCTCTTGGCAGCTGTGAAGGAAAGGTTTCCCTACAAGGACGATGTTATGAGTCGCTCAGCCAACTGGACCACGACAGAGAGAGGCATCCAGTCCCTGAGGGAATCAGCCATTCTAGAGATGATCTATCGTAGGCCAGATGCCGGGAACTCATCTGTAGATCCGGATGAAGTTGAATGTACATGACCAATGTGGTGGAAACTTACATGGAGTGCACCATCATCATATGCCCACCATATCTCCATCATATGTGGTATTTTTAGTGGATACAGGAGCAACTTACTCGGTGTTGAACCAGAGTTTGACCCCATTAGCAAAAGAGTTTGTTATTGTTGTGGGGGTACTGGCAGTCAAGAAAAAGCATTCTTTTTGAAACCTTTGAAGTACAAACCGGGAAAACGAATAGGAATGCATAAGTTACTATATATGCCAAATTCTCCAAAATCTTTATTGGGGCAAGATTTACTAGAACATTCATGAGCAACCATAACATTTAAAGAAGGAGAAATGGAATTAAGAGTTAAGGATGAACAATTAATTGAAGTCCTGAGTTTATCTTTAGTTTAATATAAAAGCGGAATTGAGGACCTCCCTGAAATAGAAGTAGTTTTTAATCCGGTATATCCAGGAGTATGGGCATCTGAAGTTCCAGGTAAGGTGAAAAATGCTTTGTCTGTTAAAGTGGAAATAAAAAGGGGGGCCTGCCCAGTTTGAATAAAACAATATCACTTAAAATTGGAAGATCAGAAAGGAATCAAAGAAATTATAGATAAATTCTTGAAGTACGGATTATTGATTGAATGTGAATCAGAATGTAATACTACCATTTTACTAGTAAAGAAACCAGATGGAAAGAGTTATATTTTAGTTCAGGATTTAAGGGCAATTAATAAGATTGTAGAAGATATCCAGCAATAGCTAACCCATATACTCTATTGACCAAGCTAAATAACAACCAGAAATGGTTTACCTTTTTGGATCTAAAGGACGCATTTTTCTGTTTGTCTCTGACTAAAGAAAGCCAGAGTTTATTTGCTTTTGAATGGGAAAATCCCAAGACAGGAAGAAAAACTCAGTTAACTTGGACAGTATTACCTCAAGGATTCAAAAATAGCCCAACCATATTTGGAAATCAATTAGCCCGAGAACTAGAATCATGGAATGCACCCACTCATGCTGGAACCTTGCTACAATATGTTGATGATTTGTTAACTGCTACTGAAACTAAGGAAGAATGTGTCCAGCAGACTGTTGAATTGTTAAATTTTCTGGGACTAAGTGGATATCGGGTGTCTAAACAGAAAGCTCAATTAATTCAAACTAGAGTATCTTATTTAGGATATGAAATAACAGGAGGACTATGAGAGCTTGGAACAGCCCAAAAAGAAGCCATTTGCCAAACGCCAAGACCGTCCACGACCAAGGACCTTCGAACATTCTTGGGTATGACTGGATGGTTGCCGACTCTGTATTCATGATTATGGCATGTTGGTAAGACTGTTATATGAACTATTAAAAGGAAACCCCTCTGTTTTGGAATGGACCGATCAAGCAGAAAAGGCATTTGAACATTTAAAAATAGAACCCATGAGAGCTCCGGCTTTGGGGCTTCTGGGTGTGACTAAACCCTTTCGGTTATACTCCTATGAAAAGCAAGGAGTAGCTCTAGGAGTCCTAGTTCAAAGGTTAGGACCCTATAAAAGGGCCGTGGCCTGTTTTTCAAAACAGCTTGATGAAGTAAGCAAAGGATGGCCAGGTTGCTTAAGGGCTGTGGCTGCAATAGTCACTAATATCCAAGAAGCCCACAAGTTTACCCTGGGACAGAAAATCACTGTATTAGTATCACATGCTGTATCAGCAGTTTTGGAACAAAAAAGAACTCACTGGCTATCCCCCTCGCACTTCTTAAAATATCAGACCACTCTTGTGGAACAAGATGACGTTGAAATTGTGATCACTAATGTTGTGAATCCAGCATCTTTTCTCAAGGAAATTCCTACTGAACCGCTCGTCCATGATACTGAAGTCGACCAGACCTAAAGGAGAAACTTTTGAAAGATGCAGACTCCTGGTTTACCAATGGCAGCAGTTTCATAAAGAACGGTAAACAAAAGGCAGGATATGCTGTAACTACAACTTCACAGGTAATAGAAGCCAAGCCCTTACCTTCTAACACGTCTGCGCAAAAAGCCAAAATAATAGCCCTGACTAGGGCTTTGGAGTTGGCAAAAGGTAAACGGATAAATATATGGACTGATTCTGTAAAGGGCAGCAAAGAGGTAATTCTGATCAAGAGATTGGGAATAATTTGGCCTATTATGAAGCTAAAAGAGCTGCAGAACAGGCCGAAATTATGTCCTTGATTCCTGACAGTAAACCAGCAATTGAACAGACTAGACCTAGATATTCAAAAGAGGATAAGTTATTAATTGAGGATTTGAATGGAGAGGAAAATGAAGAAGGTTGGGTTCAAATACCTGATGGATGAATTATAGTTCTGTATAATCAGTTGTGGAAACTAGTTAGAGAAGAGCATAATAAGACCCATTGGGGCACTGATTCATTGTATAAATGTTTAGACCAACAGATTGTGGGAAGAAATTTATATACCACAGTCAAACTAATAACAAAACAGTGTCAATCGTGTTTGAAAAATAATCCTAAGACTGAAAATAAGAATCAAATTGGAACAATTGGAAAAGGGAACTATCCGGGACAACAATGGCAAATAGATTTTTCTGAAGTACCTAGAAAAGGAGGTTATCGATATTTGTTGGTATTGATGGACACTTTTTCAGGCTGGCCAGAAGCATCCCCTTGTAGGGTGAATAATGCAAGACAAGTAATTAAAATACTATTAAATGAAATAATATCTCATTTTGGGGTACCAGCGGCTATCTCCTCCGACTAAGGCTTGCATTTCAGTGCAAAATTGTTACAAGAAGTCAGTAGAAAATTAGAAATTGATTGGCAATTACATGTTCCATATAGGCCTCAGGCCAGTGGACAAGTGGAAAAAATGAATCACTTAATCAAACAACAAATTGGTAAGATTTGTCAAGAGACAAATTTGTACTGGTATCGAGTGTTACCATTGGCCTTATTAAGAATTAGAATGAAACCTCAGTCAAAGGAAGGAATTAGCCCATTTGAGATTCTATATGAAAGACCACATAAATCCCAGTTTAAAGGGGAAGATCTTCAGGAAGTGGGAGAAGGTTATCTATCTCCAACAAGTTTTGATAAACTTAGGAAAACAATTGGAAGAAATAAATAAAAGAGTACTAGGAACCAGAGCAAGGGGCTTAGATCATCCTGTCCATCCTTTTAAACCAGGAGATTGGGTTTATATTAAAAATTTTTCAGGTGACCCTCTTGAAGAAAAGGAGTGGACCATATCAAGTTTTGCTGACTACTTTCACTGCAATTAAAATAAGGGAACAGCCTGCCTGGATACACTGTTCAAGGATTAAGGCGGCACCAGAATCACAAAAGACATGGCACATCGAGTCTGCAGGACCTACTGTCGTGGTTTGACCCCAGCCGGTAACTCAGAACCACACAGCCGCTCGCTCACTCCCCCCCCCCCCTTCTTTCTCCACTTCTGTCTTGTAGAAAGGGATTAGTATTCCTTATCACAGGAGCTGGAGTAAAATCAGCTCTTTCACTCCATCTGGGAAACTGCTCACCAGAGACTGGAGCAGCAGCTTTCCTGGGAGGATCATCCTTGACCATTGTTCTCCTCTTCAGTTCACGCACCCGTTGCTCCTGAGCTGAAGAAGGTTTTCCATCCCACTTTCTCATGTCTTCTCCGTGATCCCGCAGGTAAAACCATAGGGTGGCCCGTGGCGTGTACCTCCTATATTTTCTTTCTGGAGCAGTAGGGCGCCTTCTGTTTATAGCTGAAACATGGGTGGGTACGCGTGGGGAGCTGGATAGATCGGATAAATCGTCTCTCAATTGTTTGAACTCCTGGGACAGTTTTTCCACAGCTGAAAGGATGGAAGGGGTGAGATTGTCTTCGAACTCTCGGAGTTGACGAATCAGGCAATCCACTGTTGGTGATATTCTGTCATTCCAGGTCATTGATGCCAATGTGTGGGCATATGATGATGGTGCACTCTGTGTAAGTTTCCGCCACATGGGTCATGTACATTCGACTTCATCTGGATCTACAGATGTGTTCCTGGCATCCGGCCTACAATAGATCATCTCTATAATGGCTGATTCCCTCAGGGACTGGATGCCTTTCTCTATTGTGGTCCAGTTGGCTGAGCGACTCGTAATATTGTCTTTGTAGGGAAACCTTTCCTTCACAGCTGCCAGGAGCCGCCTCCAAAGGCTGAGGGCTCGCTTCTCTCTTGCAATCGCTTTGTCAATTCCTCCTTTGTTTAGCAAGTGATCCCAGCTGCTTGGCTTCCCTACCTTCTAGTTCGTGACCGTCGGCCCCATTGTCCCAGCATCGGAGCAACCAGGTGACAATGTGCTCCCCTGGAAGACGGGTGAAATCTTTTCGCATATTCTGCAGTTCGGTTGAGGTCTGGGGTCGCGAAGTGACCTCTTCTTTTTCCTCTTCCTCTGGCCCACGTAGTAGTAACTCTTGTTCAGATGCTGTTGCATGTAGTAATGGCATTGGGTCTTCATCTTTCTTCGCTTCGCGGGTTGCTCTTTGTGCCTCTCGTCTGCTTTTGCTTACAGGGGCAACAGACATTGTCACAAACTGGCCATTTGGTTTAGCCGCAGTGTTTGTCACTGTGCTTGGAGTGGCTGCAGTGTCTGCCACTAGGATTGGAGTGGTTGCAATGTCTATTGCTGGAGTTGGTGCAGCTGTTGTGCTTGGGAGTTGAGTAACACCAACAGCTGCATTGTCTGTTGCTGTCAGGGTTTGAGTAGCTACTGTGCTTGTCACTGGGGTTGGTGTAGCTGCGGTGCTTGGAGTAGCCACATTGTTGCTGTCAGAGTTTGAGTAGCTGTTGTGCTTGTCACTGGGGTTGATGTAGCTGCTGTACTTGGAGTAGCTGTGTTGTCTGTTGTGGTCAGGGTTTGAGTAGCTGCTGTGCTTGTAGTTGTCATAGCTGCATTGTCTGTTGCTTTGCCATCAGATCCAGAGACTTTTTTTCCCTTTGGGGGTTGGTGTAGCTGCAGTGCTTGGAGTAGCCATATTGTCTGTTGCTGTCGGGGTTTGAATAGCTACTGTGCATGTCACTGGGGTTGGTGTAGCTGTGGTGCTTGGAGTAGCTATATTGTCTGTTGCTGTCGGGGTTTGAGTAGCTACTGTGCTTGTCACTGGGGTTGGTGTGGCTGCGGTGCTTGGAGTAGCCACATTGTCTGTTGCTGTCGGGGTTTGAGTAGCTGTTGTGCTTGTCACTGGGGTTGGTGTAACTGCTGTATTTGAAGTTGGAGTAGTTGCGTTGTCTGTTGTGGTCAGGGTTTGAGTAGCTGTTGTGCTTGTCACTGGGGTTGATGTAGCTGCTGTACTTGGAGTAGCTGTGTTGTCTGTTGTGGTCAGGGTCTGAGTAGCTGCTGTGCTTGTAGTTGGCATAGCTGCGTTGTCTGTTGCTTTGCCATCAGATCCAGAGACATTTTTTTCCCTTTGAAGGTGCTGGATAGTGTTGAGCAGGGCTCTGTAGGCATAGGCCAAGCCCCAGCACGTTGCCAAGATTTGTCCCTCTCTGGTATAACCAGGACGACAGCACACCTCGTTTAAGTGTTTTACTAGTTTTTCCGGATGTTGCACTTGTTCAGTGGTGAAGTTCCAAAGCACTGGAGGGGCCCACTGGCCTAGGTACTTGCCCATACTATCCCACACACCCTGCCACTCATGACTGTCCAGCCTCAGGGAAAATCTCTTGGTGGTCCTCCTATATCGTCGTCTAACCCTAGACCAGATTCGAACCTGATACTGCTGAATTTTTGACATTAAACGAAATAGGATGTTCCTACGACGGGATGGCCGTGGGTAAAACACACTCCGTATGTTTGCCAACATGCTGATCCCCAGCACAATCAGCAGGCAGGTTTCAAAGGTACTCAAAGGCCATCTAAAACCTTCAGAACTCTCAATTGCTGTTGCAAATAGGCTGGTGGGGGAACGGGGGGTGAAAGAGAATGCTTCCTTCGTAAGTTTACCCCCCGAGGAGAAAAAAAAAGATATGCAATTGCTAAAATATTTCATTATATACCTCCCAATGTATAGAGGTGATGGCCACGCTGGAAGCACAAACCAGACCAGTTTCATGATCAATGAGTCTATTGTATTACAAGTCATTACCATGAAGTACAGTGAAACAAGAACCTTAGCCCAGGCCCCCCAGCCGATAAACACTAAAACAGCAAATAGTGGCTGTAAGTAAGGTACAACATGCTGAAACTCTGAGATCAAGCGCAACAGGTCTGAGAGCCAAATAATCACCATTGTGACGAGTAGTAACAATGAATGCTTATCACAAATATGATTAAACACACTCTGGTCAGATCTGTCGTTATCTCAACCTTTCGAGCCCCACGTTGGGCGCCAAAAAAGAACTGTCGTGGTTTGAGCCCAGCCGGTAACTCGGAACCACACAGCCGCTCGCTCACTCCCCCCCCCCCCTTCTTCCTCCCCCCGCTCCCGGAGGGATGGGGAGGAGAATGGGAAGAATGCAACTCCCACGGGTTGAGATAAGAGCAGTCCCGCAACTAAGGTATAACACAAAACCACTACTGCTACCACCAATGATAATAACGATTAGTGAAATAACAAGGGGAGAGGATACAATTGCTCACCACCCGCCGACCAATACCCAGCCCGACCCGAGCAGTGATCTCGGCCTTCCGGGTAACTCCCCCCAGTTTATATACTGGGCATGACGTGCTGTGGTATGGAATACCCCTTTGGCTAGTTTGGGTCAGGTGTCCTGTCTCTGCTTCCTCCCGGCTTCCCCTCCTCCCTGGCAAAGCATGAGACTGAGAAAGTCCTTGGTTGGAATAAACATTACTTAGCAACAACTAAAAACATCGGTGTTATCAGCGTTGTTCCCAGGCTGAAAGTTAAAAAACACAGCACTGCACCAGCTACTAAGCAGGAGAAAAATGACTGCTATAGCTGAACCCAGGACACTGGTACACACGTTGGCTCTGTCCCTTTTGTCCTACAGACAGCATTGTAGATTTTTCTGAGCATTTGGCCAGGGCTACCCCAGCAGCCTTCTGTAAATGGGAGATACTTACTCTGGAAGAAGGATCCAAAGGTGTGGAAATGCATGTTTATTTTCACTCACCTCAAAAGACTTCCTATCTGTATATTTCCCCTTGCAATTACTCCATCTCTCTGTAGGTAGGCAGATATCTTTTCACCTGGAAATGAAACAGTGAGCAAACTTGTATGAATTGCTTTTGTTTCCTGACCACTTATTGCTCAAACACTGAAGTTTACTTTTAATCTTGTCTATACTTTTACAAAATCCCTAGGGAAAAGGAGCTGATTTATGTACAGCTTAGCCTGAAGCTCTTGTGTCACTGTACAATTTTGTATTGCTTGCTTAATAGACCACAAAAGTCAACATCTCTTTGGAAGAACAATTTGTGCTTAAAGTAGTCACAAATTCCAAGAGATCCCATTAAGGCAGAATGATGTGAGAAACCCAGAGTTGGAACAAAAACTCTTGTTTCCTAATTATAATGTTGATACTTGGGAAACCTTAATCCACTCTGTCTTGGTTTATGTCAATAAAGGTTTAGTTTGTGTCTTTCTTTCTTGCCCATCCTGCTTTGGGAAGTTGGAAGTAAGTCAACATTTTTTGCTGCAACATAAGAAGGTTTCAGGTGTCTATTATTATGGAAGCAGATGTGAGATTGTATCTCCAAAAAGAGACAGACAATATGCATTTAAAATATCTTTAATGAAGCGAGGTCAAAAACTTTAGTTCACAGGTTTATAGAATAAGTGAAGTTGGAAGGGACTTCAGGAGTTCTCCGGGCCAACCTCCTGCTCAAAGTATTATAATCAGTGAGGTCAGATCAGATCGTTCAGGGCTTTAACCAGTCAGAGCTTGAAAACCTCCAATGATGGAAACTGCGCAACTTCTTTGGGCAACCTGTTCCACTTCTTAACTGCCCTCATGGGAAGAAAGTTTTTTCTTCTGTCTGGTCAGAATCTCTTGTTTCAGTTTATATCTGTTCCCTCTTGTCTTCCTCCTGTGCAGCACTCTGAAGAGCCTGGCTCCAACATTCTCTTGCTAATTTCCTCATAAATACTGGGAAGATGCTGTCAAGACCCCTTAAAGCTGCTACTTCTCCAGGCTGAACAACTCCCATGCCCTCAGCCTCTTCTCACAAGGCAGGAGCTCCAGCCTCCAACCATCTTAGCAGCCCTTTGCTGAAGTTGCTTCAGTCGATCAATACCTGTCTTGTATTGAAAGATCTCAAACTGGATACAGTATCTAGATGTGATATAAAATTGTTGAGTAGAGGGGAGCACTGAGGTCATTCAGTAAGCACAGTGAGGAAGGCTATCGGCGACCAGCAGAGACCCCCACTCAGCAAGAAAGCGCATGCGTAATTAGGATGCGAATATTACAATTAGTTCCCGGAAAATCTGTAAATATGCATGAGTATGCTAAATATATAGCTGCTGCTGGCAAGTATCGGGCGCGCTCACCTTTGCGAAACGATTCGCGTGTGCGCCCAGCGCTGCAATAAAGAATGCCTGCTTTCTAAAACTCCAAATTGAGTCTTAGAGAGTTTCTCCGACTGACTTTTATGGTAACAGTACAGTCCTTCAGAAGCAAGAAAATGAGAGAAAGAAGAGGCATATCCTGTGAATAACACTTTTCACTGCAATTTTGCCAATGTATGCTTTGACATCAGAGGAGTAGATGTTGTCTTCTTACAGAACATTTCTGTTTCATTAGAAAATAAATACTGCCAAGTGTGGACTGTGATGTGTGTGACTAAAGAGCATTCTTAGCCCTGAAGTAGCACACTGCAATTCCATTTGATGAGAAGGGTTTGATGACAGGATACAAGTACTCTGATAGTTGGGCAGTGGGGTTAAGCAAACCTCGAGAAAGCTCTAGGAGACCTTCTTCATCACACTTCCCTGGAAGGCCATTCCACATGCTGACACTCATGCTCAACTGTTATAATCCAAACTTAAAACCCACAACAGGATCCAAGATTTGGGAATCTGAAAAGCCTTATTATTTAACATGTGTTTTAAAGAAACACTAACAAAAGTTTGGCTACAATCGGATTCTAAGAAGCCCAGACATATCTCCTGGCTGTAAAACTGTTTTGTTGCAAACTGTGAAAGAATATAGAGTCTTTCGTTTATCATTATTACTACAGGAACTGAAAAAGCATCATCTTTCTGTCACAGATATGATGATGTTATCCATTTTATGTATGTGTACAACTACACACTTGCATACATGCAAAGAAAAACAGATTAAATAGAGTAGGTGTGTAAGCATGTAAATACTTATGTATTTGTACAACTACACACTTGCATACATGCAAAGAAAAACAGATTAAATAGAGTAGGTGTGTAAGCATGTAAATACTTATGCAATAAAGACAGATAAATGTCAGCAAGACCTACCTTAACTGAAATAAACTGCCAATATACAACATTTAGCATAGGGCTGAAGACCTACTCCTCTTTTTTTTTTGTCATGTTCCAGGAATCTTTCCCTTGCAGCCCATTACATTTCTCTCCCCCCCCCCCTTGTTTTTTTCTCTCCATGTTCTTAAATTTTGCTAAGTCTTGCCAAGGGAAATGTAATGACACTGATTTTATTTAATGTTGCCAATCAGCATTCAAAAAACATTTTTCTTTTAAACTCCTCTAGCCCCTATTTCAAACCTTTTTATGGCTATTACATTTTAATCATTTTAGGAAAACGGATGTTGGTAAAATAGCAAAAATATAAGAAATTGCTAAGTACAGCAGCGCAATTAATGCAGTCAGCACTGGAAGGTTGGAAGAAGACAATCAACAATCAATGGCTGGAAGGTGACCTGGCATCACAGTTTTCTGCCATAGCAATCAATATTATCCTTACCGCGAACAGGCTACTCTAGATATGTGATGTTTCATCTCAATGGCTTTTATTCTTGTATAAATACTTTAAATAAATAGCACAAGAAAAACACCTAGGGCTACTTTAAATTGCATCCATATCATGCAAAGGTGAAAGTAGTTCCACTTGGTAGAATTTGGCCTTCTGCCCAAGACAAGATACTTGAAAAAGAAAAAAAGGAACTTAAGTGTTATGTACACACTGCAAGTTTGCATTATGCTGTTTTCACATTATCAGAAATTGTTTCTAGTTGATAGAATCTAGCCTTACTAAAAAGTCAAATTCTTATAATTTCTTTTGTTTCCAACTGAAACTTCATGGAACACTGATTCTATTTACTTTGTTATTTTAACAACAACAAAACCAGTCCCAAAGCAAGTACCATTAGTCTAGGATGGTTTTCTTCTTCAGAAAATACTGTCTAATTCCCTTAAAAACTGTATCTGATAAATATAAAAAAAAAAAATAAAGAAATCTTTATCCTCCATCCCTTTTTTCTGTTACGTAAACAGATTGGAAAATTACTGTGCATTTGTTCTGAAACAGAAAATAATACAAAACTATTGACAAACAATTGGCTTGGGATGTTGTTGACTAGTAATAGTACTTATGTTTGGACCAATTTAATCAAGAGTACATTGGCTATATCCTTTACAGAGACAGTTCTTCAATTTTTTCCATATATGCAAGGTTTCCCACAGCATTAGCAACATCTTTTTCATCTCTACACCCAGACTAGCTTCTACAGAAGCCTGTGGGAGTCTTTCCATCAGCAAAGACAGAACTGAGAGTTTCTTTCAAGTGCACGCTGTTAATTTGAGACAGGCTAAGAAAATCCCCTTACAGCTCTGAGAAAAAAGTTCCAATAAGCTAGTAACTAGCTTCCATGCCAGCCACAATATTCTCCAGATACATCCTGAATAAAAACAATAAGATAAAATTCTTAAGATAGAACTTATTTGCAAGAAACAGCAACACACTGTTTAATTATGTGAAATCAAATATTTGAATGGCAGTGCATGACCTCACAGTTACTGCTTGAAAACATACTTTTAATTATCTGAACAAATGCATCTTAGTAGCTCCTTATGGTACACAGACTGCGAGACAGTTAGGCACCTTCTTCAAAGCATGGGGCAACCCTGATCACAGGCAGATTTGTCCCCAAGGCTGAGCACTATGGTGCTAGGAGGTCTGAGAGGAGCAGCTCATTGCTTCCCCATGTGCAGATTACATGGGGAATCGCAGACAGGTGGCATGAGTTGTGGAATTATTTTCAGATTTGTTTTGCAGTGGCTATGTTTGTAACAAATACTGAAAATATCCTAACTACTGAAAGCGTGCCCATGGTCCCCAGGGATGGACAAGCACATTTATAATCAAATTATGATATTCTCTGGCCCTTAATTCAACAAGCTACACCAGTACACACTTATATCCTTACATAAGGGTATACGTAAGCATATGCTTAAGGATAAGCACATCACTACATTTTTTGGTATAACCAGAATCTGGGATAAGAAGAGCAAAATAAATAATTTGGATGCATGATATCTTTAGGAGAAGGACAGCAAATCTCACCCAAACTAAAAACCCTAGACAATAAACTTCCAATACTAAGCAAATGCCTGTTTCAAATTATGCCCGCCCTGCACCAATTCTTTCAATTTCAAAGAGCTTTAGCCAAAAAAGAAAGAAAAAAAAAAATTAAAAGCCAAACAGAATGGAAGTATACACCCAGTAACACTATTTGTCTTACAGTAGTTACTGTTACATTCCTTTGGCTCAAGAAAAAAAAAATCATATTCAAATTGCTTTGTTAGTGAAAGGTTATAAAATATCTATTGAAAGTACAAAACATTTTTGCCTCTGATTAACAGGAGGTTTTTTAATTACAAAGGAGGTTCATCACCAAGCTTTCTTGTTGCTGGAGTTTATTAAAGAACCTCAAAGTTGCTGAGCAATGTACTTTTAACAGCCAATAAGCATATGCAAGAGTAAGGCCTGGTTTTAAATGCGTAGATATAAGTTATCAAAAGTAACCATTCATTTGATGTCAGTTTTAATATTCTCAACTTGATATACTTTTGATGACTAAATACTTGTATTCTTAAAAGTGATAGCCTTTGACTCATGACACTTGACATGAAGAATGGCAACTAGAGTTTCAGTTCATCTAAGCACGTCAGTAGTCTTACCAACTTTGATTGAGCTACTTGTATGTTTGTCATGGTTTGAGCCCAGCCGGTAACTCAAGCAGTTCTATTTTAAAATGCATGGTAGTGCAGACAAATACTTTTTGAAGGAAAAGTGTTTAACATTATCTTTTAACTTTGTCTAATTAATTGAATACTGTGGGTTTTTTTTCCCTGCAGCTCTTAAAAAGCCAATCTAATTTCACAATGTACACTTAATGCCATTATATTTGGAAATAGTTGTATTTGCCAACTCTTGTGCAATCACCATCCATCCTGCTGCACTCACTCCTTGCTTCTGTTTCCTTGGGAAGGATTCTCTACTTTCTGCCTAGATAAGCTCCTTCCATTAAAACAACTGTTTTGCTGATTAAAAAAAAGAAGTCAGAAAAGTTTCTCTGTGGATATGTGCATATATCCTCATACCACTACACACTAGCTCCTTTTCAAAGGGAGGATGTTTGCCCTCCACATGAACATTCCATCTCTTCCATCCTTGGAAGCTCTTCAACAGCACTGACATTCAGATTCAGAGGAGATTCCACACTCACCATGTGCCCCTTTGCAACTGTTGAATCACAGAATCACCCAGAACAGATGAGGTAGGAAGTGACCTCTGGAAATCACCTAGTCCAACCCCCCTTTCAAGCAGGATCATCTGGAGCAGGATGCCCAGGACCAGGTCCAGTCAGCTTTTCAATACCTCCAAGGATGGAGACTCCACAACCTCCCTGGGCAACCTGTTCCAGTGTTCGATCACCCTTATGGTAAAAAAGGTTTTCCTATGTTTAAACTGAATGTCCCATGTTTCAGTCTATGTCCATTGTCTCTTGTCTTTTCATTGAGCACCACTGTGAAGAGCCTGGCTCTCCATCTCCTTTATTCCCCATGCCATCAAGTATTTATTCACACTGATGAGGTCCCCCTGAGCCTTCTCTCCTCAAGCCTGAAAAATCCCAGCTCTCTTAGCCTCTCCTCATACGGCAAATACTCCAAACCCTTCATCATCTTTGTAGCCTTTTGCTGGACTTGCTCCAGTACACCCACATCTTTTGTACCACTATGTCTGTGCCCAGAACTGGACACAGCACTCCAGATGTGGTCTCACCACTGCTGAACAGAAGGGGAACACAAGTCCTTACCCCCATTTGTGAAACTATTTTATCCTTCACAAAAGCCAGTACGCCACCAAAGTCTTACACTGTGAGCACGTTTCCTTCCAAGTCCAGCTCCATTAGCAGACAAATGACTAACCCTAAAGGCCTGCAACCACTTCCCTAGCAGAGGGTACAGACACTTCATAGAGCTCAGGCAAAATGAACAGGACTTGCTTACACAGTTTACATGACTGGTCTATGCCACTCCAGCTGTGCTCACCTGACATGAAGGGGATAACACCAGGCTCACTAGACATGAGCCACGGGGTAGCATGCTGCTGTTGGAGTCCAGATCCACAGGGCAACTTAAATGTATTTATGTCAATGCCCACAGCATGGGCAACAAACAGGAGGAGCTGGAAGCCATCGTGCAGCAGGGAAATCATGACACAATCACCATCACAGAAACATGGTGGAATGATTCACGATTGGAGTGCTGCAATGGATGGCTACAGGTTCTTCAGAAGGGATAGGCAAAGAAAAAGAGGTGGTGGGGTTGCGTTGTATGTCAGGGAGTGCATCAACTACCTTGAACTCAATGTTGTGAGTGAGAAGGCTGAATGTTTGTGGGTGAAGATCAGAGGGAAGGCCAACTGAGCAGATATCCTGGTAAGAGTCTGTTATAGACCCCCTAGCCAGGATGAAGCTTCAGATGAAGTGCTCTTCAAAAAACTGGGAGAAGTTTCACGATTGCTTGCCCTTGTTCTCGTGGGGGACTTCAACCTACCAGATGTCTGCTGGAAGTATGTGGAGATTAAAGGCACGGACTCTGGCGATCTGCAGACCAAAGACCTTTATTGCTTTAACAGAGCCTTATTTATACAGTAATAAATGTAAGCATTTGCCACCAGGCAACTCCTGATAGGGTTTAGCCTTTTGTTCACACACCCCTGCTATACATTAATTGGTTAAGGTGTAGCATTTGCCACTCGGCAACTCCTGATAGGGTATAGCCCTTTGTTCTACAGTAACAGATGTGAGCATTTTGCCACCAGGCAACTCCTGATAGGGTATAGCCTTTTGTTCACACACCCCTGCTATACGTTGATTGGTTAAGGTGTTACCTACACGCGCGCAGTCTCTGTTAGCCAAGTCCCTGCTTTTCTACTGACTATGTCTCTTCACTCAGATAACTTTCTCAAAGTTGTTTTTCTTTTCTCTTCAGAGGCACAGGGCTCTATCATCAAGGTCAAATACTCCTATTCTGTTGCCGTCCAAGTCAGGGCCTCCTGCTGCAGAAGTACAACACAGCAGAGAAGAAACAATCCAGGAGGTTCTTGGAGGGTGTGGAAGACAACTTCCTAACCCAGCTGGTTAGTGAGACAACTAGGGGAGATGCTTGGCTAGATTTGCTGTTCACAAACAGAGAAGGACTGGTCTGTGATGTGATGGTTGGAGGCCATCTTGGGCAAAGCAATCACAAAATGACTGAATTTTCAATCCTTGGAGAAGTCAGGAAGAAGGTCAGCAAAACCTCCACCTTAGACTTCCAGACACTTTGGCCTGTTTAGGACGCTGGTTGGCAGAATTCCTTGGGAAACATTACTAAAGGACAAAGGGGTCCAGGAAGGCTGAACACTCTTCAAGAATGAAATCCTTAAGGCACAGGAGCGGGCAGTCCCTACGTGCCAAAAATCAAACCAGCAGGGAAGAAGACCAGCCTGGCTGAACAGGAAGATAGTGCTTGAACTCAGGAAAAAAAAGACAATTTATCACCTGTGGAAGAAGGGACAGTTACCCCATGAAAAGTACAAGGATGTTGTTAGGTTATGTAGAGAGAAAGTTAGAAAGGCAAAGGCACAGATGGAACTAAATCTGGCCACTGCCATGGAAGTTAATAAAAAGTACTTTTTCAAATCTATTAGCAACAAAAGGAGGGCCGAGGAGAACCTCCATCCTGTGCTGGATACTAGGGGAAACCGAGTGACTGAGGATAAGGAAAAGGCTGAGGTACTTAATGCTGCCTTTGCCTCAGTCTTTAATAGTCACACCAGCCATCCTCAGGGTACTCAGTTCCCTGAGTTGGATGGCAGAGATGGGGAGCTGATTGAAGTCCCCATAATTCAGGGAGAAATGATTAGCAACTATGAGATACTGGAAAAAAGGAAAAAAAAATGGAAACTGGCCACTTGACTTTCTGAATTACTAGAATGGAATAAAAATAAGTGGTAAATATGTTTTCTTGATAACTGTGAGCCTGCATTATATTATGAGGTATTTTCTACTGTGGTGCATAATTGCTCCAGAAAATGCGTAATCATAGAATCATAGAATAGTTAGGGTTGAAAAGGACCTTAAGATCATCTACTTCCAACCCCCCTGACGGGGGCAGGGACACCACACGCTAAATCATGTCACCCAAGACTCTGTCCAACCTGGCCTTGAACACCGCCAGGGATGGAGCATTTACCGCTTCTTTGGACGACCTGTTCCAGTGTCTCACCACCCTCACAGTAAAGAACTTCTTCCTTATATCTAACCTAAACTTCCCCTGTTTAAGTTTAAACCCATTACCCCTTGTCCTGTCACTACAGTCCCTGATGAAGAGTCCCCCTTCAGTATCCTTGTAGGCCCCCTTCAGATATTGGAAGGCTGCTACAGATATATGTAGACACAGAGATGTACGAGACATGCTTTTCTAAGAAAACAGTAATATAGGTTTCCTTTTTAAGTCTCCTTATGAATGCTAGTATGTCAAGTGATAGCAATGTGCAACCTGAATAAAGATGGCATTTCTATACTTAGTTTTTCAATTTATCTTGTTCATCTTACATTTTTACCTTAGGGGGCACTGATGCAAACGTGTAAATAAATATTAGCAACATTTAAATACAGCCTCCCATTCTGTTACAGAATACTATCTGTGAATTCAAAATGTTTAGCTCTACTAAATAAGATATAAAGCACATGCAGTGAATATTAGGTACAGAATACCATTAAAAGCCTGTATCAAGAATGCATAACCGTGTGTCTTTTGCTTATCACTACACTTGAGTACCACATTCATGGAGAATAGGGATTGAAAATGAATGCCAAGTACCTCAAATTCCCTGCTGGTATGTTAATTACATAAAGGCTGTTGTCGTGGTTTAAGCCCAGACAGTAACTCAGAACCATGCAGCTGCTCGCTCATTCCCCTGCCTTCTTCCCCCCCACTCCAGGTGGGATGGAAAGGAGAAAGGAAAGAATGTAAACCCCACAGGTTGAGATAAGAACAGTCCAATAACTAAAGTATAATACAAAACTACTACTACTAATACTAATGATAAGGGAAATAACAAGGGGAGAGAATATAAAACTAAAAAGGGAAGGAAAAAAAACCAAAACAACCCAATAAACACAAACGATGCACAATACAATTGCTCACCACCTGCCAACTGCTGCCCAGCCCGACCCGAGCAGCGATCTGGCCCTTCCGGGTAACTCCCCCCAGTTTATATACTGGGCATGACGTGCTGTGGTATGGAATACCCCTTTGGTTAGTTTGGGTCAGGTGTCCTGTCTGTACTTCCTTCCAGCTTCCCATGCCCCTCCTCACTGGCAGAGCATGAGACTGAAAAGTCCTTGATCAGGGTAAGCATTACTTAGCAACAACTAAAACATTGGTGTGTTATCAGCATTGTTCTCAGACGAAAGCCAAAACACAGCACTGCACCAGCTACTAAGAAGGAGAAAAATAACTGTTACAGCTAAACCCAGGACGACTGTCCATAATAGGGTTACTGGTAATGTAATAAATATAGATGTATCTACAATTTTAAATTCTTTTGAGATCTGAACAACTCTGCGGTTAGGATCACACAATATTAATTGCTAGCAACTATATTTCAATCCTGTCCTGGCTTATCCAGTGAAATATTTTAGAAAGACTTGTGTGATTACTAAGGTGTCCCAGTGTTATTTTCAGTACCAAATATATCCCACACCCCGAAGGCTGTGCTTGAAGCCTTTCTGTAGAGTGAGGTATCACACTTTGCAGCGTTATTTAGTACAAGATCCCAGCCTTTAGAAAGCATAAAATGTAAAAGGGACTAGAAAGTAAGTTGATGCGGTTATATCCAACTTTGTTAAGGGGCTCTTATCTGTGGTAACCAGCAACATGTGGGGTTTTTCCAAGTGCTAGTTATTACTGCTAGTCAGTGCTGCTTGCAGTTAGTGTTGGAGCACCTAGATAAGGTGGAATATATAGGAACTAAGAACAGATAACATAAATGCAAACAAAGAAATTTAAACCTTTTGACCTTCTTTGTACTTGTTTATTTCTGAACCAATTCTTAAGCAAATGAGCAAAAAGAGGTTGCATTTCAGTATGATTCCTTTGGGGGAAAATACATTTAGAAATTTAGAAAGAAAGACCTACTTAAGCGTTTGTATTGCTTCACTTTAACATTGATGTATTTTACAAATGATGCTGCACTAATCAAGCCTGGTCCTAAAATTCATCATAAATAAGACTGCATATCATAAAAGCAAAGAGGTTTTGATCTAAGCAGGAGTCTGCTGGTTCATTTTTAGAAGGTCAGATTGATAGACGATATCTCACAGTCTAGACAGTGGCTCTATCAAACTAATTCTTAAACACATAGTAGTACAATGAATTATTCCTGTCTTGGAAGTATGATTTATGACCTTTCTGTCCCAGGTATTATTGCTGATTATTATCTGAGAATGGGTAGTAGCCTGCTTTTTGTTTCATTGGGTTTTGTGTTTTGTTTTGGGTTTTGGTTGGTTTTATTGTTATTATTTTAAGTCAAGCTGGCTTTTAAGCAAATATATTTTATGAACCATTTAATACAGCAGATTTGTGATAAAATAAATTTCTCTTATAGCATGGTAATAAAGAGCCACTCTTCACCTTTTTTTTCTCCTAGATGTTATTGTTTAAACTAATAATCTCAGGTTGTGCAGATAAATATTTGTGTGAGCTTTTGTTTTCTGGGGGGTTTTTTCACACCGATTTGTGGAAAAATGTGAGCATTTCAGAATATTAATTTATTTTGCAAAATCTACACTTGCTAATTGCCAGCTTTTCAAAAACAAATTGGTAGAATTCTTCATATGAGGCTGCATAAAAGATGGACCTATTTTGTATATCGAATATTGACTGTCCTTTAGATCTTATGTGTTTTGATTATGGAATAAACCAAAGTAGAAGAGATATAAACTAATATTTTGTATAAGCTCAGCCAGACAATACCTATGATAAAGATGTTTCATCTTATGTATGCAGAATATATGAAAAATTGTAGTTTACACATATTTTCTCAATTCAAGTGTAAAATTGGGCCCCCAGATTGCCCTGGGCCATGGTGGTTCTGTTAAAGAGGCACTATTTACCTAGCAGCTGAGTGAAAAATGATCAGAATATTAGACTCATCTAGGCCACATTAAGGAGCCATTGCATTTCCCAACAATTTTATTCTATCTCAATATGAAAACAGAGCAATTTCAGCTCATATCAGGTTATGATTGGCAATTACAGTTGCATAATTCACCTAGTCATCTCTTTTCAGGGTCTTTATTTTCCCTCTTGGTGACGTTCCTGAGAAAGTGCCTGATAAAATTGTCATATATTATCCTGGCTTTAAAACTCATGGTGGACATGACGTTTGGGGCATTTAAAACTATTTAGATTTTTTTTTTCTTTGTGTACAGCCACAGGAAAAATGCATAAAAGAAAAAGAAACCCAAACCAAGCACCCTGACCTCAAATCTCCATCTCAAATTTGACATTGTTTACAGTATCTCTAATTAAAAAAAACCAACAACCAAGCTCAAAGACAGCTTTGTTTACTTTTTACTATTTTTTCTTCTCATCATTAACTTCATGAATATTTGTTTTATCATGTCATCCCAACGAAGAACTTTCTTTAAAAAAAGAAAAAGTTTTATTTTCAGATGACTTCATAAAAACATATCCAGATAGTGAATGTATCAGTCATTCCCATTTCAGTAAAAGTATTTGTATTTTAGCACACAGTCAATATAAGTATTGTGTTTAAAAATAAATTTGTAAGGAGAGCAGAATTAGCCCCTCTCCTGATCCCTCTCATTTTAATACAACAATGTATTAAACCCAGTGAACACAGAGACACTTATTGTTTATTATACAACTGTAAATCCAGAGTAATTTCAGTGAAGTAGGATTAGCACAGATGTTACAGAAAGAAGAGTTTTGATACTTATTGTGAAATGATGCCCTTAAGGCAAGCGCCAACCCTTATCGGTATGGATTTGTCACTTGTAAAAGAGATGTTAGAGCATGCAAATTTACCACAGCTGTTAAACTGTACATCATGATGGTAGTGTTATAAAGCAGATAACGGAACGAATTAAGAAGGTGGGAGTACACCACTGGTGGAAAAATTTTTCTTTGGCTGGTCCCCCATGGCCACCAGCGTCCTCAATGTGTTGCTGCACCCTGTAGCGGTTATTCTGCTAATGCAAATTTGTGTGTGCATTGCCATGGTAGTGACTTGTTATTGGATGAGGCAGATGAAACTCTGCATTGACAAAGAGGTGCAAGGACTGAGCCTGGCCAAACGCCTCCTACCATAGTCAAGGGCAAGACTGGGTTGGCCTTTGTGTTTGCCACCAAGAAGGACTTTTAGCTCCGCTGCTGGCTGCAACCCAGTAGGCGTTGAGCGGTGAGGACATATGTCATGCCAGACCTTGATGTGAGGGATGGCCTCCTCTGTTATAAGAGGGCCATCCAGGAGGGAAGGGTAGGCCAGGCTGCCTGCGTTTGGCACGAATCACAGAACACTGAAGGTTGGAAGGGACCTCTTGAGATGATCTGGTCCAAACCTCCTGCTCAAGCAGGGTCACCTGAAAGCAGACTGCCCAGGACTGTATCCAGCGGGCCTTTGACTTTCTCCACAGATGGAGACGATTGGTTTGACTCAGAGATGGACCCCACATGCACCACGCAGTGGTATGTGTTAGACGGATCTAACGATAAGGAATTGGTCCATGGTGGCCCCCTGCCCAAGCAGGGTCACCTAAAGCAGACTGCCTAGGACCGTATCCAGGGGGGTTTTGACTTTCTCCACAGATGGAGATGATTGGTTTGACTCGGAGATGGTCCACACACGGACCACGCAGTGGTATGTGTTATATGGGTCTAACACTGTGGAATTGGTCCATGGTGGACCACCCTGATCATCTAGAATGAGTGTGCATGGCAAAGAGCCAACAAGGCCATTCCTCCTGGCGCAGACTGGCCCCCTGCGTCAGAATGAGTGTGCGCGGGAAAAGAGCCAACAAGGCCATTCCTCCTGATATAGGCTGGCCCCCTGAGTCAGGATGAGTCTGCACTTTTGACATATAAAAAGCCCGGGGTTCAAGAGAGATCGAGGAGGAGGCAGATCCAACTACCACCAAGGTCGACATTGCCTCCACGGGGATGCCTGCTAAAGTAGTGCCTGCCACGCCGTTTCTTCACGATGCACCTCAGAGATGGCCTCCTGGTCATTGGACAAGTGTGTGGGTCGGTAAGAATCTGTGCCTAATCTATTCTTTGTTAGCCTTTAGTTATCTCTCTTTCTAGCTTGTTATATCTCTGGATCTTGTAATAAACTTTCTAGCAGTTTGGTGTGTGTGTGTGCATGGCTTACATCCTTCTCCACCTGGAATCCTTCGATCCCTGGAACAGGCGGGCTTCCAGTGGCACACTCAGTAAGTGGAGCAAAGCAAAATAAAAGCTTGGGAAGAAAATAGGGAGGACAGAGCACATATGCTGCTTCTAATCCTCTTTTTCTTCTGCTTCTTTCTATTCTTCTTGCTGGAAGAAGGGACTTGGACTCTCTTAAGCCATGCATGCACAAAAAGGACTTTATTTTTAACTCACATTGGACTAGGCAGCTACAGTTTTAACATGTTGGCTGACTGTGATAACCCAGAGGGGGGAGCTTAGGGATTATCTTGACCAGTAAATGCCTGTTAAAACTGCTACTGCTTGAACTAACTCTTGTTAAAATATCAGTATGGACAACGTGTTTTTAAAACCACACACCTGTACTCCTAATGACAGCAAGGCCTTGGCGGAGGAAGTGATTCACAGAACCACTGCTCCCTGCTCTTTCCACCCACTCAGCATTTGATTATAGTGTATTTTCTCCTGTTCAAACATGTATGGGGCTGCCAACCCTGTGATTTTTTTGGTACCAGGCTTTTAAGCTAATCAGGAGCATAGCTTGTCTTTGTTTACCACCCAGTGAAAGGGCTGGATTTTCATAAGAGCTCAGGATTCAGCAGCAGCCGGGGCACGATTTGACATGTGCTTAAATAGCATCCCCAAAAAAGCCAATTTTTCCCATCCTGCTCTTGCCTTGCACTGCACTACAGGGGATGGGGAAAGGTGGTAGGGTTTTCTAGCCCTTAGACATGTAATCTGAGAGCAAAGGCCTCAATTTCTCTCACTCTTCCCTTCTAATTCTACCAGCTGAAGTACTACTTTTCACAGGATGAATTGCTGGTACTCCTACATATGCAAGCTAAAAGCAGCAACTGAGTCTTCTAGTCTGTAACTGTCTTAGACAGTGCTGACATTAATATTCCTAATGGTAAAGCTTTTATTTTAGTTTCTGTTCCATAGTGTAAGATATATTCCTCGTTCTCTAGTTACTGATATATTTCTAATGTGCCCAGCAGGTAACTTTTGGAGTCGCGTTAGGTCAAGCTTACTTTTAAAAAGGGAAGAAGGGTGAAGGGAGTAAAGGATGAAAACTGTTAGTCTCTTATGTCTTGCAGTCTTAGCTTTATTCAGTATTTCTGAGTGGGTTTTGGGAGCCCACGGTAATTTCTTTAGTAAAGCCCGTTTACCAAAACTGCCACTAGTTTCTTTTGTCACAGCTTTTATATCTCTGCTGAAGTTCCCAGGGAACCAAAACTCTTGTGTTGAAGGAGGCATATGGTATTGCTGATGAAGACAGAGATGATAGTGAGGAAGTAGTCAATCTTCCTCCACGTTATGGGCTATCCACCAAAATTTTCCTATGGCCAAGAAGCACAGGGCAGGTATGTACCCTGGAGACATAGGCAGAAGCTTGCAGGTGTAAGGTGATGGAAGCAGCCATGGGGGATCTTGGTTTTGCAGTACCCGATAGAATTGGAGTGAGCACACAGCTGCATCCCAGTGTAGTCCTGGAATACCATTTTTGGCAGTTCTTTCTGACTTACAGCATCCCACATCTGGATATCTGAATTACCCAGAAGGTTTTCCACCAACACAGTCCTGGTGCTAGACATGTAATGTGGTTTTAGAATGGGAGCTATAATTAATCTACTTATCAGCATTATGAAGCTCAAGTGCCACAGGTTGGCCATCCCCATGCTGGAGGGTAGGATTGGCTTTCTTACCTTGTTCCATATGTATCACCACTGCTAAGGCTGTGCCTGAGCATATCTTCCTGCTAAGATGAGGGTGTAGAGGGATTCGGCCAGGTCAGCTGATTTGAGGCAACTTGGAGTAGGAGTCACAGCAGCCAGCATACTGAGTAAGGAAAATATAGGAGGTGCTAGAGAAAGCCCTTCTGGATTTGTGCTCTTCTTGGGAGTCTGTGCCTAATGGAGATCCTAAGTCAGAGCAGGATTTAAATCTCCTGACCTTGAGGCCCAAAGTAGCAGAGCAGGGTTAACCCTCCATGAAACCTAGCCTCAAGAGAAGGCAGACGCATGTCCAGTCTTGTATAAAATACACCGACCATTCGAGTGCTCTTCTGAAGTGAGTGAGATGTGGCATCTACTTGGCTGGAGGGGTTCAAATTTACATCGGGACTGTCCTAACTAGCAGCTATGCCTTATTCTGGTGTGAGTGGCATGTTGTTCTTTATCTTTGTGTTCAGTGCAGTGCTAGGGGAGGGAGTCGAAGACAAAGAATGGCTCATCTCAATGTAGCCTGGATTGGTGATACAGTTTCCTTTGGCTCTTTAGTCTAATTGAGTTTGTGGTCTTAATCCGATGTTTGCAATATGGAAAAACAACTCCATTATTTAACAAATTAAACTTCCAGCAGTGAGCAGTAATGACTACAGAGGTCTGTTTTCTCACCATACCCTCACTAAGTCATGACTGCTCCTCTAGCCCCTAACTCATGGCCAAAATCTAGGATGAAGTACTGTAGGTGTAGCTGTGCTGATGCTGGTGTATTTCCCAGGATGGAATGAGGTTTGTGAATGTCAGTACTATCTGCTCCTCAGCACCATTTTTATGAGTACCTAGAGGCTTCATCTGAGATCAGGGCCTTGACATGTTGGACAAAAAAAGTAATTAGAGGTTGGCTCATATGAAGTTCTAAAGCAGCAAGACAGGCAAAAGTAAGAAGAGGAACAGAACAGTGGAATGATTTATCCAGGGTCATGGGGCAGGTCAGTGGCAAAGCTAAGATCAGAGTCTGTATCTCTTGGTTTCTGCCAAGCTATCATGTAGAACATGTCCACACAAAAGGAAAGTTTTAGATATACACATGGAAATTGCAGTTCACTAGTATTGGAAATATTTCCATTTAGAACAGGACTATTAAAAATTAACCTTAATAGCCCTTCTTTTCTGCTGTCATTTGGTTCCTCAGTATGTTTGAAAACTTTGTACAATACACCAGCTCTTCATGTTGGGGCTTTCCTCTGCTTGTTAATGATACGGGGGCTTCTACAGGATAGCAACCTCTTATGATAGCAACCTTTTATTTGCCCACATCTTCAGTGAAATGACAGATAATGGGAGGAAGTCAGATGTGTTTAAAATATACTTAATTTTAACAGCACTGAGACGCTTAACTTGTCAGCAATCCAATTATTAATCAGATTAATGGACTTATATAAATCCACTGCATCCTTAGGACAATTGCCTGGTTTACATTTCATGCATACAGAATAAGGTTTCTCATGAGCTATGAGAACTTCAATATGAAAACTAAAACTGAGGAGTAATCCTTAGCTTTCTCTGCTACCACACCTTGCATGCAAGAATGCTGATCAGTATCTGTGTAGGAGCATCATTTAATTAGTTTTTTTCACTTGGGAGCTTAATGCTATTGAAGGAAATCCATCAGCATTTAATTAAAGACTAAATACAGTCAGTCTTTCTACCCACTTAGAAGTATATTTGATACCTAGACAGCCAAAAAGGATATGAGTGGTAACAACATTAGAGAAGGTTTTGTAAGAGAATGGGAATCTAATTTGTAACTGGAAATTAAATTTATATCTGAGATTTTTAAAAACCATTTAAAAGATATTGAAACCCATGTGTAGGAGGAAGTAATGGGAATAAGTCATCCAGTTAGGTCTTTAGCTTTCTAGGAGAAAAAAATTTTTCAAAATAATTTTTTAAGTTTCTGGTTTTAGTCCAGGGGTGCTCCAAGCCCCTGGAACATAGTGCAATGAAAGAAAAGCACTTCATACTGCAGCATTTTCCTGTTGGCTTCATACACAACTTGACATGCCCGTTTGTGATTGAGCAATGCTGTACTCTGTGTGCAAAGTTTAATTCTAATATTATACTTTATAAACTAGGACTTTTTAAATTAATTTTGTAAAACACATTTTCAAAAGGAAACTGAGAAACAAATAATGCGTGAGTTCTCACTCCCACAAAGAAGGCAGGTCCAATGCAAATCATATGAAAGTAAAAAATTAATATGTTTCAGTTAATTTTAGACCAGGTCTGGAGATCAGTGTGTTCAGAATAGAACAACATAGAAGTCATTAATGTAAATGTCACAATAGCATTTTCCCCTTTAGCGTTTGAGTGGGGATCATGAACAAATGAAATTATCAGAGGCTTTAATATTGATTTAAGAAGGTTCAGGCAGGGGCTCGAAGGACTGCTTAATATTAAGCACATGCATAAATGCTCTCCAGAAGGATTCCTTTTTTTTTTTTTTTTTTTTATCAGACACTATTGCCATGGTTGAAGCCAAGCCAGTAACTCAGAACAATGCAGCCGCTCGCTCACTCCCCACCTTCTTACTCCCCCCGCTCCCGGAGGGATGGGGAGGAGAATCAAAAGAATGTAACTCCCACGGGTTGAGATAAGAACAGTCCAGTAACTAAGGTATAATACAAAACCACTACTGCTACCACCAATAATAATAATGATAAGGGAAATAACAAGGGGAGAGGATGCAATTGCTCACCACCCACCGACCGATACCCAGCCTGACCCCAGCAGCGATCTGTGCCTTCTGGGTAACACCCCCAGTTTATATACTGGGCATGACATGCTGTGGTATGGAATACCCCTTTGGCTAGTTTGGGTCAGGTGTCCTGTCTCTGCTTTCTCCCGGCTTCCCCTCCTCCCTGGCAAAGCATGAGACTGAGAAAGTCCTTGCTCAGAGCAAACATTACTTAGCAACAACTAAAACCATGGGTGTTATCAGCGTTGTTCCCAGGCTGAAAGTCAAAAACACAGCACTGCACCAGCTACTAAGAAGGAGAAAAATGACTGCTATAGCTGAACCCAGGACGGTATCCACCCCTTATTCCATACCATTCACGTCATGCTCAGATCCCACATTTTTCAATATACCATCGCTTTTGTCTCATATATATATATATACACACACCCACACACAAAGAGAGAGATATCATTCCTTAGTCCATGGACCAATCCCTATAAAGTTGCTGAATTCATCCAGTCCATGATGTCAGGCTCCATCTCTCGTAAAAGTCTCTCAGGGCAGGAGGGACGATGTGTAGTGTTGGGTTGTTGCCTGCTGATGACACCTCCAAACTTGTCTGGTCACTGCTGAGCTCGTCTGGTTTCCTCAAAATTCATTCTTTGTTGGGGTGGTGATCAGAGGGAAGTCAGGGTCAGTTTCTGGTGACCTGAAGATATCTAGCTGGTGGGCTATAAAAGTGTTATAGAGCAGGCAACAGCGTAAAATTATGTTCATTGGCTGTTTTCCCCCAAAATTAAATCCCCTTGAGGTACACATTGGACTTCCCCATCTTCCCGCATTACCCACCAAGTATATCCAGGTCCCTGAGCAAAGGCAACCCCACGAGTGGGTTTGCCTTTACCTGAAGCAGGAATAACCCAGACTGTCTTCCCCAACAAATTCTTTATGTGCACCACAGGAACTTTATCCCCCTCTACAGTACGTAAAAGTTCTGATTGGGCTGGGCCAGCCCTGTTGGCAGATCCCCTTGTGTTGACCAACCAGGTGGCCTTTGGTAAATGTGTATCCCAGTGTTTGAAAGTCCCACCACCCATTGCTCTCAGTGTAGTTTTTAACAGCCCATTGTACCATTGGATTTTCCCAGAGGCTGGTGCATGGTAGGGGATGTGATATACCCACTCAATGCCATGCTCTTTGGCCCAAGTGTCTATAAGGTTGTTCCGGAAATGAGTCCCATTGTCTGACTCAGTTCTCTCTGGGGTGCCGTGTCACCACAAGACTTGTTTCTCAAGGCCCAGGATAGTGTTCCGGGCAGTGGCATGGGGCACAGTGTATGTTTCCAGCCATGCGGTGGTTGCTTCCACCAATGTAAGCACATAGCGCTTGCCCTGGCGGGTTGGTGGGAGTGTGATATAGTCAATCTGCCAGGCCTCTCCATACTTGTACTTCAGCCATCGTCCTCCATACCAGAGAGGCTTTAACTGCTTGGCTTGCTTAATTGCAGCACGTTTCACATTCATGAATAACCTGGGCAATAATGTCCATCGTTAAGTCCACCTCTCGATCACAAGCCCATATATATGTTACATCTCTGCCTTGATGGCTTGAGGTGTCATGGGCCCACTGGGCTAAAAATAATTCACCCTTATGTTGCCAATCTAAGTCCATCTGAGCCACTTCAATCTTAGCAGCTTTATCCACTTGCTGGTTGTTCTGGTGTTCCTCAGTGGCCTGACTCTTGGGTACATGAGCATCTACGTGGTGTACCTTCACCACCAGGTTCTGCACCTGGGCAGTGATATCTTGCCACAGTGCAGCAGCCCAGGTGGGTTTACTTCTGCATTGCCAGTTGCTCTGCTTCCATTGCTGCAACCACCCCCACAGGGCATTTGCCACCATCCATGAGTCAGTATAGAGATAAAGTACTGGCCATTTTTCTCGTTCAGCAATGTCCAAGGCCAGCTGGATGGGTTTCACCTCTGCAAACTGACTCAATTCACTCTCTCCTTCACCAGTTTCTGCAACTTGATGCAGGGGACACCACGCAGCTGCCTTCCATCTCCAATGCTTTCCCACAATACAGCAGAATCCAGCAGTACAGAGCACATTTTTCACATCTGGCCCGGCCGGACTGGTCCAAGGGCTACTGCATGAACTATCTCTCATTTAATTTGTTCAAAGGCTTGTTGTTGCTCAGGGCCCCATTTGAAATCATTCTTCTTCCGCATCAAGTGATAGCGCTTACAGTCAGACTGTAATTTGGTATGTGCATTCTCCAGAACCCCACAACACCTAAAAAAGCTTGTGTTTCTTTCTTGTTAGTTGGTGGAGACATTGCTGTTATCTTGTTGATCACATCTGTGGGGATCTGGCGACGTCCATCTTGCCATTTTATTCCCCAAAATTGAATGTCCTGTGCAGGTCCCTTGACCTTACTCCATTTTGTGGCAAAACCAGCCTTCAGGAGGATTTGGATTATCTTCCTCCCTTTCTCAAAAACTTCTCCTGTATCACCCCACACGATAATGTCTTCAATGTACTGCAGGTGTTCTGGAGCTTGCCCCTGTTCCAGTGCAGTCTGGATCAGTCCATGGCAGATGGTAGGGCTGTGTTTCCACCCCTGGGGCAGTCGGTTCCAAGTGTACTGGACGCCCCTCCAAGTGAAAGCAAACTGTGGCCTGCATTCTGCTGCCAAAGGGATTGAGAAAAATGCATTGGCAATATCATTTGTGGCATCCCCCTTGGTTGCCTTTGACTCCAGTTCATACTGAAGTTCTAGCATGTCCGGTACGGCAGCACTCAACAGTGGCGTGACTTCGTTCAGGCCACAATAGTCTACTGTTAGTCTCCACTCTCCATCAGACTTTTGCACTGGCCATATGGGGCTATTAAAGGGTGAGCGGGTCCTGCTGATCACTCCTTGGCTCTCCAGTCTACAGATCAGCTTATGGATGGGAATCAGGGAGTCTCGGTTGGTGCGATTTTGCTGACGGTGCACTGCTGTGGTCGCAACTGGCACTTGTTGTTCTTCAACCTTCAGCAACCCCATAACAGAACGATCGTCTGAGAGTCCAGGCAAGGTGGACAGCTGCTTAATTTCCTCTGTCTCCAAGGCAGTGATACCAACAGCCCATCTATACCCTTTTGGGTCTTTGAAGTACCCTCTCCTGAGATAATCTATGTCAAGGATGCATGGAGCCCCTGGACCAGTCACGATGGGGTGCTTTTGCCACTTCCTCCCAGTCAGGCTGATTTCAGCCTCCAGTACAGTCAACTCTCGGGATCCTCCTGTCACTCCAGAAATAGAAATGGGTTTCACCCCTTGATACCCTGATGACATCAGGTTACACTGTGCACCGATATCTACTAGAGCCTTATGCTCCTGTGGTACTAATGTGCTAGGCCATCTGATCCACACAGCCCAGTAAACCCAATTGTCCCTCTCCTCCACCTGGCTGGAGGCAGGGCCCCTCTAATAGTGATCATAAAATTCTCCACTTATGTCTTGTAGAAAGGGATTAGTATTCCTTATCACAGGAGCTGGAAAAAAGTCAGCTCTTCCACTCCAACTGGGAAACTGCTCACCAGAGACTGGAGCAGCAGCTTTCCTGGGAGGATCATCCTTGACCATTGTTCTCCTCTTCAGTTCACGCACCCGTTGCTCCAGAGCTGAAGTAGGTTTTCCATCCCACTTTCTCATGTCTTCTCCGTGATCCCGCAGGTAAAACCATAGGGTGGCCCCTGGCTTGTACCTCCTATATCTTCTCTCTCGAGCAGTAGGGCACCTTGTATTAATAGTTGAGACATGGTTTGGTACACTTGGGGAGCTGGATAGATCGGATAAATCGTCTCTCAATTATTTGAACTCCTGGGACATTTTTTCCACAGCTGAAATGATGGAAGGGGTGAGATTGTCTTCGAACTCTCAGAGTTGACAAGTCAGTTCATCCACTGTTGATGGTGCTACATCATTCCAGGTCATTGATGCCAATGAGAGGGCATATGATGATGGTGCACTCCGTGTAAGTTTCCGCCACATACGTTTTATACTTTCAACTTCATCTGTATCTACAGATGCATTCCCAGCATCCGGCCGATGATAGATCATCTCTAGAATGGCTGATTCCCTCAGGGACTGGATGCCTTTCTCTATCGTGGTCCAGTTGGCTGAGCGACTCATAGCATTGTCCTTGTAGGGAAACCTTTCCTTCACAGCTGCCAAGAGCTGCCTCCAAAGGCTGAGGGCTCCCTTCTCTCTTGCAATGGCTTTGTCAATTCCTCCTTCCCTAGCAAGTGATCCCAGCTGCTTGGCTTCCCTACCTTCTAGTTCGTGACAGTCGGCCCCATTGTCCCAGCATCAGAGCAACCAGGTGATGATGTGCTCCCCTGGAAGATGGGTGAAATCTTTTCACATATTCTGCAGCTTGGTCGAGGTCTGGGGTCAAGAAGTCACCTCTTCTTCTTCTTCGTCTTCCTCTGATTCATGTAGTAATAACTCTTGTTCAGATGCTGTCCCCTGTATTAAGTGCACTGGGACTTCATCTTTCTTCACTGCACAATTTGCTCTTTGTGCCTCTCGTTTGCTTTTCCCCTTAGTTACAGGGGCAACCGATATTGGCACGAATTGGCCATTTGGTTTAGCTGCAGTGTTTGTCACAGTGGTTGGAGTGGCTGCAGTGTCTGTCGCTTGGGTTGGAGTGGCTGCAGTGTCTGTTGCCAGGATTGGTGCAGCTGCTGTGCTTGGGGATTGAGTAACACCAACATCTTTGTTGTCTGTTGTTGTCAGGGTTTGAGTAGGTGTTGTACTTGTCACTGGAGTTTATGTAGCTGCTGTACTTGGAGTTGGAGTAGCTGCGTTGTCTGTTGTGGTCAGGGTTTGAGCAACTGCTGTGCTTGTCACTGGGGTTGGTGTAGCTGCTGTGCTTGGAGTTGGAGTAGCTGCGTTGTCTGTTGCTTTGCCATCAGATCCAGAGACATTTTTTTCCCTTTGAAGGTGCTGGATAGTGTTGAGCAGGGCTCTGTAGGCGTAGGCCAAGCCCCAGCACGTTGCCATGATTTGTCCCTCTCTGGTATAACCAGGACGACAGCACACCTCGTTTAAGTGTTTTACTAGTTTTTCCGGATGTTGCACTTGTTCAGGGGTGAAGTTCCAAAGCACTGGAGGGGCCCACTGGCCTAGATACTTGCCCATACTATCCCACACACCCTGCCACTCATGACTGTCCAGCCTCAGGGAAAATCTCTTGGTGGTCCTCCTATATCGTCGTCTAACCCTAGAACAGTCTGAAATAGCCATTAAATCTTTTTTTTTCTTCTTCTTTCCTTCTCTTGCCAAGAAGTTAATCTCTACTCTTTGCTGATTTGTTTGTTACTGTCTGAAAACATAATCCTGCTCAGAGATTTTAAATATGTCAGGTCATTTTAAAGCAACATCCTAGTTATATGAGTGATATGTGTTCAGAGAAATTCGTTTAAAGTACTACGAATTAGTCCTTTAGTAATACCCAGGAGTCATAATGTGTGTGACATAATGAACCCCCCTAAATTACAGCCTACACTAATTAGATCATTTATTGCTACATTCCAGTCCCTGAAACAATTTGCTTAAAGCAGTAGTTACCTATAATGAAAAGACACATATCTGACTGTCAGCAGCCTTTTTCCTTCTCCATGGCTTATCATACGGACAGTCTGTGCTCAAGTACTAACAGACTCCTTGCCTCTGTGTCTCCAGTAAGACCAACTATCATCAGGGAGGTAGTTTATGACATCTAGAAAGTACAGCGATCCCCTTGGGAAAGGACAGTGGCCCCATGGATAGAAACATTTAGAAGGGTTTGTATCGTCTCTTCCTGTTTTCAGTGTCATTTGCATGCTTATTCTTCAGCTACTTCTCCATATAGTATCTTTTGTCTACTCATTATGCCTTTAATTTCCTTTAGGTGATCAGTGATTGATTTTTTTTTTTTTAATATTGATTTTAAATTACATAAGGGAAGACATTTGCTCTTGCTCCCTAGTCTTTGTGCTCTCTTCTGCTCGTGCAGCAAAAAAACCCAGCAAGCTGGAGTGACGTTTCTGACCAAAAGGCACGTGAACCTCAGTGGGGAAATGCTGTTTTGGACTCTGTGCCTGACCCAACTACTATATTTTGCTGAGAATAGATATCAACAGGAGACTGCTTATTTTTTTTAGATATGGGTCAGGTAACTTGCTTTTCCACTGTGGTGATCAGTACAAATCTATAAACAGTACAAACTGTGTGTGAATTAGTTGATATTGCAAAACTGGAAAGGGAAGCAGAGCAGTGTAAAAGGTTTTTTCACAAATAGATTCTACCAAGGAAATATTAAAAAAAAAAACCAAAAAAAAAACCCACTATAACAAATTATGAAAAATGCTACGTGCATGTTTTGAAATACAGCTGAAATGCCAACAATGAAAAGAGGCCACGTGTTACACTCGCTTGGTTTCTTTGCTTGTTTTTTACCGGACAATTTCTGAAATTCAGGTCCTGTGTTCTATGCCAAACCTGTTTGTTTCTGACTTCCCTCTCACTGTAGGCACAGAGGATCAACTTCAATCAGAACCAGCATGGCTTCAGTGCTTGGATCAGGAGAATGGTGTTAGCAATCCCAGTCCATGAAGCTGGCTGCTCTGGAAGCACTCCAGGCACCAGCTGCCATGAGATACTGCAGCACCCTCCTGAAGTTGGTTGGGTTGGAAATTGCCTTTTGTTTTGAAGCACCCCTCTGCCTTCCACCAAGCTGTGATCCTGCCTAGTGCTACTCTACCAGGTAGTTGGGTCTTAAACCAGCTACACTGGGAGCTTACCTAGTATATTGCTCTCCATGCTGAAAAAACCCTCACAGGAATCCTCAGTCACTGTTATGGTTGTGGCCAGTGCTTTTAGAGCCACTTGGTTTAAAATTGAAATGTTCTTCTGGAATGGTTCCACTTTCTGGAAACTGCAAAACAGGCTTGATTTTTGATTTGGGCTCTCTTGCCTCATGCACATATATCTGTGTAATGAATGTATTGTAATACAAACTACATATCACATTGTCATAATGCAGGAACCCCATGAGCTTAGCTGTGAGCTGTTTACATTGGCCCTGTATGGTAACTCAGACTCCACTGGCTGGCTTCCTAAAGCCTGGACCCCAAAGTTATCTGAAATCCACCTCTGCACTCACCCACCTCCTAATCACAGACTTGTGGGTGTTACTTCTCTGAAGCTGGGAATATGGGGTGCTCATTGTGCTCATTTTTCTTAAGGAATGTTTTTTACATGGAGGACACATCCTTTTCTCCTCTCTTTTAATGAGATCCTTTAGACTCGTTTGTAGGTGTTTCTTTTTTTATTTAATGACACTTTGTCACTGTGTGCTCAGCACATTAAGTGCATCAGGAGGGGAAGGGGTAGAAGGCACATCAAAAGAAAATGGTGCTTTAAGAAAAAGCACCATTTTTACTTTAGATAACTTCTGAAACTTCTAACTGCTAATTTTTGCAGCCCACCCCATGGCCAACCTCTAAACATTTTGTCGAATAGAAAGTTCCTTGCTTTAAAATGTTTTATTAATGGAAGATCTGTTCTTGTTGCTAGAAGAGGTCATGAATCCCCCTGGATAATTTAGTAATGATCTTATGATTTTGTTCAAAATTCACTCTGCAAGCAACCATGGCTTCACTTCTGAATTTTTTATTTGTAGGGAAAAGATTTTGTGTAAGTAAAAAAAGCTTTACCTTTTACTACTTGGCACATGAACTGTTTTGCTGGTCCTTTCCAACCCTAACCATTCTATGATTCTATGAACTGGGGTTGTTTGGTCTGGAGAAGAGAAGGCTCAGGGGGGACCTTATTGCTTTCTACAACTACCTGAAAGGAGGTTGTAATGAGGTGGGGGTCGGTCTCTTCTCCCAAGTAACAAGTGATAGGACAAGAGGTAATGGCCTCAAGCTGTGCCAAGGGAGGTTTAGATTGGATATTAGGAAAAATTTCTTCACAGAGAGGGTGCCCAGGTATTGGAACAGGCTTCCTAGGGAAGTGGTGGAATCACCATCCCTGGAAGTGTTCAAAACCTGTGTAGATGAGGCCCTCAGTGATATGGTTTAGTGGTGGTCTTGACAGTCCTGGGGTAATGGTTGGACCTGATGATCTTAAAGGTCTTTTCCAACCTAGTTGATTCTATGTATTCAGCTGCTATCAGGCATTATATTATGATCTAATGCAGCATCAGAAAATCGCTTTTAGGGGCAATTACAAAAATATTTTGCTATAATTCTGGACTTTGTTGTTGCCTCACACAAATATGTATATACTCAGGCAAGTAGATTATTTTTTTTCCCCAAACCATTTAATGCTACTTGGAATAAAAATATGTACAATCTGAGGGTAAATGGAGGTTCATGGGCATCTTTATCCAGTAATTCTGTTAAATCTTTCTCTATCTGCAATTCTGTTAAATAGTTCCTAGTTTTCATTCTGTACTTTTGCAGCTAAAACAGAAGCTGAGTCTCTGAGTATATTCGCTTTAAGAGCATGTCAGTATTATCCTGGCGCACTATGTAAAATAGTGGAAATAATGTATTAAATGCTAAATATTTTAATTCACTTATTCAGTATTTTCTGTTTTAATAATAAGCCTTTAATTATTTGAATGAGTTGTCATGTTTATCTTTTAGCATAAAGGAATAGAAATTATTGGGGGGAAAAAAAGAAAAAAACTAAAACCAACTAACCAACCAACTAACTACAGAGGCACCTCCCTCAGGCCTCAGGACAAAGTAAGGAGAACCAACTCAGAGAAAAGTATTTGCATAGATGGGAAAGAAGCTGGGCAGATGGTAAAAGGGAACAGGACAGTTGAAATTAATTACAGTAATATTGTAGAGCTCATCAAGATGGGTGTCACAGCCAACCGCAATTTTTGCAGTTTATTTTTGGGTATACTTTTTCTGGCTCTGTGTTCTTTGTCTTGGTAGGACATACTCTGCATTTTTATGACCTGATGCTTTCTCCTAATTACATGAAGTTCAAATCCATGATAGCTCCACTGACTTCAAAAGTAAATGTATAACTTTGTAAACAAGGTAGATCAGAAACAAAAAGCAATCTTGCTGCAGCAGCGTACTTCTCAGCAAGGGCCAGTTTCTTTTCCTTCCTTGATAACTAAAAGACAAGACAATTTGCAGTGGTGTCACTGCGACTCTCACAAGTGCTCCAGCTCTCCAGTGCCCCTCGCCCTCATTTATAATAGAGCAACAGCAGAATAATACTTCTAGTTGATTTGGTAGTGTAATGAGTAATTCTTATGCACAGCAGTGGAGAAGACAGGCTTGTAGTTCTAGAGTATAAAATTAGTGATAAGCAATTCTTCCTTTCCCCAGCTATCAAATGTAACTGAGATATGGAGGGATGAGGTTTCAGCTTCATGGCTCCTTTCCTGGACTCTGGCCTTTCACAGTATGCAAACTTATGATCTTACCACTCAGGAGTTGATTTCTTCAGAAATTCTTCAGAGATTCAAAGTGCAGATAGGACAGTGCACCAAGTCCTGTGCCTGAACTGATTGCAGACAAATTAAAATAAGTGGATGGGAAAGTCTTTAACTGCTTTATTTACTTCTAAAAGGCATTTTGCTCAATCTGGCATGATGAGTCAAGAACTGCTTTTACTGTTTGGACAATAAATCATTCATCCAGATCTTAAACCCCCACTTTGAAGAGTCTTGATCATCAGTCCTGCCCAACAACAAGGTAAGGTGTCAACTTCAGGATGACAGGCAACAATGGACAGGTTTTGGTGTCTCCTGGCACCTTCTGGATCTATCTTGAGAAGGTGGTGAAGACCTCAGTGGCCAAGACCTCAGGTTAAAGACAATCTTGCAATCTAACAGTAGTCTGAGGTTCATTGATGACCTTGTCCCTCTGGGAGATGAAAGGCTTATTGGGCCAGGGAGTGCCCTCCTCGGTACCAGTAAATAATTTATACTGCACATCAGTGACTGGGGCAATGTCTCTCTGCGGAGGAAAGAACTGAGCAGGACTTAAACTAAGCAGAAACAAGGTGGGCAATGTAGATTTTTATGCTAGTGAGAAAGCCTATCCACATGGGAAAACAGAGGAGTTCAAGTCAGTAAGGAAAGATAGTCTGCTATAGAAAACTCAAGCTGGTCAAGTTTTATTTGCTTTTAAGGATGGTTTGTGTAACAAACACAGACCTTCAAGAAGATCAACATGTAAAGGCAGAGGGCAGCAAAGCAGAGGCTGCTTGTGCAGGAACTGGACAAGATGATGCACGAAATGTGCAGCAGTGACCTGGTGATGCTGCAGGTCAAGGGAAAAACCATACCACAGCAGGACATTAGAGTCCAGAGCGCAGCTGGCTCCTGCAGCCATTTGTGAGACAAAGGAAGGCAATGGGTATTACAAAATGTAAATTGTCCTGGGTTCAGCTATAGCAGTCATTTTTCTCCTTCTTAGTAGCTGGTGCACTGCTGTGTTTTTTAACTTTCAGCCTGGGAACAACGCTGATAACACTGATGTTTTTACTTGTTGCTAAGTAATGTTTTATTCCAACCAAGGACTTTCTCAGTCTCATGCTTTGCCAGGGAGGAGGGGAAGCCGGGAGGAAGCAGAGACAGGACACCTGACCCAAACTAGCCAAAGGGGTATTCCATACCACAGCACGTCATGCCCGGTATATAAACCGGGGGGAGTTACCCGGAAGGCCCAGATCACTGCTCGGGTCGGGCTGGGTATCGGTCGGCGGGTGGTGAGCAATTGTATCCTCTCCCCTTGTTATTTCACTAATCATTATTATCATTGGTGGTAGCAGTAGTGGTTTTGTATTATACCTTAGTTGTGGGACTGCTCTTATCTCAACCTGTGGGAGTTACATTCTTCCGATTCTCCTCCCCATCCCTCCGGGAGCGGGGGGAGGAAGAAGGGGGGGAGTGAGCGAGCGGCTGTGTGGTTCTGAGTTACCGGCTGGCCTCAAACCACGACAATTCTTTTTGGCGCCCAACGTGGGGCACGAAGGGTCGAGATAACGACAGACCTGACCAGAGTGTGTCTAATCATATTTGTGATAAGCATTCATTGTTACTACTCATCACAATGGTGATTATTTGGCTCTCAGACTTCTTGCACTTGATCTCAGATTTTCAGCATGTTGTACCTTACTTACAGCCACTATTTGCTGTTTTAGTGTTTATCGGCTGGGGGGCCTGGGCTAAGGTTATTGTTTCACTGTACTTCATGGTAATGACTTGTAATACAATAGACTCATTGATCATGAAACTGGTCTGGTTTGTGCTTCCAGCGTGGCCATCACCTCTATACTTTGGGAGGTATATAATGAAATATTTTAGCAATTGCATATCTTTTGTTTTCTCCTCGGGGGGTCAACTTAGGAAGGAAGCATTCTCTTTCACCCCCTGTGCCCCCACCAGCCTATTTGCAACAGCATTTGAGAGTTCTGAAGGTTTTGGATGGCCTTTGAATACCCTTGAGACCTGCCTGCTGCTTGTGCTGGAGATCAGCATGTTGGCAAACATACGGAGTGTGTTTTACCCATGGCCATCCCACCCTGGGAACATCCTAATTCGTTTAATCTCAAAAGTTAAGCAGTATCAGGTTCAAATCTGGTCTAGGGTTAGACAACAATATAGGAGGACCACCAAGAGATTTTCCCTGAGGCTGGACAGTCATGAGTGGCAGGGTGTGTGGGATAGTATGGGCAAGTATCTAGGCCAGTGGGCCCCTCCAGTGCTTTGGAACTTCACCACTGAACAAGTGAAACATCCGGAAAAACTAGTAAAACACTTAAACGAGGTGTGCTGTCGTTCTGTTTATACCAGAGAGGGACAAATCATGGCAACGTGCTGGGGCTTGGCCTACGCCTACAGAGCCCTGCTCAACACTATCCAGAACCTTCAAAGGGAAAAAAATGTCTCTGGATCTGATGGCAAAGCAACAGACAACGCAGCTACTCCAACTACAAGCACAGCAGCTACTCAAACCCTGACAGCAAGAGACAATGCAGCTGTTGGTGTTACTCAACTCCCAAGCACAACAGCTGCACCAACCCCAGCAATAGACATTGCAACCACTCCAATCCTAGTGGCAGACACTGCAGCCACTCCAAGCACAGTGACAAACACTGCAGCTAAACCAAATGGCCAGTTTGTGACAATGTCTGTTGCCCCTGTAAGCAAAAGCAAACGAGAGGCACAAAGAGCAACCCGCGAAGCGAAGAAAGATGAAGACCCAATGCCATTACTACACGGAACAGCATCTGAACAAGAGTTACTACTACGTGGATCAGAGGAAGAGGAAGAAGAAGAAGAGGTCACTTCTAAACCCCGGACCTCAACCGAGCTGCAGAATATGCGAAAAGATTTCACCCGTCTTCCAGGGGAGCACATTGTCACCTGGTTGCTCCGATGCTGGGACAATGGGGCCGATGGTCACGAACTAGAAGGTAGGGAAGCCAAGCAGCTGGGATCACTTGCTAGGGAAGGAGGAATTGACAAAGCGATTGCAAGAGAGAAGCGAGCCCTCAGTCTTTGGAGGCGGCTCCTGGCAGCTGTGAAGGAAAGGTTTCCCTTGGTAGGGCTGTGTTTCCACCCCTGGGGCAGTCGGTTCCAAGTGTACTGGACGCCCCTCCAAGTGAAAGCAAACTGTGGCCTGCATTCTGCTGCCAAAGGGATTGAGAAAAATGCACTGGCAATATCAATTGTGTCATACCACTTGGCTGCCTTTGACTCCAGTTCATATTGAAGTTCTAGCATGTCCGGTACAGCAGCACTCAATGGTGGTGTGACTTCGTTCAGGCCACGATAGTCTTCTGTTAGTCTCCACTCTCCATCAGACTTTTGCACTGGCCATATGGGGCTATTAAAGGGTGAGCGGGTCCTGCTGATCACTCCTTGGCTCTCCAGTCTACAGATCAGCTTATGGATGGGAATCAAGGAGTCTCGGTTGGTGCGATATTGCCGCCGTTGCACGGTTGTGGTCGCAATTGGAACTTGTTGTTCTTCGACCTTCAGCAACCCCACAACAGAAGGATCCTCTGAGAGACCGGGAAAGGTGGACAGCTGCTTCATTTCCTCTGTCTCCAAGGCAGCAATACCAAAGGCCCATCTATACCCTTTTGGGTCTTTGAAGTACCCTCTCCTGACATAATCTATGCCAAGGATGCATGGAGCCCCTGGACCAGTCACAATGGGGTGCTTTTGCCACTTCCTCCCAGTCAGGCTGATTTCAGCTTCCAGCATAGTTAACTCTTGGGATCCTCCTGTCACTCCAGAAATATAAATGGGTTTCACCCCTTGATACCTTGATGGCATCAGGGGACACTGTGCACCGGTATCTACTAGAGCCTTATACTTCTGTGGGACTGATGTGCCAGGCCATCTGATCCACACAGCCCAGTAAACCCGATTATCCCTCTCCTCCACCTGGCTGGAGGCAGGGCCCCTCTAATAGTGATCATAAAATTCTCCACTTATGTCTTGTAGAAAGGGATTAGTATTCCTTATCACAGGATCTGGAGTAAAATCAGCTCTTCCACTCCATCTGGGAAACTGCTCACCAGAGACTGGAGCAGCAGCTTTCCTGGGAGGATCGTCCTTGACCATTGTTCTCCTCTTCAGTTCACGCACCCTTTGCTCCAGAGCTGAAGTAGGTTTTCCATCCCACTTTCTCATGTCTTCTCCGTGATCCCGCAGGTAAAAACATAGGGTGGCCCGTGGCGTGTACCTCCTATATTTTCTTTCTCGAGCAGTAGGGCGCCTTCTGTTAATAGCTGAGACATGGGTTGGTACGCGTGGGGAGCTGGATAGATCGGATAAATCTTCTCTCAATTGTTTGAACTCCTGGGACAGTTTTTCCACAGCTGAAAGGATGGAAGGGGTGAGATTGTCTTCGAACTCTCGGAGTTGACGAATCAGGTCATCCACTGTTGGTGATGCTCCGTCATTCCAGGTCATTGATGCCAATGTGTGGGCATATGATGATGGCACACTCGGTGTAAGTTTCTGCCACATGGGTCATGTACATTCGACTTCATCTGGATCTATGGATGTGTTCCTGGCATCTGGCCTACGATAGATCATCTCTATAATGGCTGATTCCCTCAGGGACTGGATGCCTTTCTCTATCGTGGTCCAGTTGGCTGAGCGACTCGTAATATTGTCTTTGTAGGGAAACCTTTCCTTCACAGCTGACCGGAGCCGCCTCCAAAGGCTGAGGGCTCGCTTCTCTCTTGCAATCGCTTTGTCAATTCCTCCTTCCCTAGCAAGTGATCCCAGCTGCTTGGCTTCCCTACCTTCTAGTTCGTGACCATCGGCCCCATTGTCCCAGCATCGGAGCAACCAGGTGACAATGTGCTCCCCTGGAAGACGGGTGAAATCTTTTCGCATATTCTGCAGCTCGGTTGAGGTCCGGGGTCGAGAAGTCACCTCTTCTTCTTCCTCTTCCTCTGATCCACATAGTAGTAACTCTTGTTCAGATGCTGTTCCGTGTAGTAATGGCATTGGGTCTTCATCTTTCTTCGCTTCGCGGGTTGCTCTTTGTGCCTCTCGTTTGCTTTTGCTTACAGGTGCAACAGACATTGTCACAAACTGGCCATTTGGTTTAGCTGCAGTGTTTGTCACTGCGGTTGGAGTGACTGCAGTGTTTGTCACTGTGCTTGGAGTGGCTGCAGTGTCTGCCACTAGGACTGGAGTGGTTGCAATGTCTATTGCTGGGGTTGGTGCAGCTGTTGTGCTTGGGAGTTGAGTAACACCAACAGCTGCATTGTCTGTTGCTGTCAGGTTTTGAGTAGCTGTTGTGCTTGTCACTGGGGTTGGTGTAGCTGCTGTATTTGAAGTCGGAGCAGTTGTGTCGTCTGTTTTGGTCAGGGCTTGAGTAGCTGTTGTGCTTGTCCCTGGGGTTGATGTAGCTGCTGTACTTGGAGTAGCTGCGTTTTCTGTTGTGGTCAGGGTTTGAGTAGCTGTTGTGCTTGTCGCTGGGGTTGATGTAGCTGCTGTACTTGGAGTAGCTGTGTTGTCTGTTGTGGTCAGGATCTGAGTAGCTGCTGTGCTTGTAGTTGGCATAGCTGCGTTGTCTGTTGCTTTGCCATCAGATCCAGAGACATCTTTTTCCCTTTGAAGGTGCTGGATAGTGTTGAGCAGGGCTCTGTAGGCGTAGGCCAAGCCCCAGCACGTTGCCATGATTTGTCCCTCTCTGGTATAACCAGGACGACAGCACACCTCGTTTAAGTGTTTTACTAGTTTTTCTGGATGTTTCACTTGTTCAGTGGTGAAGTTCCAAAGCACTGGAGGGGCCCACTGGCCTAGATACTTGCCCATACTATCCCACACACCCTGCCACTCATGACTGTCCAGCCTCAGGGAAAATCTCTTGGTGGTCCTCCTATATTGTTGTCTAACCCTAGACCAGATTTGAACCTGATACTGCTTAACTTTTGAGATTAAACGAATTAGGATGTTCCCAGGGTGGGATGGCCATGGGTAAAACACACTCCGTATGTTTGCCAACATGCTGATCCCCAGCACAATCAGCAGGCAGGTCTCAAGGGTATTCAAAGGCCATCCAAAACCTTCAGAACTCTCAACTGCTGTTGCAAATAGGCTGCTGGGGGAACGGGGGGGTGAAAGAGAATGCCTCCTTCGTAGGTTGACCCCCTGAGGAGAAAAAAAAAGATATGCAATTGCTAAAATATTTCATTATATACCTCCCAAAGTATAGAGGTGATGGCCACGCTGGAAGCACAAACCAGACCAGTTTCATGATCAATGAGTCTATTGTATTACAAGTCATTACCATGAAGTACAGTGAAACAATAACCTTAGCCCAGGCCCCCCAGCCGATAAACACTAAAACAGCAAATAGTGGCTGTAAGTAAGGTACAACATGCTGAAACTCTGAGATCAAGCGCAACAAGTCTGAGAGCCAAATAATCACCATTGTGATGAGTAGTAACAATGAATGCTTATCACAAATATGATTAGACACACTCTGGCCAGATCTGTCGTTATCTCGACCCTTCGTGCCCCACGTTGGGCGCCACAAAGAACTGTTGTGGTTTGAGCCCAGCCGGTAACTTAGAACCACACAGCTGCTCGCTCACTCCCCCCCTTCTTCCTTCCCCCGCTCCCGGAGGGATGGGGAGGAGAATCAAAAGAATGTAACTCCCATGGGTTGAGATAAGAGCAGTCCCGCAACTAAGGTATAATACAAAACCACTACTGCTACCACCAATGATAATAATGATTAGTGAAATAACAAGGGGAGAGGATACAATTGCTCACCACCCGCCGACCGATACCAAGCCCGACCCGAGCAGTGATCTGGGCCTTCCGGGTAACTCCTCCAGTTTATACACTGGGCATGACGTGCTGTGGTATGGAATACCCCTTTGGCTAGTTTGGGTCAGGTGTCCTGTCTCTGTTTCCTCCCGGCTTCCCCTCCTCCCTGGCAAAGCATGAGACTGAGAAAGTCCTTGGTCAGAGTAAGCATTACTTAGCAACCACTAAAAACATCGGTGTTATCAGCATTGTTCCCAGGCTGAAAGTTAAAAAACACAGCACTGCACCAGCTACTAAGAAGGAGAAAAATGACTGCTATAGCTGAACCCAGGACAATTGCTAACTGTCTTTGGTACTTTGCTTATATACCTATATATCTGATTTACTTTATTGTACTTATTCGCTATATATATAGAGGTATTTACGTAATTCACATTAGTGTGCTTGCTTTAGCGTACTTATTGTCTTTAGTGTGCTTGTTTAATAAACTCTGTGTATTATACAGCTAGTGTGTGGTCACTTTGTGGCGTACCCTGTCTGTCAGCAGAACAGATGGTGATTTTATTGAAGGCAATGGGAAGAGTATCTTCAATGAATCAGAATCTGGCCTTATTTCTGCTCCAGGCTAAATGGAAATTATCTTTTTGGTTTTTTGGGTTTTGGGGGGTTTTTTTTCATAGTCCTGAAAGTTCTCAAGCCATCATTGTATGGTTTTCCTCCTTATTTCCTTTTGTTCCTATTTAAACATGTGTCTGAAGTAGTGTATTACATACTAATTTGTTCAGCGCTTTTTTTTTTTTTTTTGGCATGGTTGGGTGTGATTACAGTCTTCCACTTCATTTTCATTAATTTGCTTCATTTATTTGCTTTTGATCTTTTACTGGTCCTTATAGTATGTGTGTGTGCATGAGAGCGAACAAGCACGTGTATGTGCGTGCAAACAGGAAAAATCTCTGCCTTTATTTCTTTTCAGAGTCTCTCAATACACTATGCAGAGCTGACAACTGGGATCTTGGGTTACATCTAATGCTTATAGGTGGGCCCCAATTCTCAGCACCATGTGACATCAGCCAGCAGCGTCGGCAGGGTGCTCCCATCGCTCCCTGCTGGTCACCCACCGGCCTTGTTGCAGACTCACAGCAAAAGAGAGGTCAGTACATGAGCAGCAGGATGGGACAGAAATCCATGGAGCACTACCTTGAGCTCTGAGTTTACAGGACAGCATAAGTTTGTCCCCAGTGTTTATTATTTAGAAGAACTGTCCTACAGCAATAATCGGGCACTGATTGGTTCCATAGATGCTAATATACTGTAAACAAGAAGTCATGCAGTTTTGACGAGCTTCATGTAAGCAATTGGTCTTGACAAGATAAGGTAGGTAAAAGAAATTTTAATAACTGTAGCCAAATGAACTAGAAATGTTTTAACAGAAAAGCATATCATCTAGTTTAGCAGTGGGTTGGTTGCTCTCAGTTGAACTTGATTTGAGATATAATTAAAATTATTACTTTGAATATTACCTAATAAACTGATTGTTCATTCCTTTGATAAAAAGAGTGCAGGGCTCAGAAACATGCTGTTGTTCACTGAAGCTACTTTTTTTTTTAACTGGTACTTTTCTGGTGCCTTATCGAAAGTGAAATGTGGAATCTCTTTATTTTGCTTTACTTCCACTTGGAGCCAAATGAAAACCCCCCTCTTCTGCCTGTTTGGAGGCAGTAATAAAAGAGGGTGAAGCCACAGTGCTTTGATCCCAACCAGCCTGGCCCTGTGGCTGGAGTCCTGCTGAGGCACCACAACCATGTGATCTGAAACAGCCTCCTGACTTTGTCACTCTCACACCCAGCCATCCTTTAGCGTCTCTTCAGAGTAAAAATATGCCAGATCACAAGTCACAGTGCTGGAAAGCTCAGGATGGGACAGCCTGCTGTCCTCACAGTGCTGGGAGGGTGGTGGCTGTGGGCAGGGAGCATGGTCAAGCACAACTCCTTTTGGCATGGGATGGGAGCTGTGCACTACCCATGTATTTCAGATGGGAATCCAAAAAACCTGCTGGAAGCAGTACTTCTGTGTGCCATGTTTCTGCTACTCCAACTTGTAGGCATGCAGAGCTGGTTGTTCTGGTAAGGGGCTGTTGGCTGTCTTTTGACATTGGCAGTTGTTTGGTGGTTCTCTAGGAGTGGCTGTGGTTCAAGCATTTCCTGTGACACTCTCTTTGTGTTGTGAAATCTTCAGCCTACAGGAAGCACTGTAAATACATGTATTACAAATTAAAATAAATATGCAAGTACTACTTTTCAGATCGTTGCTGGCAGCAGCTCTCGGTATGTCATGGCGAGAGGAAGGCGCAGCCCCAAGCATCATCCAGGATACAGGGGCTGCCCAGCTGCCACGGTTCAGCTCTGAAGTGCCCTGCTTATCTTCTGCACAGGGACACATCTATGTGCTTCTCTTGCATTAGGTTGTCCTCGCTCCTGATACTGTAAGCAAGGTGACACAGTGGTAGCAGTGGATGCGTTTCACCTTTCTTTTCATTCCCTATCCCTCCTATCATAGAGTGTGTTGATACATGTGTTTTGCCTAGATCGTTTCCTGTAATGTTGGAGGGTAAAGCTCTCCATCACGTCATCATTGTCTATAATTACTGTTCTGTCATCGTCCTGGAGAGGAGCTGCTTCTGTCACCCCATCATCAGCTTTCTTCTCATCTGTTTGAAACTTCACTTTCTCTTGTAGGTAACCAGGCACAGACTGACGATAGACTCTGTGATGTTTTTTGATCTTTCCCCTCATACCCTCGAATCTTACTTGCCAATCTTCCTTGCCTTTCTGTCATTGCTAATAAATTTTCTTTCTGATAATGTTATCTATATGTTAATATCCCTACAGGAAAAGATACTGTAGCAGCAAATACTAATTCCAGTCAAGAGACATCACCTTGGTGTGCATATTTTTAGCAATGGCAGTCCATGCAAGTCTTCTAGGTATACATCTTCCCACAAAAGCCATGTTTAATGGGCAGCTAAATGGAATGACAAATGAGATGTTATTCTTACTTAGTAAAAGGCTTGTGTTTCTCAAATAATTTTTATTGTCTTGTGCTGCAGATGGATTAATATATTTTTTTGCTCTATACAGCTATGGTCAATAAGATGCATTCAGTCCTGCTATTGTTCTTGTTTCTCAGGCAATGTTTTATAATAGTCCCTGTTATTCCTTTTTCTTGACATATTTTATATAAATATTATAGAAATATGTTTGATTTGTACCGTCTCATCTAGAACCTTTTAAAATTCCTTCTCAAACTAAAAGCATACCACTGCTTGAAGAAAAATAAGCACAATACCCTTATCACTCTGGTACTGTTTTCTTCTTTTTAGAAGTCTTTACTGTAATAACTGGGATACGAGCACAAAGGCTGGAATTTTCCCAAATAAGAAAGCTTTAAGCCATAATTTCTTAGTACAAAAGCTTCTTTTTTGTTAAATTATGTATTTTCAATAGGACCTCCTACGCACAAATATGCAGTGAGCATGCCCTTTTGCAATATCAGCTGAAAAGTATACCTTCTACACCATTTATATTAATGTCACTGTTACAAGTAAATCTTGCCTTTTTTAAAATTCTTTTTTCAGGGGGTGAGCCAGAGGTATATAGTCAGAGATACATGCACTAAATGCATATCTGCTTTTTATTTTCAGGATCATCACTCTTTGGTCTCACCTCTTGTAACACTGTGCAGGAACGCAAACCCTGTATTGCAGTTTGGACAAAAGCACAGGTTGGATGTGAATGCAGCTCACAATCTGTAGATTCCACACACAAAGGGGGATGTACACACCCTTTCGATCCATGGGGGTGCCAACTCTGCAGACTTGGGGTCTATCCTTTTTTGCCCCCTTCTGCACCTTTACATCCATATTGAGAAGAATGAAATCCATCCCGTTCTTCAAAAGAAAAAGCTGCTGCTGTAACATGTCACTAACAGCTACAGCTGAGATTTTTCAGAGGAGATTTCAGTGGGATTTGGGTGCCTAACTGCCCTAAATTCTTTTGGAAATCCCAGTCTAATAGCCCAATGGGAGAGTGAGGTGCAAAAACTGTCTTCTGTGAAACAATTTTCCTACTCATTTTGCACCTCTCTCCTAGGCCAGCCAGGACACAGCATCTCAAGCAAACAAGAAATGTCATTTCCAGCCCCCCTGCTCACAAAGGGACACATTTCTTTGCCACCCCCCAGCAGCACTGGTGCCCACTGGCTGCAGAAGAAGAAATCTGATGATCATGCCACTGCTCGGGTCAGTAGCATGTTACACTGCCTACGTTTTCTTTTGAGCTCTCTAAAATATGTTTTGCGTTACCATTGTCAGTATTCCTAAAACACTGATGAGACTGCAATTACTAAGCACTTTATAGCTCCAGTTTCTATAAGTTAGGTGGGCTTTTCTGTGAGTTTCCCATGAAATTTTTGTAAAGGGTGTGTAAGAAAGAAATGCCTGATCCAATGAAGAAAATAGCAACTGATACATTTGCTTTTCGGCATATATAGAGAGTTTAATTTAGCATAGAGAAGCAACTGAGAATCAAGTATTGTTATGGTAAAACACTTCCTTTCATCTGGAGTTATATGTGATCCCATAATAAATCCAAATGTGCATGATTGATTGATTGTTAGAAAGTGAAAATTTTAATTAACTGTGGCTAGTACTAAGTTTCACTCTGCAATTATCTCAGTATATTGGTTTTGTGTAACATGAGCATTCAGAAGCAAAACCTGCATGAAATCTTCCAACTGTGAATGCCTTTTCCCTGTAAGAATTTGGTGCGAATCTCTGGAAACTTGCTAAGTCCCCAGGAGGATAAGAATTCACAGATCTAACTAACCCTGAGGGTCATGTTATCACACAGCTTAACTATTCTCAACCAATTTCTGAAATTCATTAGGCAGTTAAGGCTTTCTATAAACATTAGTAATGCGTACTTTCTTTTTCTACCTATTTGTACTTAAATACATTTATTAGGTTCCTGACACACAGTGGCCCTCCTTCCTCTTATTCATAGAATCATAGAATACTTAGGGTTGGAAAGGACCTTAAGATCATCTAGTTCCAACCCCCCTGCCATGGGCAGGGACACCTCCCACTAAACCATGTCGCCCAAGACTCTGTCCAACTTCCTTGGGCAACCCATTCCAGTGCCTCACCACCCTCACTGTAAAGAACTTCTTCCTTATATCTAACCTAAACTTCCCCTGTTTAAGTTTGAAGCCATTACCCCTTGTCCTACCACTACAGTCCCTAAGGAAGAGTCCCTCCCCAGGATCCTTGTAGGCCCCCTTCAGATACTGGAAGGCTGCTAGGAGGTCTCCACGCAGCCTTCTCTTCTCCAGGATGAACAGCCCCAACTTTCTCAGCCTGTCTTCATACAGGAGGTGCTCTAGCCCTCTTATCTCCTCGTGGCCCTCCTCTGGACTTGCTCCAACAGCTCCATGTCCTTCTTATGTTGAGGACACCGGAACTGTATGCAGTACTCCAAGTGAGGTCTCACAAGAGCAGAGTAGAGGGGCAGGATCACCTCCTTTGACCTGCTGGTCACGCTTCTTTTGATGCAGCCCAGGATGTGGTTGGCTTTCTGGGCTGCAAGCGCACACTGCCGGCTCATGTTAAGCTTCTCATCAACCAACACCCCCAAGTCCTTCTCCACAGGGCTGCTCTGAATCTCTTCTCTGCCCAACCTGTAGCTGTGCCTGGGATTGCCCCAACCCAGGTGTAGGACCTTGCACTTGGCTTGATTGAACTTCATGAGGTTGGCATTGGCCCACCTCTCAAGCGTGTCAAGGTCCCTTTGGATGGCATCCCTTCCCTCCAGTGTATCAAGTCCCTGAAGAAGCATCTCAATTTCACATGTTCAGCTAATTATTCTTCTAATTATTCCTTTTCTAAAGGAGCCAGTACACAGCACCACAAGTTTTAATACACAGTTCTATTCCACAATATTGTCTTTGGAGAAATAGTATCAATAAGTATATTTTTTTCAACCCAGACAAAGCTTTATGTTTTGTAGAATAAAATAAGAGGTGTAATGTTTCCCAGAAGCCAGCAATGCCAGTGATTGCATTATAGACTTGACTTAATAAATAAAGCCAGGATTCTGTAGGAAGTCGCCAAGAGTCAAATTCATCAGAACAAGGATTTTTATAATATCTAAGTCGCAGATAAGGTCTTTACTGCTTAAACTGATGTATACCATGGACAATGGTTGCATATGAAGGTGGCCAGCACATTTGGGGTGAACCCTGTTAGCTATGTATTTTCATGAAAGTAAAGCCTCATAAAAGGGTTGCCTGTGAACAAAAGACTGGAGGAGGATCCCTGTGTCATCAAGTCCCATCTCCTGTTAACACAGACACCATATCATGTAATGTCCAAAACTAATTTATCAAGTTGATCTGAAAGCGAAGAAAGAGCTTGTTTTATGGTTTGGGGTTTTGTTTTGTTGGGTCTTGGGTTTTGTTTTTGGTTTTTTGGGGGGGAGGGTGTTGGGGTTTTTTTGTTTGTTGGTTGGTTTGGGGACTTATTCTGTCACAAAACCTCCCTATTCTGATGGTTTAGGACTTTCTTTAGGTTTCCAGGTATTTGTGGTTCATTTACATCCACTCTTCTTATGCCAACATTGTCCTATAATTTCTAGCCCGTAAACTGAAATACCAGCTGCAGGACAAACTGAATTTACTGGCCCTGTAGTAAGGAACAGGTATGAAGAGTTTGAAGGTGCCTGAGAGGATGGCCCAGGTGATCCTTGCTCTTATATCTATGTAAACATCTCTGAAGTGAAGTGTTAGTTCCTTCCCAAGCAGCTAGGGCATAAATATTTTTCTCTTCTGGAAAGCTTCTGCAAAACAATAGTCTGCTCTTTCTTACACCAAGCCATTTAATAAGTTTAATTAAATGGAAGCTTATGATAATTAAAACAAAAGCCTAAAGGCCCTGTTCTGTGAGGACTTACTCCTTGCATAAGACCAATTTCCATATAATTTAGACAACAAAATAGCAGAACAGTGCTCTACCATCTAATTTATATGAAATTGGTATTCTCCAACCCAGATTTATATTACACTGTAAATACACTTCTTGTATCTCAGCAGAAATGAGATAGTTCTTGTAGCAGAAGAGAAAGAAAAGATTTTTAAAAAGGAGCCCCCCTTAAAAAAAAAAAAAAAAGAATGCGCAAATTAAAACTGTGATCTGATAAACTGCATGAGGATCAAATATCCTTAAACAAATTCTCTAACATAGCTGGTACTTGTACGTTCTTCATTCATAACAAATTTGCATATTTACTACTTCTGGGTATTTTCTTGAGCTAATGTTTGTGATCAATGCTAGAGAAAAACCCACACTCCGTATTTTGGAATTCCTTACTGTCTCCCCCAAGTGTCCCAAAGGAATGGTACCGTGCATTATCTCCTCCGCCACCTATATTTTTATTGCACTTCAAAACAAAGCTCCAGTGCTACAAAGAGTCAATGAGGCCTGATTCTTCACTACCTTACTCCAACAAAGCCATTCCTCTTGCTTACAACTGAAATGGTGGGGAAGGTCCCCAGCCCTCCCCCCCAGCATGATAGAGTAGCAGTTTTTGGCCCTCCCCCAGTCCCCTCCTGCAGACACAGGCACTAGAAACACATGTAACCCACGTGGAGGGGGAACAGGGACCTTTTCTGTTCTCCTCTGCTTCCACATCCTGCACAGCTGATAACTGAGACCTTGGCATTTGGTGGCTTTACTGCACAAGCTGCTGGTTTGGGTGTTTGGGTTGGGGTTTTTATATTATTTTTAAGGAGGCTGGAATTGGTAGGTTCCCCTTAGAGAGGGAAGTTCATTTTGTGCAGTTCTTCTTCCAAAGGAAAGCAGTGGTCCCACATTGAAGGAAGCTAGAGGTCTGATAGCTGTAGAAAAGGTGAAAAAAAATGCTTCCATGCACAGCTACTCCCTATTAGATACTGGTGATTAATCGCTCAGGGTTAGAAGATAACCAGGTCAGAGCCTTATGAGATATGCACTTCCCACTGACAATCAAACAGTAGACACCCATATCTAAAGTCTATTTGTAGAAGTAGTAGGGAGACGACATCTCTTGTAACATGAGTTTATCATTATAGCTTATAATGCCCAGACTTCTATTTCTAAACCTTCGTGACACTGATTGTCACAACTCTGACGTGCTGTTTCGCTTGTGCTACAGGGTAAATACAAGGCCCAGGGGTTAAAATTCAGCCCAGATGAGCCAGAATTCTTAATTATTCCCTGTAAGACAACGCATCTGGAAGATGACTGAGCTGCAGAATATGCAAAAATATTTCAGCCATCTTCCAGGTGAGCACATCATCACCTAGATGCTCCGATTCTGGGACAATGGGGCTGACAGACATGAACTAGAGGGAAAGGAAGCCAAGCAGATGGGATCACTTGCTAGGGAAGGGGGAATTGACAAAGCAATTGCGAAAGAGAAATGACGACTCAGCCTCTGGATGTGTCTCCTGTCCGCTGTGAAGGAAAGGTATCCCTATAACGAAGATTTTATATGTCGCTCAGGAAAGTGAACCACAGTAGAGAAAGGCCTCGAGTACCTGAGGCAATTAGGCATTCTAGAGATGATCTAAGTTGGATGCCAAGAATGCACCCGTAGATCCAGATGAAATCGAATGTACACGACCCATGTGTCAGAATTTTACACGGAGTGCGCCATCATCATATGGTCACTCATTGGCATCAATGAGCTGGAGGGAAGCAGCAGCACCAACAGTGGATGAAGTGAGTCGTCAGCTCCAGGAGTTTGAAGACAATTTCACCCCTTCCATCATTTCAGTTGAGGAAAAACTCCTGACCCAGGAGTTCAAACAATTGAGAGATGATCTATCCAGCTTCCCACATGTACAGACCCACATATCAGCTATTAACAGCAAGCGCCCTGTAACTCGAGAGAGAAGATAAAAGAGGTATACGCCATGGGGCACCCTATGGTTTTACCTGCGGGATCATGGAGAAGACATGAGAAAGTGGGATGGAAAACCTACCTCACTTCTGGAAGAACAGGTACCTGAATTGAAAAGGAAAGCAGTGGTCATTGGTGATCCTCCCAAGAAAGTTCCTGCTCCAGTCTCTGGTGAGCAGTTTCCCAGATGGACTAGAAGAGCTGATTTTATTCCGACTCCTATGATAAGGAATTGTAATCCCTTTATACAAGACATAAGTGGACAATCTTGTGATTGCTATCAGAGGGGCCCTGCCTCCAGCCAGGTGGAGGAGAGGGACAATCGGGTTTACTGGACCATGTGGATTAGATGGCCTGGCACATCAGTCCCACAGAAGTATAAGGCTCTAGTAGATACCAGTGCACAGTGTACCCTGATGCCATCAAGGTATCAAGGGGTGGAACCCATTTATATTTCTGGAGTGAGAGGAGGATCCCAAGAGTTGACTGTACTGGAGGCTGAAATCAGCCTAACTGAGAAGGAGTGGCAAAAGCACCCCGGTGTGACTGGTCCAGAGGCTCCATGCATCCTTGGCATAGACTATCTCAGGAGAGGGTACTTCAAAGACCCAAAAGGGTACTGATGGGCTTTTGGTATCGCTGCCTTGGAGACAGAGGAAATTCAGCAGCTATCTTGTCTGGTCTCTCAGAGGATCCTTCTGTGTTGGCTTGCTGAAGGTCGAAGACAAACAAGTGCCAATCGCAGCCACAACAGTGCACCGTCAGCAATATCGCAGCAACCGAGACTCCCTGATTTCCATCCATAACCATGGGAGATGGAAATCAGTGTCGTGCTTTAAGCCCAGCTGGTAACTCAGAACCACGCAGCCGCTCTCTCACTCCCCCCCTTTTTCCCTCCCCCCTCCTCGCTCCTGGAGGGATGGGGAGGAGAGTCAAAAGAATGTAAATCCCACAAGGGAAGAGAATATAAAACTAAAAGAGGAAAAGGAAAACAATAAACATAAGTGATGGACAATACAATTGCTCACCACCCACCGAGTGATACCTAGCATGACCTGAGCAGCGATCTGGGCCTTCCGGGTAACTCCCCTCAGTTTATATACTGGGCATGATGTGGTGTGGTATGGAATACCCCTTTGGCTAGTTTGGGTCAGGTGTCCTGTCTCTGCTTCCTCCTGGCTTCCTGTGCCCCTCGTCACTAAAAGAGCATGAAAGACTGAAAAGTCCTTGATCAGAGTAAGCATTGCTTAGCAAGAACTAAAACATCAGTGTGTTATCAGCACAAATCTCGGGCTAGAGTGGAAAACGCAGCACTGCACTAGCTACTAAGAAGGAGAAAATTAACTGTAACAGCTGAACCCAGGACAGTATATACCCTTTATTCCATACCATTCACCTCATGCTCAGATCCCATTTTTTTTTCAAAATGCCATCGCTTTTTGTCTCATATATATATACACACATAATAAAAGAGATATCATTCCTTAGTCCATGGACCATCCCTATAAAGTTTGCTGAATTCATTCAGTCCATGATGTCAGGCTCCATCTCCCGTAACATTCCTTGAGAGCAGGAGAGACTGTGTGTAGTGTTCGACTGTTGCCTGCTGACGACACTGCTGAACTCATCTGGTTTCATCAAAGTGCATTCTTTGTTGGGGTGAGGATCAGAGGGAAGTTAGGGTCAGTCAATAGTGACCTGAGGACAGTTCTGCTGCTGCTGGCTTTCCCATGGCTTTATCCTCTGATGATGATCATGACAGCACATATCTTCTTTTCAAAGCCCAGAGTGGCAGAAATGGGCATTTAGCTCATGGGCTACAGAGGTGTTATATAGCAGGCAACAGCATACAATTGAGTTCATTGGTTGTTTTCCCCCAAAATTAAATCCCCTTGAGGTACACATTGGACTTCCCCATCTTCCCGCATTACCCACCAAGTAAATCCAGGTCCCTGAGCAAAAGCAATCCCATGAGTGGGTTTGCCTTTACCTGAAGCAGGAATAACCCAGACTGTCTTCCCCAACAAATTCTTTATGTGCACCACAGGAACTTTATCCCCCTCTACAGTACGTAAAAGTTCTGATTGGGCTGGGCCAGCCCTGTTGGCAGATCCCCTAGTGTTGACCAACCAGGTGGCCTTTGGTAAATGTGTATCCCAGTGTTTGAAAGTCCCACCACCCATTGCTCTCAGTGTAGTTTTTAACAGCCCATTGTACTGTTTGATTTTCCCAGAGGCTGGTGCATGACAGGGGATGTGATATACCCACTCAATGCCATGCTCTTTGGCCCAAGTGTCTATAAGGTTGTTCCGGAAATGAGTCCCATTGTCTGACTCAATTCTCTCTGGGGTGCCGTGTCGCCACAAGACTTGTTTCTCAAGGCCCAGGGTAGTGTTCCGGGCAGTGGCATGGGGCACAGCGTATGTTTCCAGCCAGCCGGTGGTTGCTTCCACCATGGTAAGCAACTAGTGCTTGCCCTGGGGGGTCGGTGGGAGTGTGATATAGTCAGTCTGCCAGGCCTCCCCATACTTGTACTTCAGCCATCGTCCTCCATACCAGAGAGGCTTTAACCGTTTGGCTTGCTTAACTGAAGCACATGTTTCACATTCGTGAATAACCTGGGCAATAGTGTCCATTGTTAAGTCCACCCCTCGATCACGAGCCCATCTATATGTTGCATCTCTGCCTTGATGGCCTGAGGTGTCATGGGCCCACTGGGCTAAAAATAATCCACCCTTATGTTGCCAATCTAAGTCCATCTGAGCCACTTCAATCTTAGCAGCTTTATCCACTTGCTGGTTGTTCTGGTGTTCCTCAGTGGCCCGACTCTTGGGTACATGAGCATCTACGTGATGCGCCTTCACCACCAGGTTCTGCACCCGGGCAGCGATATCTTGCCATAATGCATCAGCCATGATGGGTTTACCTCTGCATTGCCAGTTGCTCTGCTTCCATTGCTGCAACCACCCCCACAGGGCATTTGCCACCATCCATGAGGCAGTATAGACTGGTGGGGCCTCTTCCACGTGCATCACCTCCTCCTCTGGTGACATCCCAAAATCTTGCCCTCTAGCCAGTCCATGTTGACTTCTAGAATTCCTGGACGACTGGGATTTCCTATTCGAGCTCATTGTGCAATTAGTGCAGCCCACTTACTCCATGTAGTATCGGTTGCATGATGTGTAGAGGAGACCCTGCCTTTGAACATCCAGCCCAGCATGGGCAACGGGGATGCCAGGAGAAGCTGTGCTTCAGTGCCAATCACTTCTGAAGCAGCTCAAACCCCTTCATAGGCTGCCAGTGTCTCCTTTTCATTTGAAGTATAGCCGGCCTCGGATCCTCTGTATTCCCGATTCCAAAAGCCGAGGGGTCGACCTCGAGTCTCCCCTGGAGCTTTCTGCCAGAATCTCCAGGTAGGACCATTCTCTCCGGCTGCAGTGTAAAGCACTTTTTTCACATCTTGCCCGGCCCGGACTGGTCCAAGTGCTAGTGCAAGAACTCTCTCTCATTTAATTTGTTCATAGGCTTGTTGTTGCTCAGGGCCCCATTTGAAATCATTCTTCTTCCGGGTCACGTGATAGATAGGGCTTACAATCAGACTGTAATTTGGGATGTGCATTCTCCAGAACCCCACAACACCTCAGAAAGCTTGTGTTTCTTTTGTATTAGTTGGTGGAGACATTGTTGTTATCTTGTTGATCACATGTGTGGGGATCCATCTTGCCGTTTTATTCCCCAAAACAGAATCTCCTGTGCTGGTCACTTGACCTTGCTGTGTTTTATGGCAAAACCAGCTTTCAGAAGGATATGGATTCTTTTCTTCCCTTTCTCAAAAACATCTTCCACTTTATCGCCCCACACAATAATGTTATCAGTGCAGTGCAGGTTTTCTGGGACTTGCCCCTGTTCCAGCGCAGTCTGGATCAGTCCATGGCAGATGGTAGGGCTGTTTCCATCCCTGGGGCAGTCAATTCCAAGCATATTGGACGCCCCTCCAAGTAAAAGTGAAGTGTGGCCTGCACTCTGCTCCCAAAGGAATTGAGGAAAACACATTGGCAATATCAGTTGTGGCATCCCACTTCATTGCCTTTGACTCCAGTTCACATTGATGTTCTAGCACATCCAGTATGGCAGCATTCAATGGTGGTGTGACTTCACCACAGAAGGGTCCTCTGAGAGACCAGACAAGATGGACAGCTGCTGAATTTCCTCTGTCTCCAAGGCAGCGATACCAAAAGCCCATCAGTACCCTTTTGGGTCTTTGAAGTACCCTCTCCTGAGATAGTCTATGCCAAGGATGCATGGAGCCTCTGGACCAGTCACACCGGGGTGCTTTTGCCACTCCTTCTCAGTTAGGCTGATTTCAGCCTCCAGTACAGTCAACTCTTGGGATCCTCCTCTCACTCCAGAAATATAAATGGGTTCCACCCCTTGATACCTTGATGGCATCAGGGTACACTGTGCACTGGTATCTACTAGAGCCTTATACTTCTGTGGGACTGATGTGCCAGGCCATCTAATCCACATGGGTCTGTACATGTGGGAAGCTGGATAGATCATCTCTCAATTGTTTGAACTCCTGGGTCAGGAGTTTTTCCTCAGCTGAAATGATGGAAGAGGTGAGATTGTCTTCAAACTCCTGGAGCTGACGACTCACTTCATCCACTGTTGGTGCTGCTGCTTCCCTCCACCTCTGTCAGGTACTGGATGCCTCTTTCTATCATGGTCCACTTGGCTGAGAGACACATAACATCATCCTTGTAGGGAAACCTTTCCTTCACAGCTGCCAAGAGCTGCCTCCAAAGGCTGAGGGCTCACTTCTTTCGCAGTTGCTTTTCCCCCTTCCCTAGCAAGTGATCCCAGCTACTTGGCTTCCCTACCTTCTAATTCGTGACTGTTGGCCCCATTGTCCCAGCATCAGAGCAACCAGGTGATGATGTGCTCCTCTGGAAGATGGCTGAAATCTTTTCATATATTCCATAGCTCAGTCGAGGTCAGAGATCAAGAAGTTACCTCTTCCTCTGATTCCTGTAGTAATAACTCACGTTCAGATGTCACCCCCTCTAGTACGCACATTGGGTCTTCATCTTCCTTCACTGCATGAGTTGCTCTTCGTGGCTCTCCTTTGCTTTTCCCCTTGCTTATAGGGGCAACCGATATTGGCATGGATTGGTCCTTTGGTTTAGCTGCAGTGTCTATCACTGTGGTTGGAGTGGCTGCAGTGTCTGTTGTCAGGGTTGGTGTAGCTGCTGTGATTGGGGGTTGAGTAGCTGCATTGTCTGTTGCTTTGCCATCGGATCCAGAGACATCTTTTTCCTGCTCCTTACAGAGCAGGGCTCTGTAGGCATAGGCTAAGTCCCAGCACGTTGCAGCAAGTTGTCCCTCTCTGATATTGCCAGGATGACAGCACGCCTTGTTTAAGTGTTTTACTAGTTTTTCCAGATTTCGCACTTGTTCCGAGGTGAAGTTCCAAAGCACTGGAGGGGCCCACTGGCCTAGATACTTGCCCATACTATCCCACACACCCTGCCACTCATGACTGTCCAGCCTCAGGGAAAATCTCTTGGTGGTCCTCTTAGGTCATCGTTTAACCTTAGACAAGACCCAAGCCCAACCCTGCTTAACTTTCAAGATCAGACAAAATAGGGCATTCTCAAGGTGGTATGGCAATGGCTAAAACACATGCTGTATTTGTGGCAACATGCTGATCCCCAGCAAGAGCAGCAGGCAGGTTTCAAGGGTATCCAAGGGATATCCAAAACCTTTAGAATTCTCAAATGCTGTTGTAAATAGCCTGGTGGGGGAGTGGAGGGTGTGAGGGAATGTCTCCTTCATAGTTTGACCCTCCAAGGAGAAAAAAAAAGATGTATAATTGCTAAAAATTCCCATTACATGCCTCCCAAAGTATAGAGGTGATGACCACGCTGAGAACACATGCCAGAGCAGTTTCATGATCAATGAGTCTATTGTGTTACAAGTCATTACCATAAAGTACAGCGAAACAAGAACCTTAGACCAAGCCCCAAAGCCAATAAACACTAAAACAGCAAGTACTGGCTGCAAGTGTGACATGCTGAAACTCTGAGACCAAGCGCAACAACTCTGAGAGCAAATAAATCAACATTGTGACAAGTGACTATTAATCCAAAACAATGAATGCTTATCACAAATATGATTAGACACACTCAGGTCAGATCTGTCATTATCTCAACCCTTCATGCCCCACTGTTCTCAGACTAAAGTCAAAAACATAGCACTGCGCTAGCTACTAAGAAGGAGAAAAATAACTGTTACAGCTGAACCCAGGACAGGCAGCTGTATGGAGTACCCTATGACAAGTTGCAGTAACTGCTGAAGGAGGTGAGTTGAGTCAGTTTGCAGAGGTGAAAGCCATCCAGCTGTCCTTAGACATTGCTGAATGAGAAAAATGGCCAGTACTTTATACTAACTCATGGATGGTGCCAAATGCCTGTGCAGGTGGTTGCAGCAATGGAAGCAGAGTAACTGGCAATGCAGAGGTAGACCCATCTGGGCTGCTGCATTGTGGCAAGAGAGATGGGAGATGTGAGGGATGAGGAGCAAAGTGCTGCTGCAGAGCTGCCAACTGGGAGCACCCAGGTGGTCACTTGGCCAAACACCCCACGTGCCACCGGCCAGCCCCAGTCCTGGTGCACTGAGCCTCTTTTCATGGGAAGCATTTCATGTTCCAGCACCTTGCACACACAAAGCCTATTTTCTAGGCCATTGCTACCTCGCTGTTATTTTACACGTCCTTCCCCAAAACTCGAAAGTCTCTTTTTTAGCACATATTTATTAAAACCTTCTCGCACTATTCAAAAGAATATTTGAATGGCCACTCGAAACCCTGCTGCCTAATGACTGCCAACTTGCTGAAGAAAGGAGGCAAGGGAGGCTTTGCTTGGGGGGTGGGGGGTGGGGGGGCAGAGAGAAAATAAAGAAAGAAAGAGAAATCAACCTGGCTTTAAAGGGTGCATTTCCATAATTGTCCTGTAACTTTGGCAAAATAAATCTGAAGGGCTGAGAAAAGCACAGTCTCTCAGATGAGTGCACTACAAAAGCCCCAGAGATCCCCAGTCCCACTTGTTACTATTCTAATTCAGTGAGAGAATTCAGCCCCTAACCTCGGTAACAAAAGCCATGAAATCACCATCCTCCCATTCCGATAGCCCATTCCCAAATAAGACCTTATCCAGCCTTTGTCTCTGTCCTGCCCACGGACACTCAGTACAAGTTAGGATAGCGTTAGGGGGAAGAACAACCAGTAGAGGTTTTCCAGACTGACAATTTAAACCCTTGGTCTCAGGTTCTCAGTTGCAAACGTGTGCTCCTACATAGCAGGGGGAGATGGGGTCTGCTTCTGGCTTATTTTATTATCACAACAAGCTCTTTTTGTAGTATATATGTAGTTGAACTTACATACAATCCATTTGTCTAAACTTCCCAACTGAAACATGCACATGAGAGTTATGTAGTCATTTTCCTTTGGAAAGGTGAAAATAGCCTCCACAACTGCTTCTAGGATTCAATGTTTGTCCTTAGTAGTATATGATCTTTAAAAAAAAAAACAAAAACCAAACCAAACCAAACCAAACAAAAAACAATAATAGTAATTATAAATAAAATTTAAGAAGAAAGTGTCTAAAGGGGCTTTGCTGGTGTGGCTGCAGTCCCAACTTTGTAATTCCTTGGTGAAAAAATGGTTGCTGAATGTGAGTAGTAGGTCTTTTACAGCAAAGGCCCAATCTCCCATCATTTGGCCCCTCTCTGACTTTTTTATTCTCTCAGTAAGACAAGCTTTTGTGGCGATGTTCAGTATGGACAATCAGGACAGCCTTATAAAGGGATTGAGAAGGGCACACAAAGGGCTGTGGCAGCATCAAAGCGAGCCTGGCAGCACAATAGAGATGACATTTTTAAATCCCAGGGGTGGGGCGGGCAGGGACTGAATACTATGTCCATAACAGTGTCAGTAAACAATGAGCAAAGTGGGAAAGGGGTGAAAACACAAGTCAAAACTTTTTATTGAAGCTCCCTACACATTCATTGGTCATTTTCAGCCCTGCATTTGAAAGCTCTTCCATTTACTTACTCTCTGGATTCCGCTATTTAACTAACTGACTAATGATAGCTCCATTTTGATATCCGAAGAAAAGACTGGGAATTCTTCCTGAAGTGAATATATTAATTCATGAGATTTAATTGCATTTTATTGGCAGTAAAGAAAATATTAGCTGCATGGTGCCATTCTTAAAGGGACACTGCCATCTTTAACACCACATTTAAGAACCATGTTTAAGAAGCACCAGCCTTACCTGCAGTAATAGTGCTGCCTCTGATTCTTGGAAGCAATGTTTTTCTTTTAGTTGCCAGTTTTCTGCATTTAGTTTATTTATTTATTTTAATTTTTTGCATAACAAAAACAGTCTGGAGTGTTGTGTTTAGCTGGTTTCTCCTTCAATTTCTTGTGCCCAAGCTCTCAGTGTGGTTCAGTACCACCACGGAAAGTTTAAAACCAGAGTATTTAACCCTGGTCGTTTAGCCAATTCAGGTAATTTCAGCAGCTACACCAGATGACAGCAGGCCAAGAACAAGCACTTAAACTTGCTTTTCCTGGCTTTTTTTTTTTTCCCCTGGAATTACATGGAAACCTTTCTGTTAGTATCAGGCTATGATTTAGTATGCCAGAGGTAATCTGTCTATCATCTAGCACAAATTTCTGGTATCATCTTCTATAGGAATCACTTGCAGAAGTCTTCATCTGAGAGCACTGGCACTAGCGCCGCTGTTCAATAGCCATCTCAAGTGTCCTTTTTCATTAAATTATTTTGGAATGGGGCTGGTCTAATCTCCTAGTGAAGCTCTATCTCTCTTGGAAGTTAGACTGCAATAGAGAAAATCAATGTTTTACTCTTTGTATCTAATTTCACATTACAACTATGTTTTTAGGCACTTAAATTTTACTGCTAACGTATCTTGAGTATTGCATAGTCTAGTGTGAATTATACTAATGATCACTGAGAAATTCAATAGAGAGATTCATATATTTGAGAGAGACAAAGATTTTATTTTCACTGTTTTGCTCGAAAATAAGTATATTAATGTATTGAAACATTGGTTTTATGCATACCCAGTAAGTAATTTTATTCCAGCCTAGCTAGCTGGCCTACTGACATGCATTTTCACCACTGCTAAAAATAATGAGGAATCCAAGTGACACACATTTATGGCTAGGAGTGACATCAGATCCCTTGACCTAATTGAGCATGCTTACACACCTTAGAGTGTTTTGCATAACCAACTTAGCAGGAACATTTCCAAACAGATTGATTGACATATTTTATTTCTAACTTAAGCTTAATCATGACCAAGAATGATACATTTATACCTTTCAGACTTTAGGAACTGACACAGGAGACAACCAAGCTGCAGACTCCAGTGTAAGCAATCATGTAAAGGAAAAAAAAAATATTAATATAGCTTATTAGCGTACTTAGCTGCTGCAGTTAATGCAATAAAATGGATTAATTAGCTGGTAGGGAAGTTACTTTATTTTAGAAGATAAATGTCAAACTAGAATTTTTTGCAGGAAAGGTTGTGTCCTAAATCACTCCTCTCCTCCACTAAACATTCATCTGAAGTCATGTACAGAGTGTAGAGAAGGTACCATAAGGTGTGGTTTGATTTTTTTATAAACCAGATGGACAAGAGCTCATCTCCCGGCACTGACTCTCAAACCAAGAGAGTTCCCAGCTCTTAAGGCATAAAGTACCTTCAAATAAATACCATCATTTTCCACACGCCATGCCTTAAACAGGAACAAAGACTAATAGAATAGACTGTAATAAAAGTGCTATTTCCAGCATGTGTGTATGTGGTTGCCCTACAGTGATGTCGTGGTTTGAGCCCAGCCGGTAACTTGGAACCACGCAGATGCTCGCTCACTCCCCTCCTTCTTCCTTCCCCCGCTCCCGGAGGGATGGGGAGGAGAATTGGAAGAATGTAACTCCCACGGGTTGAGATAAGAGCAGTCCTGCAACTAAGGTATAATACAAAACCACTACTGCTACCACCAATGACAATAATGATAAGGGAAATAATAAGGGGAAAGGATGCAATTGCTCACCACCTGCTGACCGAGCAGTGATCTGGCCCTTCCGGGTAACTCCCCCTGGTTTATATACTGGGCATGACGTGCCCTGGTATGGAATACCCCTTTGGCTAGTTTGGGTCAGGTGTCCTGTCTCTGCTTCCTCCCGGCTTTCCCTCCTCCCTGGCAAAGCATGAGACTGAGAAAGTCCTTGGTTGGAGTAAACATTACTTAGCAACAACTAAAAACATCAGTGTTATCAGCGTTGTTCCCAGGCTGAAAGTTAAAAAAACACAGCAGTGCACCAGCTACTAAGAAGGAGAAAAATGACTGCTATAGCTGAACCCAGGACAGTATCCACCCCTTATTAGATACCATTCATGTCATGCTCAGATCCCAAATCTCTCAACACACCATCGCCCCTGTCCCATATATACACATATATATACACCCACACCCACACACAAAGAGAAAGATATCATTCCCTAGTCCATGGACCAATCTCTATAAAATTGCTGAATTCATCCAGTCCATGATGTCAGGCTCCATCTCTTGTAATAGTCTTTCAGGGCAGGAGAGACTGTGTGTAGTGTTGGGTTGTTGCCTGCTGATGACACTGCCAAACTCGTCTGGTCACTGCTGAGCTTCTCTGGTATCCGCAAAATTCATTCTTTGTTGAGGTGATGATCGGAGGGAAGTCAGGGTCAGTTGCTGGCAACCTGAAGATATCTAGCTGGTGGGCTATAAAAGTGTTATAGAGCAGGCAACAGCATACAATTGAGTTCATTGGCTGTTTTCCCCCAAAATTAAATCCCCTTGAGGTACACATTGGACTTCCCCATCTTCCCGCATTACCCGCCAACTATATCCAGGTCCCTGAGCAAAAGCAACCCCACGAGTGGGTTTGCCTTTACCTGAAGCAGGAATAACCCAGACTGTCTTCCCCAACAAATTCTTTATGTGCACCACAGGAACTTTATCCCCCTCTACAGTACGTAAATGTTCTGACTGGGCTGGGCCAGCCCTGTTGGCAGATCCCCTAGTGTTGACCAACCAGGTGGCCTTTGGTAAATGTGTATCCCAGTGTTTGAAAGTCCCACCACCCATTGCTCTCAGTGTAGTTTTTAACAGCCCATTGTACCATTGGATTTTCCCAGAGGCTGGTGCATGACAGGGGATGTGATATACCCACTCAATGCCATGCTCTTTGGCCCAAGTGTCTATAAGGTTGTTCCGGAAATGAGTCCCTTTGTCTGACTCAATTCTCTCTGGGGTGCTGTGCTGCCACAAGACTTGTTTCTCAAGGCCCAGGGTAGTGTTCAGGGCAGTGGAGTGGGGCACAGAGTATGTTTCCAGCCATCCGGTGGTTGCTTCCACCATGGTAAGCAACTAGTGCTTGCCCTGGGGGGTCGGTGGGAGTGTGATATAGTCAGTCTGCCAGGCCTCCCCATACTTGTACTTCAGCCATCGTCCTCCATACCAGAGAGGCTTTAACCGCTCAGCTTGCTTAATTGAAGCACATGTTTCACATTCGTGAATAACCTGGGCAATAGTGTCCATTGTTAAGTCCACCCTTCGATCACGAGCCCATCTATATGTTGCATCTCTGCCTTGATGGCCTGAGGTGTCATGGGCCCACTGGGCTAAAAATAATTTACCCTTATGTTGCCAATCTAAGTCCATCTGAGCCACTTCAATCTTAGCAGCTTTATCCACTTGCTGGTTGTTCTGGTGTTCCTCAGTGGCCCGACTCTTGGGTACATGAGCATCTATGTGATGCGCCTTCACCACCAGGTTCTGCACCCGGGCAGCGATATCTTGCCATAATGCATCAGCCATGATGGGTTTACCTCTGCATTGCCAGTTGCTCTGCTTCCATTGCTGCAACCACCCCCACAGGGCATTTGCCACCGTCCATGAGTCAATACAGATACAAAACACTGGCCATTTTTCTCATTCAGCAATGTCCAAGGCCAGCTGGATGGCTTTCACCTCTGCAAACTGACTCGATACATCCTCTCCTTCAGCAGTTTCTGCAACTTGTTGCAGGGGACACCACACAACTGCCTTCCATCTCCGATGCTTTCCCACAATATGGCAGGACTCATCAGTAAACAAGGCATATTGCTTTTCACTCTCTGACAGTTCATTATATGGTGGGGCCTCGTCAGCACGCGTCACCTCCTCTTCTGGTGACATCCCAAAATCTTTGCCCTCTGGCCAGTCCATCATGACTTCTAGAATTCCTGGATGACTGGGATTTCCTATTCGAGCTCTTTGTGTAATTAGCGCGGCCCACTTACTCCATGTAGCATCGGTAGCATGATGGGCAGCGGAGACCCTGCCTTTGAACATCCAGCCCAGCATGAGCAACGGGGATGCCAGGAGAAGCTGTGCTTCAGTTCCAATCACTTCTGAAGCAGCTTGAACCCCTTCATAGGCTGCCAGGAGAAGCTGTGCTTCAGTTCCAATCACTTCTGAAGCAGCTCGAACCCCTTCATAGGCTGCCAGTATCTCTTTTTCAGTGGGAGTATAGCTGGCCTCAGATCCTTTATATCCCCGACTCCAAAAGCCGAGGGGTTGACCTCGAGTCTCCCCTGGAGCTTTCTGTCAGAGGCTCCAGGTAGGACCATTGTCCCTGGCTGCAGTATAGAGCACATTTTTCACATCTGGCCCGGCCCGTACTGGTCCAAGGGCTACTGCATGAACTATTTCTCGTTTAATTTGTTCAAAGGCTTGTTGTTGCTCAGGGCCCCATTTGAAATCATTCTTCTTGCAGGTCACGTGGTAGAGAGGGCTTACAATCAGACTGTAATTTGGGATGTGCATTCTCCAGAACCCCACAACACCTAAGAAAGCTTGTGTTTCTTTCTTGTTAGTTGGTGGAGACATTGCTGTTATCTTGTTGATCACGTCTGTGGGGATCTGGCGACGTCCATCTTGCCATTTTATTCCCAAAAATTGACTCTCCTGTGCAGGTCCCTTGATCTTACTCCGTTTTATGGCAAAACCGGCCTTCAGCAGGATTTGGATTATCTTCCTCCCTTTCTCAAAAACTTCTTCTGCTGTATCACCCCACATGATGATGTCATCAATGTATTGCAGGTGTTCTGGAGCTTGCCCCTGTTCCAGTGCAGTCTGGATCAATCCATGGCAGATGGTAGGGCTGTTTCCACCCCTGGGGCAGTCGGTTCCAAGTGTACTGGACGCCCCTCCAAGTGAAAGCAAACTGTGGCCTGCATTCTGCTGCCAAAGGGATTGAGAAAAATGCATTGGCAATATCAGTTGTGGCATCCCCCTTGGCTGCCTTTGACTCCAGTTCATATTGAAGTTCTAGCATGTCCGGTACGGCAGCACTCAATGGTGGTGTGACTTCGTTCAGGCCACGATAGTCTACTGTTAGTCTCCACTCTCCATCAGACTTTTGCACTGGCCATATGGGGCTATTAAAGGGTGAGCAGGTCCTGCTGATCACTCCTTGGCTCTCCAGTCTACGGATCAGCTTATGGATGGGAATCAGGGAATCTCGGTTGGTGCAATATTGCCGCCGGTGCACTGTTGTGGTCGCAATTGGCACTTGTTCTTCGACCTTCAGCAACCCCACAACCGAAGGATCCTCTGAGAGACCAGGCAAGGTGGACAGCTGCTAAATTTCCTCTGTCTCCAAGGCAGCGATACCAAAAGCCCATTGGTACCCTTTTGGGTCTTTGAAGTACCCTCTCCTGAGATAGTCTATGCCAAGGATGCATGGAGCCTCTGGACCAGTCACAATGGGGTGCTTTTGCCACTCCTTCTCAGTTAGGCTGATTTCAGCCTCCAGTACAGTCAACTCTTGGGATCCTCCTGTCACTCCAGAAATATAAATGGGTTCCACCCCTTGACACTTTGATGGCATCAGAGTACACTGTGCACCGGTATCTACTAGAGCCTTATACTTCTGTGGGACTGATGTGCCAGGCCATCTGATCCACACAGCCCAGTAAACCCAATTATCCCTCTCCTCCACCTGGCTGGAGGCAGGGCCCCTCTAATAGTGATCACAAGATTGTCCTCTTATGTCTTGTAGAAAGGGATTAGTATTCCTTATCACAGGAGCTGGAGTAAAATCAGCTCTTCTAGTCCATCTGGGAAACTGCTCACCAGAGACTGGAGCAGCAACTTTCTTGGGAGGATCACCAATGACCACTGCTTTCCTTTTCAATTCAGATACCTGTTCTTCCAGAACTGAGGTAGGTTTTCCATCCCACTTTCTCATGTCTTCTCCATGATCCCGCAGGTAAAACCATGGGGTAGCCTGTGGCGTGTACATCCTTTATTTTCTTTCTCGAGCAGTAGGGCGCCTTCTGTTACTAGTTGAGACATGGGTTGGTACATGTGGGGAGCTGGATAGATCGGATAAATCGTCTCTCAATTGTTTGAACTCCTGGGACAGTTTTTCCACAGCTGAAATGATGGAAGGGGTGAGATTGTCTTTGAACTCTCGGAGTTGACGAATCAGGTAATCCACTGTTGGTGATGCTTCGTCATTCCAGGTCATTGATGCCAATGTGTGGGCATATGATGATGGCGCACTCCGTGTAAGTTTCCGCCATATGGGTCATGTACAAATGTCCTTTAGCACTTTTTAACCATATTCTCTAGTGTGTCAGCAAAGAGACGTCATTAGAGTATTTAGCGTTGCTAGGAGCAAAGGAATAAACTGGAGTCACTGTTGATATGATGTCACTGGTATCACAGAAACATGGTGGGATGGCTCCTATGACTGGAGTGTTGGAATGGAAGGTTACAGGCTGTTTAGAAAAGACAGGCCTGGCGGACGGGGAGGGGGAGTTCCTATTTATGTCAGTGATAGGCTGGAGAGTATGGAACTCTGGGGACAGGTGATGAGTCAACAGAGAGTTTGTGGGTCAGGGTCAAAGGGAGAACGGCGATAGGGGACATTACTGTGGGGATCTGTTACAGGCCACCTGATCAAGAGGACTCTGTGGATGAAGCGCTCTACAGACAGATAGGAGCAGCCTCACGCTCGCAGGCCCTTGTCCTCATGGGGGACTTCAACCATCCTGACATCTGTTGGAGGGACGGTACGGCCCGGCACAAGCAATCCAGGAGGTTCCTCGATTGCATGGAATACAACTTCCTCTTTCAAGCAATAGAGGAGCTGACGAGGAGAGGTGCCATGCTTGACCTCGTTGCTCACCAACATGGAGGGACTGGTTGGAAATGTGACGCTCCAGGGCAGCCTTGGCTGTAGCGATCATGAGATGGTTGAGTTTGAGATCCTCAGGACAGTGAGAAGAGCGTGCAGCAAGCTCACTGCCCTGGACTTCAAGAAAGCAGACTTTGGCCTCTTTGGGAACCTGCTTAGTAAGGTTCCATGGGACAAAGTCCTAGAGGGCAGGGGGGCCCAAGACTGCTGGTTGATATTCAAGGATCACTTACTACATGCTCAGGAGTGTTGCGTCCCGACTAGAAGGAAGTGTGGCAGGAGGGCCAGGAGACCTCCATGGATGGATAAGGAGCTGCTGAGAAAACTTAGAGGGAAAAAAGAAGCTTATAGAAGGTGGAAGGGAGGACAGGCAGCCTGGGAAGAATACAGGAACGTTGTTTGGGAAGCTAGGGACCAGATTAGAAAAGCTAAGGCCCAGCTAGAATTAAATCTGGCAGGGGATGTCAAAGATAACAGGAAAGGCTTCTATAGATACGTAGCAAATAAAAGACAGACTAGGGACAACGTGGGCCCTCTCCGGAAGCTATCGGGAGAACTGGCTACCCTGGATTTGGAGAAGGCTGAGGTTCTTAATGACTTCTTTGCCTCAGTCTTCACTAGCAAATGCTCTGACCACACCATCCAAGTCTTGGAAGGCAGATGCAGGGACTGTGAGAATGAAGACCTTAGGCCCACTGTAGGAGAGGATCAGGGTCGAGACCATCTTAAGAACCTGAACATGCACAAGTCCATGAGACCTGATGAAATCCATCTGCGGGTCCTGAAGGAGCTGGCGAATGAAATTGCTAAGCCACTGTCCATCATATTTGAAAAATCATGGCAGTCAGGTGAAGTTCCTGATGACTGGAAGAAGGGAAATATAACCCCATTTTCAAGAAGGGGAAGGTGGAAGACCCAGGGGACTACAGACCAGGCAGCCTCACCTCTGTGCCTGGCAAAATCTTGGAGCAGATTCTCCTGGAAAGCATGCTAAGGCACATGAAAAACAATGAGGTGGTTGGTGACAGCCAACATGGCTTCACTAAGGGCAAATCCTGCCTGACCAATTTGGTGGCCTTCTATGATGGGGCTACGGAACTGATGGACAGCAGCAGAGCAGTTGACGTCATCTACCTGGACTTGTGCAAAGCGTTTGACACTGTCCTGCATGACATCCTTGTCTCTAAATTGGAGAGACATCAATTTGATAGATGGACCACTTGGTGGATAAAGAACTGGCTCGATGGCCGCACGCAAAGAGTTGTGGTAAACAGCTCGATATCCATTTGGAAAACAGTAATGAGTGGTGTCCCTCAGGGATCGGTGTTGGGACCAGTCCTGTTCAACTTCTTTGTTGGCAACATGGACAGTGGGACAGCAGGTGGTGAGCAATTGTATTGTGCATCACTTGTGTTTATTGTTTTCCTTTTCCCCTTTTAGTTTTATATTCTCTCCCCTTGTTATTTCCCTTATTGTTATTATTATTGGTGGTGGTAGTAGTAGTTTTGTATTATACTTTAGTTACTGGACTGTTCTTATCTCAACCTGTGGGAGTTACATTCTTTCGATTCTCCTCCCCATCCCTCCGGGATCAGGGGGCCAGAAGGGGGTGGGGAGTGAGCGAGTGGCTGCGTGGTTCTGAGTTACCGGCTGGGCTTAAACCACGACACTCGGCCGCAGCCATTCGCCACTATCCATAACCCAGGAGGCTGCAGGCATGCACCAGGCCAGGGCTCTCCCCAACCCAATGCCTGCCAGGAAGAATATTAGTCAGGAAATATTAAAACACATATGTAAAATGTGTGTACACACACACACATAAGCCCATCCAGTAACTCAAAACCACGCAGCCACTCGCTCACGCCCCCCCACTTCTGCGCCCCCCCCCCGCTCCCAGTGGGATGGGGAAGAGAATGGACAGAATGTAAACCCTATCGGTTGAGATAAGAGCAGTCCAATAACTAAGGTATAATACAAAACCACTACTACCACCACTAATAATAATAATGTTAAGAGAAATAACAAGGGGAGAGAATACAATTGCTCACCACCCACCAACCGATACACAGCCCGACCCGAGCAGCGATCTGGGCCTTCTGGGTAACTCCCCCCAGTTTATATACTGGGAATGACGTGCTGTGGTATGGAATACCCCTTTGGCTGGTTTGGGTCAGGTGTCCTGTTTCTGCTTCCTCCCGGCTTCTTGTGCCCCTCCTCACTGGCAGAGCATGAGAGACTGAAAAGTCCTTGATGGGAGTAAGCATTACTTAGCAACGACTAAAACATCGGTGTGTTATCAGCATTGTTCTCAGACTAAAGCTGAAACACAGCACTGCACTAGCTACTAAGAAGGAGAAAAATAACTTACAGCTGAACCCAGGACAAGTGTAAACATGTATATATATCTTATCACTTACAAACACCTAGGATTTAAAATGTTTATCAGCCTAGTGCAACCCGATCCTATAAATAATACATTCCTATCGCTATTACCTAAAAATGTCAATACCACGCAGCCCTGTGCATTTGCATATCTTGTACTGTCTAAACTTGAAGCATGTCAGCTATATACTTCTGTTTGTACTTTAACTTCATTTTAACTCTTGCTTCCTTGCTCCCAGCGCCCTCCCCCTCTGCAGAGTCTGTCACCAAAACGAGAAAAGCACCAGGTATTTAATCACCACCTCAGTTAATTATGCCTTTGCCAGGACTGTAAGGAGAGGAAGGGTGGGGGCGCACCCCCCGGACAGAGATGTTAAGGAAAAGCCTGGGCCCAGAAGCCAGAGGGAGCTTCAGGCTGCCTGCTCTGCCTGCACGGACTGCCCTTCCTGCCGGGGGCGCGGGACGAGCGCGACTGTCCGCAGTTACCGACTGATGGTAAATCGGGAATACAGAAGGGGAAAGGAAGGGGAGCAGCCCCTGCCCCCCAACAACAGTCCCCTTGGCATGGTTTTCACCTTACTGCGAGGCGGGAGGGGGCCGGGGCCGCCCCCCATCCCCTGCCAGCAGCCACCGCCACCCGGAGCGGCCGGACCTCTCCGGGATGGTGCCCATTTCCAGCATTTTGCCGAGCTACAAGTCCTCGAAGCCGCGGCGGGGAAGATGCAGCTCCTGGGGCCAGGCTGGCGGAGGAGCAGCTAGCACCTCCCAGGGCCGGGGGATGCCGAGCGGAGCACCCTCGGTTCTCCGTGCCTCCCGCTGGATGCAAACCACCGGGAGCGGGGGGCATGCCCCGACCCCCGCCCCGCGCAGCCCCGCGGTCCCGGCCAGCCCCGGGCCCCCCCCCCCCAAAACGACCCTTGGGTTGCAAGCGGGGGAAATAACGCCGCCCCGCAGCGGCACTGACGACCCACGAAATTTGCTCTCCGTTAACCCCTCCCGCGCTCCGAGGGGGCGGGAGATCGACACCCGGCAACAAGGTCCTCCGGGGGCGGTGGATCACCGGCGGCTGCCCGCAGTCTCCATCCCGGCGCCGTCCCCGCGGCAGGGCGCTGCCCCTGGATCCGCACACGCTACCCTCGGCGCGGCCGCCCCGCCACCACCGACCGCGGGACACCGGGACGGGCATCGGCGCCTGCAGAGGGCGCTGCGACTCCAGCGTTCGGCGCGCCCCGGGCCGGCCCCGCCGCGGGAAGACCGAGACGGACCCGGACCAGGACGAGCCGCTCCCGCTGCGGACAAAACAGGCAAAAATAATTCCACGGGTGGGAACAGAGAGTGTAGTCAAAGTGGCAACAGTTTATTTATTAGCCAAAAATATATACTTCCTTGTACAATTTTTACTGTATGTGCAAAAACAAACAACAACCAAAAATAAAAAAAGATCGAAAAACCTAATTCTCACTGGACTTCCAAAAAACATCACAAACTCAGCTAATCCAAGTACAGAAGCGGGTATGCGGGTTTTGTTTTGGGTTTTTTTCCTTTTTAGTTTTAATATACGGACATGCTTACAAGTTGTAACTATACAGAGATTTTTTATTTCTTTATTTTTACAATCATTACAACAACAATTACAAAAAATTAACTATGATGATGACAACGCCGATAGAACCATAGTGGCATCAAGTTGGCTCTGGGGCCTGGAAAAAATGACACAGAAAAAAAATATATTTAATAGAATTTCTAGTCAGATTGGGCTGGCACGATATTTTTAACTGTATGTAGCACTGTTTTTGTTGATGTTATGGTTTTTAAAATAGATTTCTAAATATAAAAAAATATATTAATAAAAAGTTTTCAGAGTGACTTATAGCAAATTTAACTACGAAAATACCATGGGCCCGATCCCCGTCGTTTCGCTCATCAGAGGAGTAATTCATTTCAGCAGCTGCGAGGCCAAGCTCAGGGCAGCAAGGCTCAGCCCCGTCAGGCCTTCTACTCGCTGGGGTTTATTTTAGCTTTTATTATTATTATTTTAGCCGGTTCTGACCCGCCGCCGCTGCTTTTCTCTGCCCCGGGCCGCCGCGGTGCTGGGGGAGGCGGGCACCGGCCGCCCCGGGGGGTTCCCCCCAGCCCCGAGCGCCGTAAGCCGCGGCTCAGCCGACCCACGGCCATCGCTCCCGAGCTCCCGAGGAGCGGACGGCAAAGGAAAGAAAATGACCGGATCGGAATAACCCACCACGCACGCAGAGGAAGGACAAGAAACCGCCCTGGGAAGGGAACTAAAGACGCGGAGAAAATAAGCTAACCATTTACAACTCCCTCTACATATCCTTAGGAGACATAGGAAGCAATCTCTTACCGCCTCTGCACTGGCTGGAAAGCTGTCTTTATTAATTTTTTCTCTACTTCTAAGGCACTAGATCGATCGGGGGGGGGGGGAAGCCTCTAAAGATCTCTTCTCGGCAAGTTGCAAATACGACAAAGCGACTGCTTTGCTGCAGGACTGACTGTCAAAGGGAAACCGAATCGACCCCGGAGCTAAGCCTTGCGGCCCGGTCCTTCTGCAAAGACGATTTGAGCAACAACAGCAACAAAAATTATTTCTGTCAGAGGAAGGTAATGGTCAGGGTGTGAGACTAACCTGGCGGAGGCCCTCCCGCCGCCGCCGCTGCCCCCGGGGGCCCCGCAGCCACCCGCGCCCCGCCGGCTGCGCCGGGCCGGGGCCACCGTGAGAAACCATCGGAGCCGGCGCCCCCGGCCTTGGCCCCACGCACAAGGCCCCGCGGAGACTCCCGCGCCGCTCCGCGCAGCCGGCCGAGCCCCCTGAGGCGGCTGCCGGCCGGAACCGTCCCGTCCCCGCCGCATCCCTCAGCGGTCACCTGCTCCGGCGGGCTCCACGCTCTGCGCCTGGGCTGCGGGAAGGCGGCAGCGGGGCAGGCGGCAGGAGAGGACCCCAGCCCCAGGAGGTGGGGGGTGTTCAGTAAGGCCGGGGGGTGGTGGTGATGGGCTGGAAAGGCGCGGTTGATCCAGTTGGGGAATTTGCCCAGGGGGCAGGAGGAGACGAGTCTGTGGCGAGGGGAGCAGCGGCTGCGGGGCGGCTGCCGGCGGGGAGCCGCCGCCGGGAGACTTGCGGAGGTTGTCTGGGCTGGTGGCCGTCTCGGCCAGCGACCAGATCTTGGGTTTCGGCAGGATACCGGCCAAAGCGCCGTCCGTCGGGGAGGAGGCGGCGGAGGAGGAGGCAGAGGAGGGGGGCGAGAGGTGGTGCGGCGGCGGCTGGAGAGGCGGCTTGAGGGGCTCCAGGGCGGCGGCGGGGAGCTCGCACTTGTGGTGGTGGTTGTGATGGTGGTGGAGGTCGTGGTGGTGGAGGTGGTGCGGTTCCCCCTCGGCGGCCTTGACGTAGCGCTCCTCGGAGCCGGGCAGGTCCTCGAAGCCCTCGGAGCCTTCTGAGTCCGTTTTGGAGTCGGAGCGCAGGAGGACGGCGTCCTCCAGCTCGTCCTCGTTGCTCTCGATATTCTCGGTGTCGATGTTCTCCAGGTCAGTCTCCTCCTCGTCCTCCCGTTTGTCCTCTTCCCCCTCGTGGTCGCTCCCCTACGAGTTGCCCTCCTCGTCTGTCCTGCTGGGGGGGGGCAGGTCATTTTATTCTCCTTTTTGAGCCACCGCCGCCGCGCGTTGGCGAACCAGGTGGAGACCTGGGTGAGGGTCATTTTGGTGATGATGGCCAGCATTATCTTCTCGCCCTTGGTGGGGTAGGGGTTTTTCCGGTGCTCGTTGAGCCAGGCCTTGAGGGTGCTGGTGCTCTCCTGGGGGGTGTTCTTGGGCCGCGACGGGTCCCCGAACTGGTACTGCCCGTAGGGGTAGAAGGCGGGGTGGTGCTGAAGGAAGGCGGCGTGCTGCACCCCCGGGCTCTCCTTCAGCTCGTACTGGGCGCCCTGCAGCGGGAGGGAAGGGGTGGCCCAGCTGAGACGGTGCTTTGGGCCCGGCCCGGGGCCCCTTTATCCCGCCGCCGTTACCGGGAGCAGAGCCCGCACGGCACTGGCCGGGCCGAGATGCCTCACCGCGCCGCGGAGCTTCTCGACCCCGGGCACGCTGCGGCCGCAGTAGCCGGGGCTCCGCCAGGTGCGAATGCGCGGCGGGGCCCGCCGGCAGCGGGACCAGTCACCACAGCCGTCAAACCCTGCGGGCGGGGTGGGGGGGCCGCCGCCCCGGCCCCGTCCCTCTCCGGCCGCGCTCCCGGGGCAGGGCAGCGATAACACCCCGTCTCCCCCGACATCCCTCCAGGCGTCTGCCCCGGCGGCCCCCCCGGCCGATCCCCAGCGCGAACGGCGCCCAGGCCGGCCCTGGCCCGAGCGTTCCAGGGAGAGAGCGGCGAGCCCGGGGGCGGAGGGCCTCTTACCAGCTGGGGGAAGATGAGCAGTTCGGCGGCGTAAGGCAAGAAGGCTCCGTAGCCCTGGGCGGCAGCGGCGGCGGTGTAGGGCGCGCCGTACATGGAGGAGAGTACGTTGGAGAGGGTCCCGGACTGGGCCAGCTCGGTGCCGCCGCTCCTCGGGCGCTCTGCCGGGTAAATCGGCCTGATGTACTGGTAGCCCAACTGGGGGAAAGACATAGTGGGGAGCGGGAGCGGGGGGGGAGGGGTAGGAGGAGGAGGGGGGAGAGAAGAGAGGAAGAAGGGAGAGAAAGGGGAGAAAGTAGCAGGGCCGGCAGCAGAGGAGGGAAGCCGGGTCGCTCGCCCTCGCCGGCTGCCCGCACTTTCAGCGCCTCCCGCAAACTCCGGCAAACATGGAGGGGGGGAGCCGGGGGTGCTTGGAGGCCGCGGGCTCCCTCCTGTCCTCGGCTGCCGCGGTAAACGATCCGATCGTTTCTTTCTTCTCTCACTTTTCCTATTGATCTGAGTGAACCCAGGTCAGGTCCTAACACATTGCCTGAGATTATTGGGACTCTGGGCTCTGATTGACATTTCTAGTCTCTCACAAGCCCCTCCTATTTCTTTTAAGTCTCTCTCTCCCTCTGCCTCCCTCTCTCTCTCATGCCCAGGTTTGTCACTAGCTGCTTCCCCCGTTTACTGACGTCGCGATCTTTTATTTGAGTTGCTTTCAAATCTCGTTTTAGCGATCACCAATCAGTTGTGTATTTTACAAAGGTTTAACCCTGCCTCATGGTATTCTAATTATATAGAGATAGGTTTAGATATAATTTCGTTCATAGTCCCCCCTCCACCGGGGCATAGGAAGCCAGGGTGTCAGTTGCGAGCAGCACACGGGAGGGACAGGAAAAAGTTGTGACATTTAAAATAAAGCCCACCCCCAGCCCCCCTTTTCAAGTTTTCAAATTTACAGCCTTTCCTTGGCCGGGTTCATTTTGTTTTCTTTATTAAGATATTCCCTCCTTCCCTTCCCCCTCTCCGGCCCTGGCGAGAGTTACATCTCCTGATACAGATTTAAAAGTTTCTTAGATTTTTCCCAAAAAACTTGCATTTCCAGAGCTACCTTGAAAAGTTTCCTAATGTACTGAATCTTTTAAGGAGCTCTCTACATTTTGTCTGGGCTAACAGTGGGCAGATATAGTGGAAAAGCTAAGTTAATTTTCCTCCTAATAAGGGACCTCAAAGAGTCGTAGGTCACAATTTTACATCAAAGGCAGAAAAGAAGGCAAATCTTAACAAAGGAGAGACGGGAGCAGCCCTCTGGGCCATTAGTAAATAAGTGGTGTGAAAAAAGGGACAATGACAGGCATTGGAATTAAACTCATTAACACCTTTTTGTCTTGGTGCAAAATCTCTAATTAGGAAATTTATTATCATTTTGCTTATTCCCTCTGTTCTGAATCGCTACAAGGCTTAGAAGGAAGTACCTGGTACGTGCAACACTTGCAAAGGGAGCAGTGGCACTGGCTTCTAAGGAACTATTGGGAAGGAGTCAAGATACGTTTCAATTACTGAATAAGATTTTTTTTTTTTACGAACAAATTTTAAATTACAGTTTTGTGGTTTTTTTATTATTTTTCTTTTTCGTCCCCCTCCTTTTCTGAAACCAGCGTGTGAGTTGCAATTTCGCCTTTTAAGAGTAGTTAAAGCCCAGTTCAATCACGGCGCGTCCCTGGCAAGCGCCGGAGCTCCCTGCTCCGCTCCGCAGCTGCCCAGACCGTGGGGAGTTCACGCAGTCTGCGACTGCGGGCAGGGCAGAGTGGCCCTGAGCCTGCCACCCTTATCTGCTCCTTCAAACACCCCCTGATTAAACACAAAATAAAGTTTGAAGGGCCTTTGGAGGAGTTGAGACTGGAGAAGAACCATTTCACCATATTCCACTCTCTTCCTAAATACTCTCTAGATTTATTGCCTTTAAAATGTGATTTAGGTACAATATAACCACTGTGCCCACAGTATGGATTTTTATAACTACATTTCTTTAAAAAATAAATTCATGTCAGATTATGCAGTTAAAGGAATCTACCTTGATAGCTTGCTATAATAAAACTGTATCAGCTTGTAATAAATGCGGATTATGGCAAAGCAACCTCCAGAATTAAAATTCCCTGAATCAGTATATGAAAATCTGTAGGAAACATCTCTAATCGTATTAAATTCGTCTTTATAGCATTTCCTATCTGCTAATCTAGTGCAAAAACAACTCTGGGTTGGAGGAATTTATTTTCTTCTATTCAACGTCGCTGCTTTTGATAGTTTAATGCAAGAGGGATAACTATTAAATTCGGTTATAAGTTTATTTGTATTTAATTCAAAAGGAAAACAGGGAGAGAACCCCACGTCCTGTTTTCCTTCAGAGGTCTCTGTGGGCAGCGCTCGGCGGAGCGGAGGGGCCCACGGAGAGACCGCAACTTGGACAAATACCTGTCCCGGAGAGAAAATGGGACAAATCAGTCGCCGTTTGACGCGGTCGCACTCGCCACGCTGGTGTTAGAACCGGGCTGAGCCCCCCACAGGTGGGCACAGGAGACCACGCGTGTCCCACATCACCGGCCCCGTCTTTCTGTGGCTGCACGCCTGGCATGGAGTGCCAAAGCTGGCGGGGTTGTTTCGTGGTTTCTCAGCAGCAGCACAATCAATACGAGTTCGTTCCCCGGCGGTGGCGGGCAAGGGAGCGGGATCCCGGAGGGCAGCCGGGAGGGAGACACGGGAGGGGAGAAATTTATGGGTGCGAATGGGTCTAGCTCAGGAGGGTGACGGATGGTTTATTAATGGGCAAGAAACGGAGAGGAAACGTAGCGGGACCCAATAGGGCAGGGCTGCAGTTCTTGGCTGGGGGGGTTTATAAAAAGGAAAAAAAAGGAAAAAGTGGAGAAGACGGCAAACGGCGGAGAGAGAGGAGAGGGAGAGGAGAGGGAGAGGAGAGAGGAGAGAGCTTCCCGGGCCAGGGCAGGGGTTGGAGCCATGCCCACAGCAAGAAGCGCCGCTCGGCAGCGGCGTGCGGGAGGGCGGCTGCGCCGGCTGCGGACGAGGAGCCGGGGCCGGGCGAGCGACGACGGGAGCGGGGGCAAAGCCCCTTCCCCGCGCACGAGGAGCGAACAGGGGCCAGAGCGAAGCCGGGCGGGAGACGCTTTGCCGGGCCGGAGCCGAAGGGATGTGGGGCGGGGAGCCTGGAGCCGGCTCATCGGCCGGGGGAACCGCGCGGAGCCCGGCGGCCGCCCCCCCCGGGAAACCGCGGCGGCGGCGAGCTCCTCAGCTGGACAGACACGTGTCTTCTGGCCAGGACCTGTCAAAGCCGGGAGAGCAGCTACTGATTTATTACCCCAAACACGCACACACACCCCCGTCGCCCGCCCTCCCTCCCCCCGGCCTCTTCTCCCTCCTCTCCCGGCTGGCTCACACGGTGCCTAGCTAAAACCAAACCTCCCTCCGGCTGCAGCAGGGCTTCCCCGAGTCTGCAGCCGGCTCCGGAGCTGCAGGGCCAGCCCCGCCGGGAGGAGGGGCCGAGCCGGGCACTGCCCGCCCGGTACCCCGGAACCCCAGCCTCGACATGCACCGCTCACGCCGCGCCCAGGTGACCGCCAGGTTCACGGACGACGGAGGGGATGGAGAACAGGCTCTGGGAGAAGGCCCTGGCCCGGAGTGACTCTGTGCCGCAGGGCCCGGCTGGGGAGTCGGAGGGTGCTGCTGGGAACGGCGGGGCAGAGGCCGACGGGGCTGCCGGTGCGGCAGGGTCCTGTGGGGCCCGGAGTGCCGGGGCCCGGGTGAGAGCTGCAGCGTGGGGCAGCACACCGGGGACCGGGAAGGGGGTAAAAACACGTGGGGTTAGGAGGAGAAGGGCCGCACTTAAAAAAGAGTTTTAAAAAATAGAGGGAACCATCAAAGCGCTGGGTAAAATACTCTTCAAATTACACGTTTGAAGCTTTTCCATAATTCCAAGGCGACAGATAGATAACAAGCTGCACATTCCTTATCACATATAGAATCAATCTGAAAGGAGTCTCTTGATCAGAATCTGTTAATTGCAGTGACATGATTTGGAAAGAAAACGCAATTAATAATCCTTCATGTTAAGGCTTTGAGACGAGGCCACTGACAGTCCGCGCTCTGCAGCCGACGTCAACTTTTTTTTTTTTAATTATTATTGGTAGTAGTAAACTATTGAAGGGCGACATTCTCGAGCCTCAGCGACTGTTTTATCTCCGTTCCCGTTGCAGGTTTCTTCAGAAGGGGGAGGAGAAGGGGACGGGAGGGCGTGCACGCCTTTCCTTCAAGATTTGGGGAGCTAAAATGATTTAGTACATTGTCTGTAAATCTAATGATCTAAGGTGAGAAAAAAACTTCGTCTTTTATTATTACCATTTGTGGTGAGCGTGTCCTAGGTTCAACCAGGAAACAGCAAAACCCGTTTGAAATGGTAAATATGTGTATCCATTTAAAAACCATTATTGCAGAGATTTTTCCCAAAGCGAAATAAAGCAAATCATGCCCAATCCCATTTTCTAGCGCCCTCTGCCCATGGATCCGCCGCCCCTTCCACTGGGACCACTGCGGAGCCTTCCTGGGTGCTGGGGGTGGGGGGCTGCAGCGGGTGCTCCGGGCTGTTCCTGAGCCACGCGTCCTGTGATGTTAGGAGAGGAGGGAGCGATGTTTTTAAAAGTTTTAATCTTGTCATTAAAAAGACAATGGCTTTGGTTTAGAAGGGAGAAGTTCATTTGAAGGTTACAAAGCATACACTTTAATAGGATCGAAGTGAAATTAGTTAATAAGAAAATGCTGGCCAGAAACTCTCCGGGCTTTTAAATGCTCTCCAGGCCATTTAGGGAAATTGAATAAGAACAGACTCCACTACCTGCAGCCTCAATTATTATCTCCAGTTCTGCACAGAGGCGAGAAGGGAAAAATAGTGCCTGAGAGACCTGAAATCCCGTACACCTCCTGCCAGCCTATTTCCTCGAGAAATAATGTCCCTTTTCTGCTCGCAACAGTGTTTTCCTCCCTCCTTCTTCCACTTTTAAGCAGACCAGACCGCACTGTGTACCACAAGGGGGTAAGCAAAGGCCATCAGCAGATGCTCAAGGCTCTGGGGGCAGCTCTGAAGAGCAGCTTCCTCCCCACCTGGGCAATGCTGGCCTCTTGGTGTTGTTTTTTCCTTTTCATTAGTCTGAATCCTTGGTTTTTTCCCCATCATTGTGGTGCTTTGCTGATTTGCGTTCGGACCGTTGCCAATAGGTCAGTATATTGTGTTATCTAATTTCCTATCTGCTCACTTTCTCCCTCCCTTTAAACTTTATAGTTTTTAGAAGTGTTAATAAAACCTTTACTTTGGTAAATCGTTCATTAGAAACCCCACCGAAACCTGGAAAGATTTCAGGAAAAAAAAAGCAGCACTCAGGAATGAGAGGTTGGGAGAAGGCTTTTGTCCAAAACCCGCATAATTTCTGTGAATCTTAGGAAACATCAATCTTTATAGGAATTTGTGATTCATATCTGTGGTTTAACCGTTTAGGTGATTTACAATCTGTTAGCGCGATTCACTAATTTTATGCCAATATCTTTTATGCACCCGGTTAAACTTTCCACCGCCCCTCGGAGCGAGTGGCTTTTGTGCCTTGCGGGTGTCAGCGTGGCCCTCGACCTGGCTCCGCGGCAGCGGGAAGTGGACTCAAAGTCCGCACAACTCTGGGAAACTTCTCCTCGCCATTTCCCATCACATCTTTCCTCGCCGGGCAGCCCCCCCCTTCCCCCTGCCGAGCCCCCGCCTTCCTCCGCGGCTGCGGGATGTGCTCAACTCCCGCACCGGCTCCAGCGGGAGGATTACAGCTTTTGTAAGCCGGAGCCGGGGATATCCCGGGTTCCTCCAGCTTTACCAGTGGGGGTAAACCCCCATGTTTCACCTCCTGCTGCTCGGTTCCCAGGTACGCAGTCGGTGCAGCCGCTCCCCGAGGGAGCTCACACCCCTTGGGCACTGACCCGACCCCGGGGCCGCCCCCACGGGACGGGGCCTCTCCGGCTTCCTAGCGGTCCCCCCATCCCTCGTCCCCAGACCTCAGGAAGGGGCTTTCCCCCCGGGAAGAGGACGGTGCATCTGCCGGGGGGGGCCTGGACGTGTCGGGGAATGCAACCTGAGACACGCTTCTGGTATCTGCGTGGAAGCAAAGCAGGACATTCCCCCGGGTGGGATGTTCCCGCAGTCCCTGGCCGCCGCCTAGGGAGAGCTGGGGATGTGGACAGCCTCGTGCAATTTTTAACTGGGCTTATTAGCTGGAGGGGAAAACACGAGCAGAGAAAAGGAGCTGCAGCTGCGCTGAAGAGAACACTGCGCGGAGTCTGATCTTGTGACACAATCATTAATTACTACAGTATTAATTACTATTTTTCCAAAACAGTCCCTGCCCGGAAGAGATTACAGCCCACATCTGCTGTGTAATGAATGTAAAACTCTGGTCTAGAAACGATTCCCCCATTAGGTCCCAGGTATCGTTTACGAATGGCAACACCTACGGTATCAAAGCCCGTCATCTTGCAGCCTGAGATTTTCTGTCCCATCGGCCTGGGTAGGATGATTTTGATGCCGATAAAATACATTTAAATATCAAAGTCTTTGTTCACGTACATATTCCGCCCAAACTTTTAGATCGCGATGGCATAACTGCTTTATTTGCTCTTCATCCCACGGATGCTGCCTTATATCAGTAACAAACAAGCATTGATTTTATGGTAAAGTCACTTTGGGATGGGAATGAGTAACCCCAGGCAGTGCTATCGCTGTATTTCTGCTATCACGGAAATGGCCCAGGTAACAAGATGAACAGTGATTCAGCATTATGTTTGATCAATAATGAAATAAGTAACTTCAGGGCCAAATTAAAATGCAAGCTGGCTTAATGCTGCCAGCTTCTGGGCTAAGTAACAAGGCTAATTCAGCAGGGAAATGGCAATATTTGCATTAGAAGTGGCTGGATCTGCAATAACGCCGGATAAAATCGTAGGGAGCGGGGTGAGTGGAGCCGGGCCGGGGTGGGGTAGAGTGGCAGAGCCCGGCCCCGGGAAGGCTCCGCAGTGGGTTTGGGAAACGAGCGGGAAGTAGTTCAGGAGACGAGTGGTAGCATGGCCAGGGCTCCCTGCACCGGCAGCCCTTGGTCCGGTTGCCCGCCGGTTTTCACAGATCTGCCATCGTTACCGGGACGGTGACACGCACTGATTCCCAATAGCCATTCTCGCCTTCGGCTGGCCAACACCGGCACCGGGACACGAGAGGAAAACCTCAGGGTGGGAAAGATGCAAGGTGTAATCCCGCGCCCCAAACCGGAGCCGGGGCGGAACCAGAGAGACCAAAGCCCGCGGGAATTCCCGGCCGCTCGCCGGGTGGAAGACCGGCTGCTCCGCCGTGCCATACCGGGAAGGCGATGTTCTCCTGGGGAGAACCATAATCACCGGGAGGGGGTAGGCAGCTGGAGCTGCCGGTGTGTGCGGGAGGAGGCTGTGGGCAGGCACGGAGGTAGGACGGGCAGCCGGCGTGCAACGTGAACCGGGGATACTCGGTATTGTGGCAGTTTTCTAATGTGTTACTATTTTAGACAATTTTTAAGCATTTCCTGCAATGTGAAGAAGAAAAAAAAGAAAGAAAAGGAATGGCTCTTCCCAAAAGAAAACACCTCCCCGTGCAGCTCGGGCTACGCTGCTTGTGCGTGCCCACGGCTGGAAACCTTCCGCGCACCCGGAGCCGTCGGGGGAGCGCGGGGCCGGAGCGGGGCTAGGGGCTCCTCTCCACAGCCCCGTGTGCCCCAGCAAATACCGCGGCGGGATGCGGAGCCGGGACTGTGCGGGGAGGAAAAAAGAAGGGGGCTGGTGCTGGCGTTATTGTTCTTTCCTTAAGGAGGTCAAACGCGATCAGTCAGAGCTATTGATTGCTCCACGAGCTTGTAGTGATTTGTTAAAAATAAGTAAGGGCGAGCGGGAGGTGCGAACAGGTCCGCGGTTAGCCGTGGAGGGAAAGCGAAGCGGGGCGGGGCGGAGCGGCCGCACAGGGGCGGGCGGGGGGCGCGGAGCAGCGGCGGAGCCTCTGGAGGGCGGGTGCGGAGAGGTCGGGCCGGGCGGGCGCTGCGCGGCAGCGGAAGGCCGGGTGTGCTGCGGACAGTACCGAGCATCCCGCATAGCCACCGCGCCCCTCCTCGGCCCGGACACCCCGTCAGGGCCATGGGGACCCCTCGTGCCGCTGTCTCCAGGTCATTAAACGAAGCCAGCCCCATGTGTGTCCACCCCCCCGCAGGTCCGCGGGTGCAGAGCGGGCTGCGGAGATGGTGAAAATCCCAGAGAAAAACGTGGGCATAGGAGAAAGGGTGGAAATTGTTACACAGTTAACTTTAAAGCCCGAATGGGTTTTATGTTGAGGGGTAAACATGAAACCATTTACTAAAGTCAGACATGCCTTCTTTTTCAGGGCTAATGGAATGAGTCATCGACAGTGAATTATTTAAAGCACCATGTGAGTCTAATTATGTATATATACAAGTCGTTATATATTGTAAATCTGTCTCCTCCATTCCCTAGTCTCTTA